>NC_141895.1:27627739-27936628 GCF_030686135.1 Camelina sativa | reverse complement strand
ATCCTATTTCATCAGATCTGGGATGTGATATGGTTCCGAAGGATGAACTGGATATGGACAGTTCCAATAAGATTTCATTCTTGAACAAAAATCCATTTTTTGATTTATTTCATCTATTCCATGAACGGAAGAGGGGGGGATACACGTTACGCCACGAGTCAGAAGAGAGATTTCAAGAAATGGCAGATCTATTCACTCTATCAATAACCGAGCCGGATCTGGTGTATCATAAGGGATTTGCCTTTTCTATTGATTCCTACGGATTGGATCAAAGACAATTCTTGAAGGAGGTTTTCAACTTCAGGGATGAATCGAAAAAGAAATCTTTATTGGTTCTACCTCCTATTTTTTATGAAGAAAATGAATCTTTTTATCGAAGGATCAGAAAAAATTGGGTCCGGATCTCCTGCGGGAATTATTTGGAAGATCCAAAAAGAGTGGTATTTGCTAGCAACAACATAATGGAGGCAGTCAATCAATATAGATTGATCCGAAATATGATTCAAATCCAATTCCAATATAGTCCCTATGGGTACATAAGAAATGTATTGAATCGATTCTTTTTAATGAAGAGACCTGATCGCAACTTCGAATATGGAATTCAAAGGGATCTGATAGGAAATGATACTCTGAATCATAGAACTATAATGAAAGATACGATCAACCAACATTTATCGAATTTGAAAAAGAGTCAGAAGAAATGGTTCGATCCTCTTATTTTTCTTTCTCAAACCGAGAGATCCATAAATCGGGATCCTAATGCATATAGATACAAATGGTCCAATGGGAGCAAGAATTTCCAGGAGCATTTGGAACATTTCGTTTCTGAGCGGAAGAGCCGTTTTCAAGTAGTGTTCGATCAATTATGTATTAATCAATATTCGATTGATTGGTCTGAGGTTATTGATAAAAAAGATTTGTCTAAGTCACTTCGTTTCTTTTTGTCTAAGTTACTTCGTTTCTTTTTGTCCAAGTTACTTCTTTTTTTGTCCAAGTTACTTCTCTTTTTGTCTAACTCACTTCCTTTTTTCTTTGTGAGTTTCGAGAATATCCCCATTCATAGGTCTGAGATCCACATCTATGAATTGAAAGGTCCGAACGATCAACTCTGCAATCAGTTGTTAGAATCAATAGGTCTTCAAATCGTTCATTTGAAAAAATTGAAACCCTTTTTATTGGATGATCATAATACTTCTCAAAAATCGAAATTCTTGATCAATGGAGGAACAATATCACCATTTTTGTTCAATAAAATACCAAAGTGGATGATTGACTCATTCCATACTAGAAAGAATCGCAGGAAATCTTTTGATAACACGGATTCCTATTTCTCAATCGTATCCCACGATCAAGACAATTGGCTGAATCCCGTGAAACCATTTCAGAGAAGTTCATTGATATCTTCTTTTTCTAAAGCAAATCGACTTCGATTCTTGAATAATCCACATCACTTCTGCTTCTATTGTAACAAAAGATTCCCTTTTTATGTGGAAAAGGCCCGTCTCAATAATTCTGATTTTACGTATGGACAATTCCTCACTATCTTGTTCATTCACAACAAAATATTTTCTTCGTGCGGTGGTAAAAAAAAACATGCTTTTTTGGAGAGAGATACTATTTCACCTTCGTCAATCGAGTCACAGGTATCTAACATATTCATATCTAACGATTTTCCACAAAGTGGTGACGAAAGGTATAACTTGTACAAATCTTTCCATTTTCCAATTCGATCCGATCCATTAGTTCGTAGAGCTATTTACTCGATTGCAGACATTTCTGGAACACCTCTAATAGAGGGACAAAGAGTCAATTTTGAAAGAACGTATTGTCAAACTCTTTCAGATATGAATCTATCCGATTCAGAAGAGAAGAGCTTGCATCAGTATCTCAATTTCAATTCAAACATGGGTTTGATTCACACTCCATGTTCTGAGAAATATTTACAGAGGAAAAAACGGAGTCTTTGCCTAAAAAAATGCGTTGACAAAGGGCAGATGGATAGAACCTTTCAACGAGATAGTGCTTTTTCAACTCTCTCAAAATGGAATCTATTCCAAACATATATGCCATGGTTCTTTACTTCGACAGGGTACAAATATCTAAATTTGATATTTTTAGATACTTTTTCAGACCTATTGCGGATACTAAGTAGCAGTCAAAAATTTGTATCCATTTTTCATGATATTATGCATGGATTAGATATATCATGGCGAATTCTTCAGAAAAAATTGTGTCTTCCACAAAGGAATCTGATAAGTGAGATTTCGAGTAAGTCTTTACATAATCTTCTTCTGTCCGAAGAAATGATTCATCGAAATAATGAGTCATCATTGATATCGACACATCTGAGATCGCCAAATGTTCGTGAGGTCCTCTATTCAATCCTTTTCCTTCTTCTTGTTGCTGGATATATCGTTCGTACACATCTTCTCTTTGTTTCCCGAGCCTATAGTGAGTTACAGACAGAGTTCGAAAAGATCAAATCTTTGATGATTCCATCATACATGATTGTGTTGCGAAAACTTCTGGATAGGTATCCTACATCTGAACTGAATTCTTTCTGGTTAAAGAATCTTTTTCTAGTTGCTCTGGAACAATTAGGAGATTGTCTAGAAGAAATACGGGGTTCTGGTGGCAACATGCTATGGGGTGGTGATCCCGCTTATGGGGTCAAATCAATACGTTCTAAGAAGAAAGATTTGAAAAAAAATTTCATCGATATCATCGATCTCATAAGTATCATACCAAATCCCATCAATCGAATCACTTTTTCGAGAAATACGAGACATCTAAGTCATACAAGTAAAGAGATCTATTCATTGATAAGAAAAAGAAAAAACGTGAGCGGTGATTGGATTGATGATAAAATAGAATCCTGGGTCGCGAACAGTGATTCGATTGATGATAAAGAAAGAGAATTCTTGGTTCAGTTCTCCACCTTAAGGGCAGAAAAAATGATTGATCAAATTCTATTGAGTCTGACTCATAGTGATCATTTATCAAAGAATGACTCTGGTTATCAAATGATTGAACAACCGGGAACAATTTACTTACGATACTTAGTTGACATTCATAAAAAGTATCTAATGAATTATGAGTTCAATACATCCTGTTTAGCAGAAAGACGGATATTCCTTGCTCATTATCAGACAATCACTTATTCACAAACTTCGTGTGGGGCTAATAGTTTTCATTTCCCGTCTCATGGAAAACCCTTTTCGCTCCGCTTAGCCATATCCCCCTCTAGGAGTATTTTAGTGATAGGTTCTATAGGAACTGGACGATCCTATTTGGTCAAATACCTAGCGACAAACTCCTATGTTCCTTTCATTACAGTATTTCTGAACAAGTTCCTGGATAACAAGCCGAAAGGTTTTTTTATTGATGATATCGATATTGATGATAGTGACGATATTGATGCTAGTAACGATATTGATCGTGAACTTGATACGGAGCGGGAGCTTCTAACTATGATGAATGCGCTAACTATGGATATGATGTCGGAAATAGACCGATTTTATATCACCCTTCAATTCGAATTAGCAAAAGCAATGTCTCCTTGCATAATATGGATTCCAAACATTCATGATCTTGATGTGAATGAGTCGAGTTACTTAGCCCTCGGTCTATTGGTGAACTCGCTCTCCAGGGATTGTGAAAGATGTTCCACTAGAAATATTCTTGTTATTGCTTCGACTCATATTCCCCAAAAAGTGGATCCCGCTCTAATAGCCCCGAATAAATTAAATACATGCATTAAAATACGAAGGCTTCTTATTCCACAACAACGAAAGCACTTTTTCACTCTTTCCTATACTAGGGGATTTCACTTGGAAAAGAAAATGTTTCATACTAATGGATTCGAGTCTATAACCATGGGTTCCAGTGCACGAGATCTTGTAGCACTTACCAATGAGGCCCTATCAATTAGTATTACACAGAAGAAATCAATTATAGACACTAATACAATTAGATCTGCTCTTCATAGACAAACTTGGGATTTGCGATCCCAGGTAAGATCGGTTCAGGATCATGGGATCCTTTTCTATCAGATAGGAAGGGTTGTTGCACAAAATGTACTTATAAGTAATTGCCCCATAGATCCTATATCTATCTATATGAAGAAGAAATCATGTAACGAAGGGGATTCTTATTTGTACAAATGGTACTTCGAGCTTGGAACGAGCATGAAGAAATTCACGATACTTCTTTATCTTTTGAGTTGTTCTGCCGGATCGGTCGCTCAAGACCTTTGGTCTCTACCCGTACCCGATGAAAAAAATAGGATCACTTCTTATGGATTCATTGAGAATGATTCGGATCTAGTTCATGGCCTATTAGAAGTGCAAGGCGCTTTGGTGGGATCCTCACAGACAGAAAAAGATTGCAGTCAGTTTGATAATGATCGAGTGACATTGCTTTTTCGCTCCGAACCAAGGGATCCCTTATATATGATGCAAGATGGATCTTGTTCTATCGTTGATCAGAGATTTCTCTATGAAAAATACGAATCGGAGTTTGAAGAAGGGGAAGGAGTCCTCGACCCGCAACAGATAGAGGAGGATTTATTCAATCACATAGTTTGGGCTCCTAGAATATGGCGCCCTCGGGGCTTTCTATTTGATTGTATCGAAAGGCCTAATGAATTGGGATTTCCCTATTTGGCCGGGTCATTTCGGGGCAAGCGGATCATTTATGATGAAAAGTATGAGCTTCAAGAGAATGATTCGGAGTTCTTGCAGAGCGGAACCATGCAGTACCAGAATGATTCTCTTGCTTTTTCTGATCCCCTTCACCTTTTGCTCTTCCAGCAGTTTCTGGAGCTTAGGATTTCCTGGGAACCCCTTTGATTTCATGTCTGAATATATTTCTCTGGCCTTTTCAAGCCACCCACATGTCAAAAGGCCCTGTATTGTTGCCAAGTAAAGAGCAGAATTAACCACTATCTCAAAACGATCCATTACTGCCCAGATCTTCAAAGCATGTTCCGGTTGCTTTTCCTTGAACATATGTCCAAGAATGAGAAGAAATGTCTCTTCTGTAGGACCTAAACCAGAAATCTTCATTTGGCCTAAAACCTCTAAAGTTTTATCGAAATCTACAGCCTCAAGGAATGCATGAAATGTATCGACTGTGAGACTTAGGTTCTCACTTAACATGGTTGCCAATACATTCCTGGCTACATCCAGCTTTCCAACCTCACAAAGTGGGCGTATCATCGAGTTGTAGGTGACTGAATCTGGCTTTAAACCTTCCTCGTTCATCTTATCCAAAAGCTTCATAGCTTCGTCAAAACAATTCTCACGGGTCATCACATAAACCAAAGAATTGTAAACGTCAACCCCTGGAGCCAATCCCCGTTTCTTCATTTCATCGTAGAGCCTGAGAGAATCAAAAAGGTTCCCACCTTTAGAGAAGCAAGAGATCATGTGAATGTAAGAGTCACTGTTAGGCGTGACACAATAATTCCCCATCTCTCGCCAAACCCTCTTTGCTTCAGTCACATCAGTCCAAACGTTACACCAACCATTAAGAATTATGTTGAATCCCTCAACGTCCACAGGAAAGAGCTTTTTGCTTGCAAGCATGAACTCTTCAGCTTTTTCAATGTGTCCATGTCTACACAGGACATATAACAATCCTTGAAATGCTTCATCATCAGGAATGTGTTTAAACTTATCCATAATATCAAATGTCCTAATAGCTTGGCTAGTATCATTAGCAGCAGCATATCTACATCAATACCAAGACAATCAATTCAATACCTAGTAGTACAAATCTTTCTATATATAGCTCAACAAATTCAACAAAAAAGCTAACCTGTCCATCATGAGAAACATGGCCTTTCTAGTATCTCTTGAAACGTTAAACATATCACGGACCAAACACCAAGCAATGTTGAACTTCTGGTGATTACCCAAGACCCAGATCATCAAATCACAAGCTCGCTGATCATCACAGCCGCGTTTCTCACCCCACTTGAATGCTAGAAAGGCAAGCCTCCATTCATCTCTTAACTCCCAGATTAAAGAGTAGAAAGAATCATGATTTAGATCGAACGACGAGTCCTCTAGAGAAGCCATGGCTTCCGCCTCTGACTCTAGCTCAGAGACCTGTCTGATTAGATCAATCAGACCCTGTTCTACCGGAGCCAAGGCTCGATTGATCTCTAACATGTCGGAGATGATTTGGGTCGAGAAGAAGCGGTTGGAGGAGATAAACCGTGGTACGTTTTGCGTGAAGATTTGAGAATGCACAAGACCTGTTCGATGAAATGCTGAAGAGAAGGAATGATTTTGGAAAGATGAGCTCAAAAACGGTGTCGATACTGCACGTAGCAGAGATTGACATTTAACAATCCCCCATAGTGGCGTTCGCGTTAGTTTGCGAGCAATGGCAAGAATCGCAGCCATAGCTCTCAATAGGGAGTGAGAAAGGTTTGATGGAATCTTCTTTTTTCCAAAGCTGGTGACTTTAATTATGGGATGAGAGATGAAATTATAAAAGTTGATGGGGCTAATAACTAAATAGATAGTAAATACGGGGTCTAAAATGGTAATAAAAAGAAAGTTATATGAATGGGCCTAACAAAGGCCCAATTTTAGATGTTTGTGTAAAACCTCAGATAGAGATGGTACGGTACGGTACGGTACGGTACGGTGGTGTTTCTCGGAGAAATCCAATTGCTGATAAACCCTAGAAGAAGAAGGAATCTGAATTGAAGAAGTTGAAGCTGAATTCGTAGTAGAGATTGTGAGATGGGAAATGATAGAAATAGCAATGGAGGTTCAAATTTGGGAGGAGGAATTAGGGCGAAGATGGAGCACTATGTTTACAGTGGGGAGAAGAAACAAGTTTTGGCTGGGATTGGGATTATCAGCATCATCTTCGGAATCCCATGGTATCTAATGAATCAAGGTTTGTTTTTCTTTTTTTTTTTTGTGTGTGCGATTTGAATTTCATAAATCTACTTAATAAAGCTTCAAACTTTATATTTCTTATAGCAAATGCAAACCAAGTGATAGATTTAATGAACCAAATGGAGATTGATTATATATATGAGAAAATCAGTCACAATGTTTATCTTGTTTGGATCATACACTTTTGCATGCATGGATTCATTTGCACACAGTATTTGTTTGCTTAGATTAGAATCTCTCAATGGTATATGTGTCCGACATTTTGGTATATCTCCTTGTTTGTTCGGTTCCTTTTTAGGCTCTAATTGATTTTGGTTAAAAAAACATGGGTTTCTTTCAGGATCAAAGCATCGTTCTCACCAGGATTACTTGGAAAAAGCCGATAAAGCTCGAAAAGCACGTCTCTCATCATCTTCATCCTCGGATAACTAGGCATCGAGTCTACAGTGAAAGAGAGTCTCACAAGTTATTTTTTTTTTTACGTGTTTCCAGAGAGCTTTCTCTATGGTTCCCCAGATGGGAAGAATTGTTGATCGATAACTGATTTTATGTTAAGAGTCGTGACTTTTAGATTAAATTGTGTCGTTTAGTTATAAAACCACAAGACACATCTATTCAGTTGTTGTGTCTGTTTGCTACGTATATAAACCTATTGTATCATGGATGTAAAACCACAGTTTGAGAACAATAAAAAGTTCTTTCTTATACTGAGTTTCTTATCACAATCGATACAAGATTGTGATATATTCAGACTCTGTCTTTTCTCTTGTTTTCTTACTCTGTTGGAACCAAAACTCTAACAAGAATGAGGCCACCCACAACGTTTACTTCCTGTATTCTTCGCCCAACGGTGCAATACTACACTTGGGCTCATGCATACTCAGATAGAAACTCATTTAATGCACAACACTATCAATAAAAATGACTTATGACTTATGAGCCATGACGCCAGGATGATTCTATGCTAATCTTTTCTGCTTCGGCGGTTGTATGTATTCTGACCTTTATTTTTGATTGAGGAAGCATACCTCAAGAGTTTGCCTTATTGGAGTGAAATAAAACTAATTATTACCAAGAGTTAAAAGGTATTGAAGTACCTCCCATGTAAATACAACTCATAGTTGACTAGTTGAGGCACAACACATTTGATCAACATGGACGGTCTAAAAATTGCAATACATTAGTAGCACAAATACACTAAGATATAAGAACCACTAATCAAGCAAGATAAATTATCAACCTTTCGCGCAGCAGCTGCAGCTCAACACTATTAGCTGTCATATTCACAATTCCTGAATCAAACCTTCCTTCCATCCGGGAATTATCGTAATGTAGTTATCCAAAGACTACTGATTTATAACAATGAAATATTTAAGGGTAACCTTTTTTTGGATATACACATAATAAATACAAATTAACATGATTGATGGATTTTTAAGTATCCCAACAAAAAAAATTATATATTGCCTGTTTCAATTTAATAATATATTTATTTAAAAAAAAATATTTTCACTATATAATAATATAATTTTTTATATATTCGATAATATAATTTACATTTGTCTAATTTCCATAAGTTGTTTTTTGAAAAATTATTAGAAAATGTTAATTAAGGAGGTGACTAATTTCTTTTACTTTTATACTAGTTTATTTTATTTCCATATATATATATATATATATATATATATAACCCAACTAAATTAGTGTGGAATTATGGATAAAAAATCCTAACAAAAGAAGCCATTAGGGTTACAGAATTACCACCTATCCTCTTCTTCTCCTTCTCTCATAAGAAATGGGTTCCGAAGTTGAATAAAAAAAGATGGAGTTGGAAGTGGATGCAATAGATATTTTTGTATAATTGATTTGCCCTTTTTTTAACATAATTTTTTTTCTAGAAAAGATGGAGTTGGAAGTGGAATCAAAAGATATTTTTTGACGAACTAGCTTTGCACAAACTTCAGATATACAACAGTAGCATTTCCATACATTATGAGATCGAGTTTGGTTAAATCGCGTACATCATAAAACCTACCATCTATTTTTTTAGGAATTTGATATTTTTTAAAATTGACATCGATGGCGGTCAATGAAAAGTTATTAAAGTACTTCCCAGAAGACCGTAGAGGTGGATGGGATAAAATGTTGTGGAAAGGTTCCAAATGAGAAAATCTATATGGTGATGGACCTCCTCCAAAAGGACCGAACCTCCAAAAGTACCTCTAAAGACAATGCGATTTACTGAGGGGACTAATTTCTTTTACTGAGGGGACTAATTTCTTTTACTTCCATACTAATTTCTTTTTTATATATATATATATATATATATATTTAAGTATCTTAATATAGAAAATTAAAAATATATTAATTAGAGAGATGTCTGATCATGATTAGTCGTTTAATAGTTTAGGTGGACGTCCTAAGGATTATAATTTCAAATTATTAATATTGTTATAGATATGTTTTACCGCCAACCTATTTATGTGTATTGGCAAGACGAACTAGCTTTGCACAAATTTCAGATATACAACAGTAGCGTTTCCATACATTATGAGATCGAGTTTGGTTAAATCATATACATCTCATAAAACCTACCATCTTTCTTTATATGAATTCGACAATTTTTCAAATCGACGAATACAGTGGCTATTAGAAATGGAGGACAAAAATGAAAATGGTCAAAAAATGATATTATTAATTAATATGATGGTTAAAAGTTAATTTAATATATAATAATTGTGTAAAAGACAACAAAAATAAAATAGCCAAAAAATATGTATTTTAAAAAATAGGTATATCAAAAAAAGGCATTTCTAACAGTTTATCTTCTTTAAAATTAGAACTTTAAAATATTATAATTTTTTTTAAAAAATTAGAAGTTTTTAGCTTTAAATTTTTATGATAAATATTAAAACTTTCAAAAGATATTATAAATCTGAAATAAATTGAGTGAGAATGACCTTCAAACGGCGAAAAACGGATAACTGGTCAATTCGTTAAAGTCAATAGTCAACCCAAACTGATCAACAGACAACAGTCAAACGAGCATCTTGTTAGTGAGCGAGCATCTTGCTCACAAGTTCTTTTAACATATAGAAGGAATACACAAAGCTGGTTTCCCTCCACAACTTCCAGACTCCTATCTATGTCCTAGCAATCCTACATGCATAAAATTGTGAGTCACTAGATTGTTCTTTTCACAATACAATCAATTTTTTGTTACCTTATTAACTGCTTCAGCCTTCCAACTGAATCAAGAAGCAAGAGACCTTATCATCAAGACTTCCATTTGTGAAAAATGCACTCTTTACCCGGAGAGAAAAGTGTTCATAACATATATAGTTTTGGACATCCGGCACATGTTCTTCCAAAAAGAAATATATATGTTGCCCTTGTTCTTTCTTCATTTGCAGAATTTATGCTGAGAAAGGCATGTCGCATCACTTTTGTTTGATATATAAGTTATATATAACTGTCTGCATCTCTCAATTCATAGATGAAATTCTAGTAATTGCTATAATACATAGGACCATGTATCAGAGTTTGAATATTAAAACTCTAAAGGTCCTTCTTGTTGCTTCTGTATGTTTGGTGTCGTTTCATTTATCTTCAAGAATGGTAAGGTTAAGAAGTTCATGAAAGTGATTCTAACAAAGCTGCAAGAAGGTAAAAAGTGAAGGTGGGATATTTGGGAATGATTGGGAAACTAGCTCAAGAGTTTCCCAATCATTCCCGAAAGCAAAGTGATTTGGTAAAGAAGAGCACCACATATGCATGCATGTTGTGACAAAAGCAAAGTGAGAGGAGTTGAGTGTGTGATGAAGAGAGTGAAAGACTGATCCCAGAGCTTTAATGGGAAATAAATGGTCATTACAATTGGGGATCTCTTCCCAAACATGCTTCACTCTCTCTCTTTCTCATTTCAAGAAGGTGCTTCAAGTAATTTGTATTTCATCCTTAATGACACTGTTTCATCTTTATATAAAAAGGTCACAGACGATTAATGTATTAATTTAAGCAACATAAACAGTAAACACAATCGTCTACGTGTCAGGGCAGTTATTATGTCTTCACAGAGGCATGAGTCTTCTACGTTTGTAGAACCAGACGAATGCCAAAAATATGAGAAGGCCGCACACTCCAGTGATGGTCAAAACCCATTTGAAAGCACCTTGCTTTTCAAAGAAATCTATTTCAAAATTCATCCCAAAGATCCCTGCTACAACCCCAAAGATGGCTACAACGAATGTCGCAGTAGTTAGCAGCAGCTCGAATTGGATCAGCTGATTCCGTACGTTATCCTGCAAATTCCGAATATTTTTCTTATGGTTTTTTCTAAGCAAACAAGATATATGTATGACAAAGATCATGATTTTTGAGGGAATACCAACTGTATGCTGATGAAATCCTCGGTATCATCAATGTACTCCTTTAACTGAAGAAGAGTGAAGAGAGTTGCAGATAATTATAAACCGCTTTTAACTGCTATTCAATAACAAGATGATGAATGAACAAAAAGATGCGGTTTTTAGTTTTATGTTACCGAGGTTAGCTTGTTGAGAGTGCTATCGATGACAACAAAGTATGCTTCCAGCAACATCTCTAGCTCCTCTATATTCTCGGTTGCGCCTTCTGAGCTCCTAGCACTGTCATGCCGGCTCCTTACAACGCTCAAGCTTTTCTCAAGTCTACGGGTCTCAGGAGGAGAAGAAACAGGAGAAACTGGCGCAGACAGAGAAACACAATCATTCGATCTGTAAACAGGTAAAGACTGATCACCATATAAAGATCCTTCCATTCTCTTCTTCTTCTCTGTTAGGTACATTTCCGCCATATCCCCATCATCGTCCATTAGCTGTTCGATCTCATCCCGAACCTTTTGAACTCTTCTCGTCAATGCTACAAGTCTGCTCTTTAGTCTACGCGCACGCTCCAAGTTTAAAGTACTGATCTTTGAGGTAAGCTCATCCAATAATGGGTATGCCTCAATCTCTAACTCTGAAGCCTACAAAAAAAGGGTTAAAAGTAAAATCTAACTATTAATGCAGAGCATACACTAAATTCAATTAAGTTCTGAATCGATCACTAACCTGGGAATCAAGGAAGGTACAAGCAGCTTCAAGGGCAACTTCAAGAGCCCTAAACTCGAAAGGTAAATAATCAGGGGATGAGTTCTGAAAGACATTGTCTAAACTCCTACTCCGACTCCTCCTGCTGAAATCAAGAGTGTCCTGATTCCAAACCTCAGTAACAGAACTCGCCTTTAGCCTCTGCTGCAGCTCAACAACATACCGAAGCACATAGTTGTCAAGGGAATTCAAGAGCAAAACCTCATCAGCAGTAATGATACAACGGATCTGCTCCAAGTTAACAACAATAGCCTTCTCTCTGCCAAGGATAGTGGAGGGATAGACAAACAAAGGATCAAGGAGCCTTAAATCACGAGCAGGCAAATCACATCTACGCATCATAGTGAACTTATCGACCTCAATGAGCTGAGAATTGGCAAAAGTATCAACACGAATCCAAGACTTGAGGCCTTGGCCACGCTTCTTGAGACCCAAAACATCAAGTCCAAGGAGAGGTTGTCTCCCTGATGGAGAAGGACGAGAAGCTGCAGCATCCCCTCTAAGGTTAATAGCTGAAGCAGGTCTTGGAGGAAGCAAACGCTCTTTGAGCTCAGACATTGTTGCCAATCTCCAGATACACTGAAACAAAACCGAATCAAGTACACAAGGATGCAGTAAACAATTACAAGGGTCTATCTGTCTAATGCAGAGAAGCAGGGTATGACTTACAAAGACCAGAAGCAGCTAAGTAATAGTGTATACAACAAATAACAGATCAAAATATAAGTAGAGGAAGAAGTTTCAAACCTCTACAGTTAAAAGAAATCAAGACCGATCTCGGTGTTGTAACTCTTATCACACAAGGCAAAGGATCAGAAAGCGATTCAGAGTTATAAAAATTTCCACTTTCAAAACCCACGAAGAGTCATCGAATCGTATTTGGATAGCAGAATCAGATGGATCATCTCGAGACAATAAAACAGAGGAAAAATCCACCAAAAGAAAGTACAGAAAAATTCAGACAAAAATAACTCCGACGAAGAAACCCTAAAAACTATAAATTCGAAAGGGGATTGAATGAATGAATGACTTGGTTTGAGTAAATGCTAAGAAGAAGAAGAAGCAAAAGTAAGAAACTTTTGGTTTGGCTGAGTTGTTGGATACTTTACTTGGATTAAAGAGAAAGAGAGAGAGGTTAATGCAAACCGATGCTTCTTAACTAATTTATATTGGTTTAGTAGTAGACTGACTCATCTGAGATTGACCGGTTTAACACAACTTCCAATTCCATTATCATAAAATTGCTAACTAATGCATAATAAATTCATCAGTTAGTGGGATCATTCACAGAGAATCATAGATAGATTTGAGGAGACAAAATCAAATTATTCGAAGGGGGTATAGTTAAGGTGACAACGTGCGGTTAGAAAAATCTAAAACCAAAAAAAAAAAAAAAAAAAAAAAAAGAGAGAGAATTATTGGAAACACACAATTGATGATGACGTGAGCCGATGAGAATCTGAAGATCCTCCTCTCTACGACCCGAGTCCATTTATTAGACCCGGTATGACCCGTTTTACCTGGTTCCTTTCCTCTCTACCTACCACGCTACGTCGAGTTTTGCTGCTAACGAACATTTTGTGGAGGATTCGCCTCGATCTGAATCCACAATCAATCATCAGATATCATCAACTTTGCGATTCTCGTTTATTGAACTTATTGCGATAATCCACTAGGTCGATCATTGGACTTTGTTCTTTGTGTTCATCCTCTCAAAGGTAATCAATTTCCCCTAATTTTATATGAATTTCGCTATTTTCTCAGACGAAATTGATCAACTTTGCAATGATCAAAATCGTAAATTCACTAAATTGTCTTCAATAGTTATAGCCTTCTCTGGTGATGATTTAACTTTAAGATACAGAGTTAGTTAGTTTTATTGCCTGATTTCCGAATATGTGCTTTTTTTTTTGTTTTAAGGTGTTGAATGAGCTATGGGAATGGCGTCCATGAGCTCTACTTGTGAAAGCCTTCGTCTTTGCGTCTTTGACTTGACTAGAGGCCAAAACGAAGGTCAGGAATTGGACAAGATCTTGTTCTTCTATCCTCCTGATCTTACCTTTTCGACTCAGCTTTCCGTTATAGGCCTCAGCGAAGGGCTTATCACGTTCACCAGGTCAGCTACTAGTGTGTTTTTTTTTTTCTATTCTTCACAGAAATGTTCTAGCTGTTGTTTGTCTCATGCTCACATTATTAGTCTTTTGTGTTATTTTAGTCTTTGCTTGTATTTTTTGGGTGTTTCTGAGACAACGTGGTTTATGGAATATAAATGCAGACTTTTCTCTCCGGAGGCAGCTTGTGAAGTAATAGAAGCAGAGAGACATTCCCATGTTTTCTATGAGGCCGAGCCCGATATATGGATGGTCATGGTACAACATTCTCAATCGCACTTTTATTCATATGCAGAAAGAGAACAAAATCTTATCTGTCTAAGATTTTGCTAGGTTGTGGAGAAAAATAAGGACATTGAAGCCGTATGGAGGGTTGATGCATTGCGGAGAGTGCTGAAGGAAGTGCACTCTCTCTTTGTTATGTTTCACGGGTCTATTAGGGCATTGCTTGAAAAAGAACCAACTGGAGGACTCATAAGATCGCACTTGTATCCATTCATCACAGACTATTTAAATGGTAAGCAATATCCACCAAATCTTAGCCCATTCAATCCCTGAGTAATAGCACTTTTCAATAGGTTTTCTATTTTGGGGCAGATCTTTTTGTTGGTAAGAAACATCAGTTACCTTCCTTCCGTGAAACTTTGAAAGAGCGTGGTACAGTTCAGATGCTAACTCTAGCCAGAGATGCCGCACTTGAAGTTCAGGTTTGTTGCTCCCTCAGATGATCCGTTTCACAATAACTAACACAATAGTTCACTATTTTGACTAGTATTTATTTAGATGTACAGTCTCTCGTCCGAGTGCTAGATTCATGTGCTGGGACTGTTCGATGCCACTCTGTGATTTTGTTTCATGATCTACTGGTGTCAACAACTCTCTCACCTGTATGTTTTCAAATCCCTCACTCGCAATATTCATTTTAGCCAATATTGTTGAGTTGATAAGATTCTTAAACTGTCGTGGTATGTGTAGACTATATATAATGTCCACTAATACTAAACGTTTTAGTCTTTTTCATGTCCCTCTGGTTTGTCAGGATGATACCGTCGACTTGTTTGCATTTTCTGTCATGAGATTGACCACAAACGCACTATCCTCTGGCACAAGTTCCTGGTCATATCTACGCAAGGGATCCGTTCCACCTCAAATTTCTTCTAGATCTACATCGGGCACCCCTCGTGGTTCAAGTGGTACATTGCCTTCAGGAAATGGTAGTAACACAGGTCGTGTTATTAGACCTTTGCAGCACGATAAGTGGTCAAAAGGGAAAGACGGGTTTCTTGTAACTGATATATGGGGTATAGATGCAACCCCAACAATTTTGCTACAGAAGACACAAGAAAGACTTTACCTTGTGACTTATCAATACAAGAGTGTCACCTTAGTTCTTCTCGTGCCTACCGCTGCAATTGTTAATGGAGAACTAGACATCTCATTCGTGAAGCAGCAACTTATTGAAAATGTTAGCTCATCTCTGTAAACCCTCTCTTGCTTCATTGTAAAATCTTTTCGGACTACGTAGCTCATCATCTCTTTGCATTTTTTGCAGGCGTCGGCGAAAGTCGTGAAAGTCGAAGAGAAGCTATCGAAAGGATGGGGCGGTGAGAACGCTTACCATGTAAGCGGTTACCGTTACTTGCTAGTTGATAATGACATGGAAGTTTCGAGAGCTTCTCCACCAGGAAAGGTAGCAACACTAGCAAAGGTGAGAGAACTCCCATCAATCATATTCATATACTGCAATCTCGTTAGTAGCATAACGAAGACAAAAAGTGTATCAAACTCACAAAGTTGTCTTTGATTACGTAGGAGTCTTTGCTTGCACTAAACAAGCTAAGGGAAGAAGTGGATACAGAAAAGAGCCGCTCGAAGCAAGAGAAAGACATGGAAATATGCATTCGGGCAAAGAACAACGCTTGGGCGATTGCGCGTGTAAGCAAAGGTAAAGAGCTTCACATGGCTTTAGAGAAGGCAAGTGAGACTCTTCTTGATGCTACAGACTCTGTCCAAAGATTCAGCAACAGGTATTGAGTTTTTTTAAGTTACTAGTACTAAAGTTACCAAGAATTGAGTTTTCCAATTTTAAGAAAGAAAAACGAAATGATGTTGCAAATTTATTTCAGGTACTGCAGCGGAGCATTCTCTATGGATTAGATTCAGCAATTGTTTTGTTTGTTTTAAATTCTTGTAGAAGTTGCAAAGGTTTTTGAAGTATTTTGAGATGTGTTTATAAAGAAACCGTTACAAGGAAGAAGAATGAGAGTATTTGGTGGCTTTTGTCTACACATCTAAAAAGTAAACGTGGAACTTGACTCTTGACCCTTGACGGTTTGAAAAAGTCAGAACAAAGACTTTAATCCTTTATTAGATTACTTGCAAATTCAGGAAAGCTAAAACACTTTCAATTCTGAATTTTAGAGATTTTTTTTACAACGAAGGAGAAATTACTTTATTCACATTTGTTTCTTTAAGCAATCATTAGAGGAGACAAATTTCACCTAATTTACATTGTGCTTTCTCCAAGTCTCTCTCACTCTCTTTCTGATTGTTGTTATTTATATACATAACATTTTCACAATTGGATGATTACGAAATTAGTGGGGGAATCTTTGGTTTTGTTTTGTCGAGAATGATCAAGCGTAAGGATTAACATGAGAAGAGTAGTCACGGGTTCCTGCTCCCTCCCAACCCATCCATTCCTCCCACGTGTCGCAGTCTGGATCATTCATTCCGTTCAATCCTTCGTCATATACATCGAACGGCTCAAATTCCTCCGTCGTCCCTTCCATCTGATTCTTTATTTGCTTCAACACAATCTTCATATTACCAAAACAAAAGACAGAGAGATCAATTTTCATAATTTTCATTACAAAAAAAAACGAAATTACAGTAAATCAGTTTACGTTAGCCAATAAAAAGATAAGAAGTAGTTTTCACATGTAAACACACGCTTACATCGTAAGCTTCGTTGATCGTCTGAAACTGTACACCACAATTGCTTCCTCTACAAACATCAGGATGATACTGCAACAATCAAATCAAAAAAAAAAAAAATCCGTCAGAATAAATTTTTTTAAAAAATATCAGATTTAAGTAACCCAGATAAGCAAAATCGAATATTTTGTTTTTTTTTTTGTTTTTTAATATGCAACAAGGTAAGGTTCATCACAGATCCAAAAAAGGACAAACCTTTTTGGCGAGTTGTCTGAAAGCTTTCTTGACCTCGTATTCAGATGAATCGGGTCGGATCTTAAGAGTTTTATACGGATCCATTACAGAAGATGAAGAACAAACGACTTTTGTTCTGTTGAGCATCTTTGTGTCCTTTCTTCTGCTGGTAGACCCGAGAATCCGTTTCCTCCGATCGTCAAAGCAATAGTCATGTTTAGAGGTTCACAAGATTGGAATCAAGCAGATAATTCAAAAAAGATTATGATTTGTAGAAAGTGAAATAAAGGGAGAGTTTTTTTTTTAATTATTGGGAAGGGTTTGTTTAATAATGGATTTTAGGATGATTTAATGGATTGGATAAAAAGAGAAAGAGAGAAGAAACGATTACTTATAAAGGGAACTGAGCGGTGACTCATTCTTTTGTCATCTCAAAGTGTCCTTATCCATAACGCTACCGATTCTACGGCCAAGTGTTTTGTTCTTTTACTATTCTTAAATATAAAAAATTATCCACTCCTACTTTTTTGTTATTATGTTTTTTAAAAAATGTTAATTTTATTATCCAAAAATAAAATAAAAAAGGCATCTACTGTGTTTTGTTTTGAGGTCTAAAATCTGGTGTGTGTTTTTTTTAACAAAATGTGAAAGAAGAAGGAAAATGGTTGACAGGTTGGTACTTGCATGTTTTTTAAATTCTAATCAAAGTACTATTCAGTTTTTCTTTACTAATTAAGTATGTTTTAGTTTCCTGTGGGTACTAGTTTAGTTTAGTTTCACACAAAACTAATAGCACCCAAGATCTGTTTTCTGTTTTCTTTTTCTTTTTAGAAACAAATATAAGAACCATTAGCACGAATTGAGACGTTTTTTTACCACAGTAATACTTTCAGATTACTTTGAAGAAATCATTTTTGTAGATATTTGTTTCTTTAAAATAGTGATGATATATTGACTTTCAAATCAGAAATAAAGACCGATGGTAATATCCGTTCTTATCCAAAATCATTTGAAGAACTAATATACGGAAAAAGATTCCTTCACAATTTGATACTTCAAAAATATCTCATCAAATCACGCAAATAAATTTGGATCACAAAATGTACCAAAATAATATCACATTCATCTACACAGTTTAGTACAACTGATATTACGTTTAGACGTTTAGTAGTACACAAAGCTATTATATGGAACTTAGCTAATTTTCCCTATAAGAAAAAACACAGCAAGCTACATAAACGACGTTCTTTGAAATTTGAAGAAGACAACACAAGAAAAAAAAAACATTTCCGTTCACAACATTGATTGTCTAGCTAGTCTCTCTTGTTATCAGCTTAATATGTAGATGATATGCAAGGAACAGAACAGGATGATTGCTCACTGAGTTCTCATGTAAACTCTAGTTGAATAATCCAAAACAAGATGTGAAATTTTCAAGAATTTTTGGTAGAGACAAACAAGCCAAACACAGGTTTCAAGCTCTTCTTCTTCGCTTCCTCTTCTCTCTGTCGCTTTCATCCGAACTAGAAGAAGAGGATGATTCTGACTCAGATTCAGAGTCAGAACCAGAACTGTCAGATCCAGACGATGATCCTGATTCTGATTCCGCAACTTGCTTCTGCTGTTGCATGATCAGGCGTGGCATGTTCTTCAGATACTCTCTCAGGTTCTCTGTGATGCCTCCAAGACCAATGGATGTAAAGAAGTTGATTGCAAACCTCGTGTTCTTTGGATTATCTTTAGGGAAGATAGATTCAAGTGATTCCTGCATCGTTGGATCCTGAAGCCTCTCATTTAGCAGCCTTATCCCCAAGTGTTCTGATAATTCCTGCAATCCATGCAAAATTGTAACCAAATCAGCACAACAGTCTCAAAAAAACCAATTTCCACCTTCACAAACTTTATCAGCAGAGTCCTAATTGTGAAGCAATACATCCATAGTTTGATAATGAATAGTATGAACAAGTAATTAATCAATCACATCAACCTATCTCTAATCAAATTAATGAGATAAGCAGCTCTGAACATAGTAAAATGAGTTTCATGAAATGGTGAAATGAGGTTCGAGGATTCTAGTTACCTGGAAAAGGATCTTAATAAAGATACGAGATGAGGAAGTTGTGTCCTCCTCAGTTAACCGAATGTAGGCAAGCACATGCCAGGGGAGAGCATCTGTGCCCAGTAAATGGGCAAAAAACTTGGCCACGTTACGCAACTTGTTTGTCTCAAGACGGTGAATCATGGAATACTGCTGAACAAAGCATTTCTCAAAATTCTCTTGATGAATTTTGTTGATCATGCAGAAACGTTGACCCAACAACCCGTAGTAACGCAGATAAGTTCTCTCCTGAGAGCAACACTCCAGGAGCATTATACATAGTTCCATCTGCAACGTTGATTAGATAAGAATTTTATAAGACTTGTGTACTTCCAGCAAGTCACAGATTTTAAGATGGATTGATATCAAATTAAACAATAAAACATAAAAGTAAAAGAAGCACAGGTAAGTATAGATTATCAGAGTTTGGAAGAAGTTACCTCTTGACCAGGTTCAAGCTTAATTTTAAGTAATTTGTGACCAGCTTCCTCAAAATCAACACTGGACATTATGGTCAGGTAGATTGTCCTCCTAAGATTAACAAGATTAGTCTCTGTCTCGTCTCTTATTCTCATTTGCTCTTCATCTTCTTCATCAGAATCATCTTCCTCCTCATCATTATCCTCTGAACTAGCATCAGAGCCATCTTCATCCTCAGACTCCTCCTCACCGAGTAACTCTTTCTTCAGCGCCTCGTATTTCTTTTCGTTCTCAACAAAGTCAGGATCAGGTTTGAAAACATCTGCAATCAGATAAATGTAGAATTAAGAGCTGTTTCGGTAATTCCAAAATAGTAACCTCTCTCTAAAGCATGGGGTAAAATTTAAATACAATACGAAGCTTACCAAGAGCAGTTTCAGGATTAATTTCCTGACTAAGAGAGATATCGTGTGAATATTTTTCTTCAACAAGATCTAGCTCAGGACGAACGGCCGGATGTCCCTGAAAGTAAACCGTCAACAAGATTTATGAGCATTATGCTATCCATGACAATAAGCATACTGTTATATCAACCACAACCCCATAATATCAGATTCAAACTCAATGAATCAAGGAGTATGTTACCTGAAAGTTCGCTTTCCTCGTAGCATAGAGACTTTCAATCAAGTACTGAACTCTCTTATCTATCTCTCCCTCGTGCAGTATACCACGAAACCGCTCAAAAATCCCTGAATTAACAACTGGAAGAGCTTAGGAACACAAATAAAAGGAAGAGTGGTGGAAATATAGAGCATGTATGCCATGAAAAGTTGTTGAAGTTTGAAATGAAAGAGCTAAGACACACAACCAAATTTCCACATCATCCTTTTCCAATTGTCATTTGACTTTTGAAAGAAATAGATGCATTAAGTGTAAATTCATATAGTCTAATGTTTCTTCAACATAACAAAACAATTTCTATCCAACAAAAAGAGAGGTTGAAAGGATTTTTACCATGCAATCCTTTTGGTGTAACGTCTTGAAGCATCGCACCACAATCCGTCACAAACCCAACAGCCACCTCGACACTGTCATCAGTTGGGTATTCCAGAAGTAGAGTAAGTAACTCAAGTGCTATGATCTCCTCAGCGACTTGCTGGTTTACTAGATGTGCTATAAATTTTACAGCAGCAAGCAATTGAGGCTGCCAAAACAAATATGATACATAACAATGTATAAATATGATATATATATAAATCAAAATGGTTGAGAAAACTTTTAAATTCGGAAAGCCAAAAAATAAGACAAACCTTGTCGTTACGCTTATACGCTCTCTTTAGCTGCAAAACGACCCTTTTCAAAAGAAGTTCAGCAACTTCAGGGAATTTGGCGTTAATAACAGCGACTAAAGCTGCAAAGACATCAGTGAATCCAGGAGAAGCCATTTGAGACTTCATACATGAACGGCAGAAAAGTCCCCTTCCTCTGATGAGATTTTCAGCAAACAGTTCAGGGATTATGTTCTTGATGTTGCTAGCATTAACCTTATTCACAAGCCCATTAATACTTTTACGGAGAGCATCCCATGTAAGCCGTTGATACTCTACGCTGCTCTTATCTTCCACCTCCTTCATCATGCGTGCTAGCTTAAATGGAGGAATATAAACTCCTCCTGTTTTTCCCAAGGCCATAGCATTGCTCTCAGACGGATTGAGTTCAGCCAACTTGGGCTTTGGAACCTCAATCTTCTCTTCCCTTTTACTGCTATCTTCCTTTCTCACCTTGTCCCTTTGACTATTATCATATCTATCATTGTGTCTCCTGTCTCTTTCATCGTCCCTCCGACTCCTATCTCTTCTTTCAATTTCTCTACGCCGACTCCCATTCTCATGCCCATCATTCAAGTCTCTGTCCCTCCGATCCCTCTTTAAGAGACCTTCATTACCTCTATCAATTTTCTCTTTTCCTCTTCTCTCACTCCTAATCTCACCTTCCTCATCGTCGTCAGATGCTCGATGATCCCTATGTTTCATCTCGCTTCTTTCTCCCCTACCTCTTCTACTCCTCTGCCTATCATCTTCTTCATCAGAAGGTTTATCTGCTAGGACTCTACTACCCCTATGACTCCTCTCTCTACCCTGTTTCTCCATAACTCTGGGGCTTCTCTTCCTACTTCTCCGTACATCAGCATCTTCATCTTCCAAACCTCTACGAGTATTTCTTCCATCTTCAGTATCCTTTGAAAGATGCTTACCACTATCTTCATCAGAAGAAGTGTCAGCTCTAACCCTATCCTTAATTCTTCCCTTACTGACCACCCTCCTCTCACCATCAGCATCACTATCTACCTCAATTCCTTTACCTCTATCATCATCATAACCAGAGCCTGCTTCTCTTCGTCTGGCTAATTCCTCATCATCAGAAGAAGTCTCTTTTCTGACCTTATTATCTCCACGGCGCCTCTCAACATCGACGAAACCAGCACCAATCTCGAGATCTCGTCGCGAGCTCTTGTGGTCCTCGTCATCAGAAACCCTAGGACGACGAGAAACATCTTCAGTCTCGATCCTCGATCGCATAACATCAGGGCTTCTCTCTCGTCTTCTCCTATCCCTTCTTCTAACTCTCTCGTCTTCCTCGGAGGAACTATCGTGCCTACCCATAGATGGAGAAAATAATCGAACTGCGAATGAAGCAAGAACCCTACTGAGAGAGATCTGAATCGGCGGGCGAGCAAAAAGTGATAGAGAGAGAGAGAAACTGGTGGGGGAGACAAATCTTCTTCTATTTGGGTTTTTGTTACGCCGACACGATGTCCTTTTATCGATGCTCAAAACGGCACAATGTGTACATTTTTAATCTTAATCTTGGGTGGACCGTTGACGGGTCGATACGAAAAGTAAAATATAAGCCTAATGGGTCAGGGCCCAAATTTGTATGAGGGTTTGTCCTGGTTACACCTGAGTCCAAAGAGTACATTTTATTTTGTTTTGTTGAGAATAATAATAATGTGAGTTATCAAATCCGAATATTTGCGAATTCCAAGAATTACTAACTTTAAGAAAGATGCCATGTATCGTGTGGCATATGCTTTCACCTAATTCCAAATTTTATTTTCACTGTATTTGATTCTCGTTCTAAGACCACCTAATGTTGACCCCCAAAAATATACTACTAGGTAAAATAATTTGTACATTAGTGTATTTACAAACAAGTAATTTCTTGGTAAAATAATTTGTACTCTATATTTTTCTTGGTTACATGGTAAATTTATTTCAAGAGATACAAAAAAGGTTTTGAATGACACAAAAATGATCAAACGAAACTTTATTAATTAATATATATTAGTATTCTGAACAAATCAAAGCACATTATTTTGAATAAGTCTCAACGGTCATTGATTATAATATTACCTTGAGTCCTTGACTAGAGTTGAAAAAAGAAAGTTATCATGTTTAATCAACAAAGCAAGAACTGTGCCGAGAGGAGACCTGTGGATCATAATCAATAGTACATCCTTAATAAACTTTAGTAATATTTTCCGCAATTTTTTCTTTTCAATTTACGAAAGGATTAAAGATGAATTGTAGAATCTATAAATAAATAAAAAGGATGAATGAAAAATTAGCTGTGGAATAAAGAGGGAAAAAGGTCCCACGTAAGAAGAATACGATAAGACAACTATTTTTTTCGACTTCTAAATTTTTCAGACAACAACAAAAAAAAAAAAAAAAAAAAAAAAAGGAAAAACAATTAAGAAGTCACAAGTCTGAAGCACAAAGCAAAAGCCTTTTCGTAGTCGTAACCAAAACGCCAAATCATTACCGTTCAACTGAATTCTAACAGAGAGCCCTCTTTTCTTCGGATATCGATCCCTTGTACGTTATCATCTTCTCCTTCTCCAAAATTCTTGTGTGGGTTTTTTCAGATTAGAGATTAGATGGAGAAAGGGGTTGGATTTGAGAAAGAGAATACGCAGACAAACAAGACAGTCAGTGATGGTCTTGTCGGAGGTTTTTTCCCTGTCTCTACCACCAAGATCGCGTGGAAATCAAGGAAAAGATCAGGTTCTCTTCTTTTCCTCTCTTTCTTGTTTTCTCAGAGACCCATCCATTATTTTTTTAGCTACCCTTTCTATTTCTCGTCTGAAAGATTTGGGCTTTTAAGCACTCTGATAGTACCAATCGTGTAAGCCATGCTTGAATTTGCTCTCTGTGACCTGTCTCCTCAAAGTATGTGCTCAGAGATCTCCACATGGAGCTTTAGCTTGGATAATCAAAAACTTTTATAACTTTAGTAAATTGCTCTGATCCGTTTGCATGTGAGTTTGGAACTCAAAGCTTTAGCTATTTTGGTTCCAGCATCGGTGAACCCAGACAAGACACCCGAGGCTATCATGGAGGCCACACCGGAGAAGAACGAGGTAACGGCAATGGAGACCGAGAAAGTTGGGGAACCAATGACCACAACTCCTATTCTGTCCGAGAAAAGAAAAGCTCTCTTTGAGCCACTTGAACCCATTACAAACTTGAACGGAAAGCGACCAACAGCGGCTGATTCCTTGTTGCCACCGCCAGATTTCGAGGCTGCCAACTACCCTAAAGGCTGGTTGATTGGTAAGAAGAGGAAGCTTGTCAATGTCGATGTAGTTGAGAGCATGCGAAGAATCGCTGTCCAAGAAATGAACAGAAAGGTAAAACTTAAACCATACATAGTGCAGGTTTTTTGCTCATGTTTTGTGGTTGTTGGGGATTTTTTTATTAAGGGATTATGACAGGATCGAGAGATAGATGGGTTAAACGAGCAGCTAGAAGAGGATTCACGGTGCTTAGAGCATCTGCAACTTCAGCTGCTACAAGAGAGAAGCAAGAGGACAGAGATTGAAAGAGAGAACACTATGTTAAAAGAGCAAGTCGATATGCTTGTGAACATGATACAAGAAGATGAAGAAGGAGCTGAAGAACCCTAAGCTAGTTTTCAGCAAAGTTATGTGCCACCCTATAATAGCACTGTTCTGTTTGTTTATTCTTTTGTAGATTTGTGTCTCGTCTCGTCCATAAGGAAGAAGGAAAGAAGCTTAGTACCATGTATTATTTGGTTAAGCTACCGTTGTTCCCTCCTGTTAGAACAAAATCAATCAAGAACATTATATATTCTAAGTTTTGAATTCGCCTGCAAGATTTGAACCTGACATTCGATTAAATCATTGAAGTTCTTAAGAGGACGAAGAACTATTTGCTGTGTGTGTATGTGTGTGTCTAAAGTTGCTTCAGATAGAAACAGAGACCAAAAAAGAAATACAAGTTTCAGAAATGAGATGTATTCTCTGTATAGTTGTGTTAAAAGTGTTTCCTTCTCCTATGAATAAATGAAATATACGGACCACGAATTTCGAGTGTCCATATTAGCTTTTGCAAAACAAACCTGCACGAACACGAAAGAGATGCTTCAGATTTACATGCCCAAACTTTCCATCCCATCCACAGCCTCTTTTCTGATTTATTGAAAACTCACTATAACACAATAGTTAAAGAGACAGATAGAAAGCCTGAGTCGTGTAATCAAACATTTGGCTTTTATTATCATCAAAGATCCATTATTCATTCAATCACAGGCATGGTTGTTTTTTTGGTAATGACTACTACATTACAAACATTGTCAGGCCAGTAAATTTTCATTCTTCTTTCTGATGGAAATCACGGGTTTGACTAAGATTACCATTGAGAGTTGCGTGATATATCCTTTTGTCGCCAAGTCCCAAATCCGATAAAATCAAGTTACCCTGAAAGCAACAGAAAGACAAGCACAACCAAACGTTGGTGAGCAATAACACACAAGCCAAAAGTATATATATACAGGTCAAGTCTTACTGCAGTTGGGAAAGCAATACCTCGGTGGCCATTAATCTCCGAACATTGCTAGCATAAAGTTTGGGATCATCTTTCTCTTCTTGTGATGGGTAGTATACAGGTAACCGTATGACTTCCAAGTGATTTACGAATTGACAGAGAAGGAATAAGATGTGGCGTGCCTGCAAAACAAGAAACACGATTCTTGTAACTCACCTAAACAAAACCTGTTTAGAAGCGGAACTTCTGAGAAAACCGCAAATTTTTTAATAAGAAATACTCACCCCGGATATTGTATCCCATGCCACGCTGAAGCGCTCGTAAGGATATTTTAAAATCACCGGAAGAACAGGAGTTCCAGCCAAAAATGCACCTGTCTTGAATGTAAGTAAGTAGTCTCCGTTGGTAGTTGTTCCTTCTGCAGTGAGCGCAAACAGAAGTTTTAAGGAAACAATGATGGTTTGGTAGACAAATTGATTACGAGAGCAATATTGAACCTGGAAAAAGCATAATAGTTGGAGCAGATATGTTCCTATGAGCTTCTCGAACTCTTTCATTTACAGTGCCTGCAAAGATAAGAATAGTGGTTAGATATATAGTATGACAACTATTTATAGTAGAATCAGAGGTTAGGCTCATAAATTTCTTAATTATCAATTGCATAACACAGACTACCAACAAATGGAAGTAAAACTAGGAAAAAATACACTAGCTGAAGATTGTTTTTCTTGTACGAATCACATACCAGATACACCCTTGAAATCAGGCGATTTTGCTTCTCGTTGAACATAGACACAACCAAGGCATTTGCTGTCAGAAAACAACGAAACAAGATATAACCAAGTGTGAGATAATCAATACAAACAAATAACAGAAACAAGGACACTTAGAAGTTGAGATGAGGTACAAATATTTTTTCATTCACAACTCACCTAATGAGGCCAACAAGAGGAAGTTTGCCCACTGATCTCTTCAGCATCAAAATCATGAGGGAAAACAGAAAGAAATGTTAATGCCACTGCCAAAACGACACCCAGTTTTACAGAGCTACCAAAGAGTATATATCTATCAACTAACCTTGGCGACAAAACTTGGAAAAGAAGCAGACATATGATACAAAATATCCAAGTACGAAACGTGATTGGACACAATGGCTCCAGGTCTTTCAGGTTCCTCCGTGGCGGCATCCCCTTTCTGGCTAATCTGCAGCCAAAAGAGAGAACAAATTAAGATAAAAGGCAAACGTCAAGCCATCAGTGGGAACTAATAATTGAATCAATTTCAGGAAAAAAAGAGGTCCCAAGCAAGGACCATCTTAATAAATGGTACAGCAACCTAACTTCTCCTTTGAGCCAACATTGTCGTACCAAGCTAGAATCCTACCAATAAATTGCCTCTAAACTATTATATCTCCTTACAGCAAAGTCTGACAACACTTGAGGTTCCTAATAACTAACTATCCAGTACTAGAAGTTCCTACCACGCTATACAAACACAAAAACTAATCATAGCATAAAATCTTGCAGACGTAGCTAAGTTTATACCTCTACAGAAGTAGTTTTAGGATTGGGATCCATGAGTGAGTCACGATCCAAACGGGTCTCATGAATCCAGTAAAACCCAAAAACGAAAAGCAAAACCCTAGAGAGAAACCTCCCACAGCTCACGATAACAGTACGTTTCCATCCTCTCATGTGAGCATAATCTTCCTGAACAACGACACCACCTTCTTCTTCCTCTTCCTCTGCCCCACGATAAGGAGCAGAAAAGAGCGTAAAAAGCCTACAAATCAAGTAATAGAGAAGCAAGAGGCTCATAGAGAGAAGAAACCGCAGCGGAACAAGCGTCACCATTGCGACAGCCAACTTAATCTTCTCAGTCATGGGAAAAGGACCCAAACCCATCGTCCCATACAAATCCGTCCTCGCGTAAGGTGCGAACTTTTTGTCTAGCTCTTCAATGGCAGCAGCCAAATCGGATTCTGATTTCAGCAAGGGCCGTTCCTCTTTGCTCGAAGGTGGATTCGAATTCATATCTTTGAGCTCTGATTCCATTGTTCTTCTTCTATTCGCCTAAACCTAAAAAAATCTAATCTTTTTTGTTTTTTTTTTCAATGAAAGAAAGGGCTTCTTCAGGTATTGAAATCACACAACGAAAAGTGGGTTCGTGTTGGAAGATGGATCTGAAGAAGAAAGTGTCATCCTTTTCTCTCCTCCTCGTCGTCTCTAGATTTCTTGTGAAGATTTCAGCTTTCGCGCACACGTAGATTCGCCGTAAAAGGTAAACACATGAAACTTAACAAAGTGCTCTAATTCGCTGGAACAACGTGCATCTTAACTTAATATACGCTCATCTATCTTAACCGTTGGATGAATTAGTTGGAACAAAATCGGACCACGACTGTTACTTCTTGTTGCAGAATTTCGCAAATCTTATAATTTATTTTTCCAGATAATGTCAATGAGATTTTTCCTGTTATTTCTCCCATCTTATTTTAATTTTTTTTTATATATAGTTATAGATTTATTTTCTTATCCAAACGGGAAAAAAAAAATCCTTGTTTGATTTGGATATAAATTTCTTGATACACATTTATCTATCTTCTTGGATAATATTTTTTTTTCCGAATTGATGTGCTATATAAGGTTAGAAATTGAGAACCCTAGTAAAATATGAAGAAAATAAGGTAGAGATATGCTATTTTTTTTTTTAGTTCTTACAACGAAAAAAATCTAAAGATTAATGTTTGCTGCGTAATCGTTTTTTTTCAGTTAATACAAAACAAAAATTAAATGTCATATACGTTAACGAACACATTAGAAATCAATTGATTATACGTATAGTCTACGTAGAATGAAACAAGTCAAATAAGTGGTAGGACCAAATTAATGATTATTCCTACAAACGTTTTTACTAATTACTAGTACTATTCACTCCTTTAGTGGCAAACAGAGCAAATCAAATCACGTACCAACTTGCCCTGCTTAATATAAAAACCGTACGGAAATCACAAGGCATGTTTCTTTCAACTACCAAGATTAATCATTTGCATTTTTTTGTTATCACTTTCCCGTCTTTATAGTATATGATTTGTATGGAGAAAGCAGACTTGAACATTATTAACAATCAACTTTTCTCAATTAAAATTTCAAGTTTGCTGAATCCAAGACATAATCATAGGCTCATAGCTATGCAACCTTCCGTCAATAGACAATAGTTACTGCTACCATGATGAATATTAGTACAACATGACTGAAATCTTGACTCGATAGTTGAAGTCTTGAGAAGAAAGATCATGTGAAAGTGGTCATGGGAAGGAAAAACAAATTCGAGGCAATTTCTACGAGAGTTACAAGCTAAAAAGAACCTTAGTTAGAGACGTTAACTGTGTTTATACTCAGACAAATCCTAAAAACAAAAGTGGAAGTTGCGACAGTTAGATTCCCTGTTGAGTAGTCTTTTCTTCTGTATTTAATTTGTTTGTTCTTTGTTGATAAGCAAAAAAAACAACGCATATATTCAAATCTTATGTCATTGTCTTTTTTTAAGGTCATGTCATGAGTCATGCATGACCTTAATAAGTTATCTATAACAGTAATCATTATTACGTAACAATGTTTATTTCAACCTTAGTATGAAACAATATATATTACTAGGACGAGCTATATAATATACTTGGCATTTTAATGTTTACCTAGAACTTAGAACAAACTAAATTCTAAATATATATATATTTTGAAGCAACATAATTAGTTTACTTTATTTATACAATGTTATAAATTAACCTCAAGTATAGTATTTAGAAGAATATGGCATTGGCGTTGTATTTATCAATCACCGCTTGTTAATAATATGAAGATTGATTATAACGAGTTTGAAACCCTCCACTTGCATTAGGGGACAAGACAAGACTCTCTATAAAAATTAACAGAGGTAGCACCAGCAGTTCCACTTGCACACATTGAGTTCTTCTTTTATTAACAAAAACAAAATTTTATCGTACATTAAAAACCACCAAAAACAATGTAAATATATTTAGCAATTTGGTAAATTAATTTTGTCTTGCAGTAATTCACATGAATCCCCAACAATTTTTCTCATGCAAACAACAAAGTGGGGTCCTAATTCTTTTGATTTGCCACTTCTCTCGCCAGCCCTTGCTCTTTTGTTCTCTTCACTACATCCAAACTCCCCAAGAATCTCTCTTTCTCCTCTCTTCTCTCTTCTCTCACCTCTTATTATTTTCCTCTGAATTAAGAGAATCATCGTTACGAAAATGTTGAAGAAAGCAACATATCTTCCATTGAATCTTTCACTTGCTCCTTTGCTTCTTCTTCTTGTTTTCCTTCTCTCGTGTGTTGTTCATGGCATCCACGAGAAGAAGATTCTCCGAGTACACAACAGCATCTGGTCTCCCAAGAAATCATACGAAGCTTCGAGTTCATGTTTCTCTCGCAGTCTTGGTAAGTCTTGTTTTTTCTTTTTTCCTTTAACGCTCACCAACCATAGAGAAGAGAGAGTTGTGGATACTATTCCTTTTTACTTTAGTTTAATAATAGCGTGAATTAAGGTTAGATTAGCAAAAGTCTCAAATTTTGTATAAACTCTTAATTAAAGTCATTAGCTTTTTACACTACTTTATAATATCCTTTCTCCTCGAATTGGGATTAGTATAGCTATTTTTCTAAAGCTTTACATATAGAATCTTGAGCTTCTTTCCTCCATGGAAGACAACTCATCTATCACATATGTTTGTATATTCCAGAGTATACAAAACCTCTGTTTTTTTTAATCTCTCATTGTTGACTCTTTCTTTACTCTGTTTATGTCAGTTGTTTATTGCAAAGAGACAATAATGATTCGGTTTACTTTATTAAAAATGATGATTATGTTTTGAAATCTTAGGAAACGGAAAAGAATCCACCACATTGGAGATGAAACATAGAGAAATTTGCTCAGGAAAGACTATAGACTGGGGTAAGAAGCTGAGAAGAACCTTAGTTTTGGATAACATTCGAGTTCAGTCACTTCAACTCAGAATCAAAGCACTGACCTCAAGCCGCACCACCGAACAATCTGTTTCCGAAACTCAGATTCCGTTAACCTCAGGGATAAAACTTGAGACTTTGAACTACATCGTTACAGTTGAATTAGGAGGGAAAAACATGAGTTTGATCGTTGACACTGGAAGCGACTTGACTTGGGTCCAATGCCAGCCTTGCAGATCATGTTACAACCAACAAGGTCCTCTGTATGACCCATCAGTCTCATCTTCTTACAAGACGGTTTTGTGTAACTCATCCACTTGTCAGGACCTTGTAGCAGCTACCGGCAATTCAGGCCTTTGTGGAGGTTACAATGGCGTCGTAAAGACAAATTGTGAGTACGTTGTCAGCTATGGAGATGGATCATACACTCGAGGAGACTTGGCAAGTGAAAGCATCTTATTGCGAGACACAAAAATCGAAAACTTTGTCTTTGGTTGTGGCCGAAACAACAAAGGTCTGTTTGGGGGAGCCTCTGGTTTAATGGGTTTGGGAAAAAGCTCAGTCTCTTTAGTCTCCCAAACTTCGAAAACTTTCAACGGAGTGTTCTCATACTGTCTACCTTCTCTTGAGGATGGAGCTTCTGGTTCATTGTCTTTCGGAAATGATTCCTCTGTGTACAAGAATTTAACTTCAGTGTCCTACACGCCGTTACTACAAAACCCTCAGCTTAGTTCCTTTTACATTCTGAATCTCACCGGTGCTAGCATTGGTGGCGTGGAGCTGGAAACATCAAGCTTCGGTAGAGGGATTCTAATCGATTCAGGAACGGTTATCACGAGATTGCCACCTTCCATCTACAAAGCTGTGAAAACAGAGTTTCTGAAACAGTTCTCCGGGTTTCCTTCAGCTCCTGGTTATTCAATCTTAGATACTTGCTTTAACCTCACAAGTTATGAAGACATTAGCATCCCCACTATCAAAATGATCTTCGAAGGTAACGCTGAGCTCGCAGTGGATGTCACCGGTGTGTTCTACTTTGTCAAGCCTGACGCTTCTCTGGTTTGCTTGGCCTTGGCAAGTCTGTCATATGAAAATGAAGTCGGGATCATCGGAAACTACCAGCAGAAAAACCAGAGAGTAATATATGATACAAAACAAGAGAGGCTTGGAATTGCAAGAGAAAACTGCAGTATCTGATGATGACTACCCCATAACTTATAAAAACCCTTTGTGTTCCCTTCATATATCATGAAAAGCCAAATCATCTCTTTTGGCAAAGCCAATTTGAATTCTCTCACTATTCTTATAAATATTTATGTCTGTATCAGTATAGCAGTAGCTTATAATGAATTGTAAGAAACTATGTTTGATGATCTTATGAGGAAGGAAAATGATCTAAACCGTAGAAACAAACAATGATTAGAGAGAAAAAACACTTTAAAAAGGTTTTCTCAAGAATCTGATGTTAATGTACCTGAAAACATAAATGATTCAACTCAAGCTTCATCACGGATCAGAGCTGTCATCTCTATCTTCTCTGTATCAACACCTTCACTTCTTCTGTTTGTTAACATTTCAGCCGGGAGAATGGTTGAGTTTGAATCAACATTTGGTATCAAAAAGACCAATCCAATTGGAATTACCCTCAATAAACTCCTGATCACAATAGCCAACCAGAGATTATCAAACTGCGTACGCGTAACTTTCAGGGAATGGAGTAATACTCCTCCGCCCCATGACGACATTAGGTGTCCTACGTGTTCAATCGACATGAGCAAAGCAAAGAAAGTGCCTTCCATACCGGCAGGGCAGAGCTTGGAACTTAGAACAAGTAAAGGTAACCACTTGATTCTACTTATCATATGTGAAACAAACTCGTCTACCACAATGAAGAAGTAATCAGGGAGACCAAGCTTCAGATTTATGCGCAGCACCAGGATCAAATCCAGAAATCCTGACAGGACAGATAGGGAAAGTGCCCAGAAGACGACATTCCGGAAAGGGAAATTCTTCAGAAAGTTCTGATAGAGAAGTATGCCCACAAGAGAGCCGATTGCACCAAACGACATAATGGATCCAACGGCTTCCTAAGGAACAGAAAGTAACAACTACCTTAGCCAAAAACATTACAGATAGTTCCCAAATGATTTAAGAAAGGGCAGGGAAAGTTAAATCCAACTCTATTTGTGTTAGAACTTATGCAAAAGGTGAAAGCACCTTTGAAAAGGAAGGACCATCCTTTGAATCTGTGTACCAATAGAACATGCCTTCATGAATGTGCAAGCTCACTGCAGCTGACAAAAGCATGAACAAGCATGGTCGCCACACCTCACCATATTGAAAGGTTTTCCAAATTGCGCTTCCAGCGTCCAGAAACTTCTCGTTCGCCTGAAAGCAGAGTTAACTCCATTACATCATGACATACAGTAGTTTATAGCATATGGTTAGGCCAAAGGGTAGCAAACAACATACATGTTTGCGACCTAAGCTGCGAGAAGGAGATTCATTCAGAACCATCCCCACTACAACAACTAACCCTGCAGTCAACCCAAGTAAACCGTACACACCCTGCCAAGAAAAAGACAATGTTAAATTCAAATCATTTGTCTGAAACTTGTGTGTATACTAGCATAAGAGGAAATCTTAACATGTAGACTCTATGAATTCAAGGAGAGCTATAAAGAGCCTACCCTGGCCCCAAACAAGTGCACCAAAACGCCGCTAAGGGAGAAACCAACCAAGGATCCAATGGAAGAACTCAAACCACACAAACTTTGCATATCTGCAGCAAGCGTAGGATGGCTTATGCTGCATTGTGTAACACAAGCATCAATGGTTACATCTGCTATAGCCACACCAGCACTTCCTGCCACAAGACAGGACAAAGCCAGTGCAAGATGCAGATTCGTGTGCAGCCATAACACCATCATGGAGATCATAGCAAGAAAGCCTACAACCAATAAGAGAAAAAAAAAAAAAAAAAAAAAGATGACATCTTTCATACATCAAGAAGCAAAGAAACGAACTTTTTGGCTTTTTGGGCTTGAACTTACCGGCGAATATGAAATAGGGTCGTCTCCGATAGCCCCAAACAGGGACAACATCAGTCAACAATCCCCAGAGAGGTTTAATGATCCAAGGAATCTGAATCAGACCAACGTAAATCTGAGCTTGAGAGGGTTGTATCTTCTGCTCGTCTTTAAAGTAGTACTGAGTGCTGACTTTGCTGAGACCTTTACCAAGGCCTTGGCTAACACCATAGACGACAATAACACCGAAGAAGAAGCTCCAGTGAAGCTCTTCAATGAGCATAGTTAGCCACCGTAAAGGCCGTTTCAACAACAGATCTAAAATCCCTGCTTTGCTCTTGTCTTGCTGATTTCGCGGAGAATCAATCTCGCACTCTGCTTCCTCCGATCGATTCGCCATGTTTGAGGAATTTGAGACAACACAAGTTGACGAACACAAGGGATGATCCTCCTTGACTACTTTAACTAAGCTAACCCATATATAACTACTTTATTGGTTTGATGACGCCACGGATGACGAAATCACGTATGCACAAACCAAATCAAAAAAGTTTTGGAATTTGAAACAGAGTCGTGACACACGACGTCCTACCCACCTACGACGATTCTACGAACATCTCAACTTACTGACTCAGTCAGTTTAACAAGAATTAGTCTATCAGAACTTATTGGGCTTTTAACCCCAAAAAAAAAACAAAGTACACTACTGTATAAGCTTTTTTCACATGTGGCAATTATGTTATCTTTGTCATTCAGTTTCTAAAAGTTGTATATAAAGATTTCATATTTTGCAACTTTCAAGATACGAACGGCAAACTTCACAATCATATAGATTTGTGTTTATCACCTGTCACTAGTACCATATACATACAATTTATTCGACGGGTGCTTGCTTAGCAGTTGGTAAACTAGGACGCTGATTAATTGGCAAACTTTACCATAACTGTTGACATATGACAACTCCTCCCACCTGCAAATAAATTGAGGGTCGGTAGTAGAGACATTATAATTTAATAAGCTATGACGTATATACATACATACAATTAAGAAAGTAGATAATGGTTTGGAAGTTATGATACTTATTAATTTATAACATTGTTCATAACTTTTAATACCATCTAAATTCTTTTATTTCTGTGTGTGTGTTGTGCTGTTATGATCAAAACCGTCATATTTATTTGTTAACGAATTGCTATAATTACTGGGAGGACACTACACTGGACACGTAAATATGAATAATTATAGTTAAATAAATATTCAACAAAAAAAAAATGAAAAAGATAACAAAGTTTCTTGCTATTTTGGCATCACATCTCTTATGGGCCGACCAAAGAAGTAGATCAACCAAGAAGCGATAAATCTTGAGGCATCCAATTTTGCTTGCCTACTACTATCTCCAATTTTTTTGTTTTTTCTTTTTGCTAAGTAGGTTCTTCCACGTGTTGGACCATTAACACATCAATTGATTTTTTTATTTTATTTTTTGTTTTGCTAGTCATATTCAACGTAAAAATGGTTCATTCTGATTAGAGAATTTCTTAATGGTGTTTAAATCTATATAAGAAAAGTACAAAAATGGTAGCATATATGAATCGAATTAAGAATGTGTGATAGTGTGGACTACATGGTTATAGAACGGAAAATAAAAGGTAAAAAAAACACACAAGAGACAATCAGTGCCATAATCTTAGTGATTTAATGGTATGATCAAACATACTCCATTTGCACAATTTAAATACCTATATTTAAACCAAAATTGTTAAAGAATTTTTATATATAATATGAAAAGAAAATAAAAAAAAGAGAAACTGTGATGGATTTAATATAAATACGCAACCATTTGCAACTATCTTTCTCTCATTTTCACATTTTCATTCGTCTCTCATCCTTTATTTTTTTTCTCATTCACCGGTAATGGCAAAAGTCTCTCGGCGGAGCAAGAAAACAATGGTTGACGACTATGAAATCGGCGATAAAATAGCGTCTGCGTCTGAGTCCATTGTGTTAAAATCCAAACGCAAACGTAAGTCGCCGCCTCAAAACACTCCTCCTCAACGCAGCTCCTCCTATAGAGGCGTCACAAGGTTTTAACAGAAACCCCTCAAACGACATCGTTTAAGCAGGTTCCTTTTTTTGGGGTCATTTATTTTAGTTTGGTTTTTTTAATTTCCGGTTGAATAGGCATAGATGGACTGGGAGATACGAAGCGCACTTGTGGGATAAGAACAGCTGGAACGAGACTCAGACCAAGAAAGGTCGACAAGGTTTGTGTCTCTATCAGTCTATGCTTACACATGTATCATCTATGCAGCCTGTGTTACGTAACAAGAGTTTGTTAGCTTTTTTTTTGTTGATCATAGATTGGATTCCGATGAATTCGGAAACTCCTTTTTTTCAGGACCAGACTTTGTCCTTCACTGTTCTTGATTTGATTCTTGATTTTTAAAAAAAAAATAATATGTGGTATATTTTATGATGGTGATGTGCAATGGATGATGAATGAATGCTGACTCATCAAGTGCAGTTTATCTAGGTGAGTTTTTATTTATTTATTATTTTTTAAAGCCAATATCCATATCATTTTCATATATAAGTTGAAGAAAATACATAATGTGATAAAGTGTTGTACTTTTTTCTTTTAAATATATTCGACAAAGTGATGAAAAAAGTCCACATATGCATGTGTGATATGGTTGTAAAATTAAAAGAATGAATTCCACCGAAACTGGTAGAGCCGGTTTATTATTATTAGCTGTTCTGTTTTTTTTTTTGGTCCAACGCAATTCGTATCAATTTGTCCTTTTCGATCTTAGTTATATTAAAAAAATTAAAACCATATCGTATATTCTTTATTAATTTAAAATATATGGTTTTATGGATAGGAGCTTACGACGAAGAAGAAGCAGCAGCACGTGCCTACGACTTGGCAGCATTGAAGTACTGGGGACGAGACACACTCTTGAACTTCCCTGTAAATTTTCTCCAAATCCACTTGTTATTATTAATTTTCTTATGACATACTGTATGTGTTTTTGTTATGATCTTTGTTTGCTGCTACACAATGTTCTTGCCTACTAATTTTTAGAACACAAGAAACAAGAACAAAGCATGTGTATACTTTAATACTTGTAAACTGATTTATAATATCTCCATCAAAAATGTTTAGAGAATAAATTAATTAACTGGAGTGTTAAACTTCGTGTTTATTTGGTTGATTTCTTAGTTGCCTACTTATGAAGAAGACCTCAAAGAAATGGAAAGCCACTCCAAGGAAGAGTATATTGGATCATTGAGAAGGTAAATGAACGATTTGAGCATTCAAGTATACCAAATGATTAATTAGTCAATAGTTTTTAAAACTAACTTACAACATTTCGGTGTAGAAAAAGTAGTGGGTTCTCTCGTGGTGTATCAAAATACAGAGGAGTTGCAAGGTAAATAGATTTTAATATGAATACGTAGTCATATAATTAGACTAACTGCTCGAATATTATTATTATAAGTTGCCAATGAAAAACACGAAACTTAAAAAGGAGTGTATATACATAAGTTGTTGAATCATAAATTTGCAGGCATCACCATAATGGGAGATGGGAAGCTAGAATTGGAAGGGTGTTTGGTAATAAATATCTATACCTTGGAACATACGGTACTTAATTGATCCCATCTATCCTTACTTTCTATAGTTTTCTTTGGATAGTGATATATTTTATGCAATGTAAATTCCAAGTTTACAAATTCAAATCTTGGAGTTTGGGATTAATATATAACTAGATTTTAACCCGCGATGTACCGCGGTCATATAATTTTAATTATAATTTATATTTATATTGTATCTATTTGTTAAATATTGGATGTTTTGTAAATAGAGTAATACCTAAATTTTTCGGTTGTTGTGCCGATAAATGTATATATTATTATTTTTTACCCGCAATACACTTCATGACCATTTGTTTGTTATATTTATTTGTTTAGTGTTTGAGATTCTATTTTGATTTTTAATTATTAATTATAACAAAAAATAAGAGATCTAAATACATAATAGTAATTTATATTCTGTGATTAAGTCACATTTTTCTTAATGATTTATTTATTTTACACAATCTTAGTTAAATCAACTTGATTTTATGTCAAATATTCTAATATTAGTAGTGTTGATAAATAATTAATTGAGGATTTAACCCGTGTTAACACAAATTTAATAATATTTTATTAATTCCAACATGTCCTTTTTATACCTTATCTACTATATAACCACATTATATAGTATTTTAAACTTTTTTAATTTTACATATTCATAATAATTAAAATTTTGTTTAAGTTTATATATGTTAGTTATAATATTTAAATAAATGTCAGTTGAAGTTTTTCTTACATTAAGAATCACAGCTCACAAGTTTTGAAAAACAAAATAGGAATCAAATTGTTATTTTCTTTGTTTGTGAAAGATTCAAATGTAAAATATCTTCAAAACACAACAGAATGTGTGGTTAAATATATGATAGTTTCTATTTCCATATTGATTCATGTTATTTATTTAGTTGGAATGAAATATAAAATATTTAGGAAACAAAATCTGAAGTAATGTTAGTTTTGGAAAAAAATTAGAGGTTAATGTTGTAAATAACTTTTTAAATAAACAAAACTAAAAGATCATAAGACAAAATGTACTTCTAAAATGTTAATATAGATTGGAGTTGTTATCTGTTCTCCTGTTAAGTTAAGTGGGACATTTTAGTAGACCATGCATGCATGACATGATCATTTCATATATCTATTTTATATTACGGATATTAAGACAGAATTAATAATGGTAGGAAACAACCAAGGTCACGTTATGCATGAATATAGTCAAAACGAACAACTCCTACCTAAGATTTTGTTTTTCTTGTCAACAACTCCAAGAAAATTTAAGTCACACACATGATAGATCTCACAGAAAAAGAATATGTACTATTGATTTATATATATGTATATGCTTGGGCGCTTGGTATGGGGACTTAGTGTTTTGTGAACCTTGAAGAGATTAATCAAAAATCTTGTTGGTTGGGAACTAGATCACCAAACCCAACTACTTACTCAAGCTATTTATTATATTGTGCTCACTTTTTAAGTTACTCATCTAACTTTATTGACAGATTCATTCCCAACTTGTATTATTATTTTGATATGCCGATGATATTAATACAAATTATTAGGCTATGTATCCCCATTTTTTAGTGACATAAAATGAACACATGCAAAAGATAATGTTTATTTATAAATAGATCACATGACATGCATATTTCTGTAAAGATCACATACCTAACATGAATATTACTATATTAGGCAAATGCGTGATAGTTATCCACTAAATAGATTGGGAAAGTTTTATAGAAAACATATTTATACCAGTGGGATGGAAGTTCTGTGAAATTATGAAATTGTACACAATGTTTTTGATTTTTAACATTTTGCACACTGTGCACACGTGCAGCCACGCAAGAAGAAGCAGCAATCGCCTACGACATCGCGGCAATAGAATACCGTGGACTTAACGCCGTTACCAATTTCGACGTCAGCCGTTATCTAAACTCTAGCGCTGCCGTCGCAAATCCGGATAAACTCGATCCCGATTCTAAGCCGATCCGAAACCCTAACAACCACGAGCCCGAATCGTCGGATGATAACGAATCTCCGAAATCAGAGGAGATAGTCGAACCATCTACATCGCCGGAAGCTATGCAAACTCGCCGGAGCTTTCCCGACGATATCCAGACGTATTTTGGGTGTCAAGATTCCGGCAAGGTAGGGGCGGAGGAAGACGACGTTATATTCGGTGGTTTTAATTCGTTCATAAATCCTGGTTTCTATAACGAGTTTGATCATGATCATGGACCTTAGTTCGTATTTTCACAAGTTTTGATTTTTATCATCTATCCATATATATTTTAAACTGGGATCATCAAAGTTCAAAGAAATCAAGATGTTCAAGGTAGCAACGTAAAAAGAACACAACACACCATTCAAATGAATCATCAAATGGACACAACTTAACAAAGAAACCCCCAAAATCTGAAACTCGTCCTCCACCCTATACACACATACAAAGCTCAAACATCATATATAACATATCAGCCCATGATTGTCTCAAGGAATTTGGAAAATGAGTTACTAGACTAGGCACAAATTACAATTTGACAAGTTTCATTAAGCTCGAGTGAGTTTCTACAGATTTAGGCAAAAGAGACCTTGGATCCGGAAGTTGTAGCAGTATCACTTGTGTCTTGCTCAGTGACGAGAAGAGGATCTCGGAAATATAGAGTCTGAAGAACTTAATGACGATTCTAAATCGATGACAGAATCTTTATTAGCAAGTACCAGGCTCATTGATTTAGGAGTAGCATTAGGCTTTCCATAAGAGGATTGGAAAGCGATAACTTGAATGCTACCAACCTGGAGACATCACAACTAAGCCAATTTAGCAATGAGTCCAAAACATCTGAGAAGAAGGAAGGTAAGTATTCTTGAAAATATTTCAACTTCCTCCTAATCCACTCGTACCAACCTTGTTAGCATCTTCACTAATACAGGAAAATATGAGGCCAATAAACCCAAAATCTAAAAGCTGATACATAGCTTGTGTCCGAACATCTGCATCCAAAAAAGACATGACATATATAGATCATGAGGAACAAGATAAAACCATATCCTACTAATTAACTAACTTACCTGAAAAAACATAGTAATAACATTCAGTAGTAGTAAGGTAACAGAAGCTGGAATCATTTGACTAGGTAAAGTAAGAAGTAAGATCAAAACATACCGACATGGGAAGGAAGGACGGTAATATGAGGATGGGAGTGGTACCATCCAATCACCCGAGTAGTTCTGCCTGTTGATATGGTCATTCTGTGTCCAAGTTAGTTAAGGAAAAAGAATATATGAAACTTGTTTTTAACCAAACCAATATCTCTACACAATCAGCCTGAGCAATGTAAGCTTTAGGAAAAAGATATATCAGCCTGAGCAATGTAAGCTTTATGAGACAAAACCAATCTCCAACTGAGGTTTTGCTCTGCATTACTCAAACCAGTAATGGGCCTGCTATAGTCGATCTCAACAAGGGAAGAGAAGTGGGCCTTATGAACAACACGAAGCCCACAACGACTGTACTACAAACTCTGCATCAAGACAGAGGATCTTTGCAATACTATGACGTTCGTACGGTTAAGTCTGTCCCTCAAATCAAGCTGATCAATACAGTCAAGCCTGCTCCCCAAATCAAGCTGAATAACTGTTATGATTGTCTCCTATCACAAGATGCCTTAGGCAATTAGTCATATGTCGCTTATGATAGCTCATGCGTTATGTCTTATGTCTTTTGCCTATATAAAACAAGTGTAGATGTAATCCTTGCTCTTAAGTTGAATAAAGGTTTTTCACCATTATCTTCTTCAAGCTTTAATCAAGATCTTGAAAGATCTTTCATGGTATCAAAGCTTATGGCTCTTGATCCTACTCGTGTTTCATCTACTACTTCTACTCTTTCATCTACACTTGTTCTGGTTGCTGCTTCCTCCTTAAGCATCTCGCAATGTGTCACACTAAAACTCACTTCCACCAACTACCTACTCTGGAAAACTCAATTTGAGTCCTTTCTCTCCAGTCAAAATCTGCTCGGCTACGTTAATGGTGGAACTTTACGCCCTTCCTCGACAGTCACTGTCAGATCTGGCGACACAACCTCTGAAGCTCCTAATCCCGACTTCATCACATGGGTCCGCAACGATCAACTGGTTCTTGCTTGGCTCTTTGGCTCTCTCTCAGAAGAAGCTCTTCGTACTGTCTATGGTCCCCACACATCTCATGAGGTATGGCAAAGTCTGGCCAAAAAGTTTAATCATGTTTCAGTCTCTAGAAAGCATGATCTCCAGAGACGTTTAAACAATGTACCTAAGCTAGGAAAAACCATGGCTGCATACCTAGATGAGATTAAGGCTATTAGTGATCAGTTAGACTCCATTGGCTTCCCAGTCTCAGACCAGGAGAAGATTTATGGTGCTCTGAGCGGATTAGATCCAGAATATCAGTCTATTGACACATATGTTGAGAACTCCATGGAGCAGTTCCCTGGACCAACCTTTGAAGATGTGGAGTTCAAGCTGATCAACTTTGAGAACAAGCTTCTCAAATACTCTGAGACTCCTGCAGTCTCTCCTCATTTGGCGTTTAACACTGGTCGGCAGTACTCCAACAGAGGTCGTGGTCAGAATAATGGTAGAAATGGAGGTTACAGAGGACGCGGCTCCTACTCCACTCGTGGCCGTGGATTCCACCAACAGATCAGCACTTCAAACTCTGGTGCTTCTGACAGACCTACTTGTCAGATCTGCGGTAAGTATGGTCACTCTGCAGCAAGGTGCTACAAGCGGTTTGATCATGCCTACCAATCAGAAGAACTTCACAATGCTTTAGCTGCTATGCGGATGACAGATCAATCAGGTCCACCCGGTCATGAGTGGTATCCAGACTCGGGTGCTACTTCACACATCACCAACAATGTCGAAACTCTCCAGTCTGCTCAGCCCTACAACGGTGATGATAGAGTGATGGTAGGTAATGGAGACTTCCTTCCCATTACTCATATCGGTTCAGTCCCTCTTCAAACTCTGCAAGGTACATTCTTACCTTTAAAATATGAGACAAAACCAGTAATGCAGAGCAAAACCTCAGTTGGAGATTGGTTTTGTCTCATAAGCTTTAGGAAAATAATATATCAACCTGAGCAATGTAAGCTTTAGGAAAAGGATACATCAGCCTGAGCTGAAGCAGCAGCCAACTGTTCAGGATTGGTTTCGACTCGATCTTTCTGGCGATCAGACCGTGACTGAAGTTTGGATACTCATCAAAAGACTTTGATTTGGTACTGATGGTAGATAATTTTAGGCTTTATTGGTTTACCAAAGTGAACCATGATAACCATTGGCTTTATTAGTATACCAAAGTATTGGCTCTGACTCTGAAATTAGAATAACAATTGACTCTGACTCTAAAATTAGAAAGATAACCATTGGTTTTATTAGTATACCAAAGTGAACCAGGATCGAACCATTGGTTTCCCCAATACAATTGACTCTGACTCTAAAATTAGAAAGAGAACTACCTCATCTTTTTTTGAACAGATCCAAGTGTCAATTTCAAAACTCCCTTCAACAGCCAATATTGAGATTATAAGTTTTGATCGCTCTACTTATAGATAAATGAAGAATGTCGGGTTAAGAAGATGAACAAAACACAAACGAAAGTATCATTTGGAATTTAATTTATGTGTTTCCTTACAAAATGACGTCGTTGCGACATGGATTCCATGTCATCGATATTTCACGACAAAGTAACGGTGTTAGTCTCTAAGTATGATTTAGCACAAAAATTTGAGATTAGATATGTTAATTAAATAAATAAAGAGTGGAGGCATGTTTTAGCAAAGTCATATAGTCAAGGTATGAATTTAACATAACAAAGCTGTGGGGGTATGAATTAGCCGATTTCCCTTTGATTAACGAATAAATAATATTATTGTGGATATTCTTATATGTTAAATACTAGATATATATCATCTCCATTGTAATAAGTATAAAAATGATATTATTGTATATCTTCTTATATGTTAAATTCTATATATATATTATCTCCATTGTAATAAGTATAAAAAATGATATTTGTATAATTTTTAAAAGTATTTGTCTACTATCCAACAATATATTGACCAGTTTCAGCACCATATTATCAGAATTAGATTTGATTCTTTATTAAGTCTTTATTTTAAATAAAATCATATTTTATGTTTTTCTTTTTTTAATCTAGAGAAATATCACACAAGCTGAAGTTGCAAGATTTAATTCATTAATTGCTGATATATTTGTTTTTGTTGTTTACTTTGGTTTAGAATTTTATGTGGATAAGTGATGAGAGAGGATATGGTTTTACTAATATTAGCCATATTCTATCTAAAACTTCAAAATTCACCATTATATCTTTCTTCTTACTAGTTAGTTATTCCTTTCAATAATTCGAGATTAAAAAGACTTATACATATATAAATGTTGGTCATGCTAGTCATACTCGTCAAAAGCTCCGAGTCCGTCAAAAAGGAAGGGACCAGTTCAAATTTCAACTAAATTCATCATCAATATTGAGTTCGTCAAAAAGAGGGGCCGAAGCCAGAACTTCCTGCAAAAACATAAACTTAGCCGAAGCCTATGGGCCTGAAAAAACCCATTCGGCTGGACATAATAAGACGAGAGAAAGCATCGAATATTTTAAGATAAAATCTGCCGATAACAAATTAGGTCCTCGACAATAATTAGGAGCAATCATCTGAGTCATCAGAGCTATCAAGAAGAAGTTTTTTTCCAAAGGAGTAGTCTAGAAGGAGCCTTTGTCAGAATAGAGGGAGCATTTTTCCCATGTGCAAGGATGACATCATAACCATCCTTGACAAACTTCTGGACTGTGGAAGTGAGCCTGAGATCGTTGGAGATTAGAAGGACTGGGTAGGCATTCTGATGTTGTAAATACCATTTGTGTATGGCTTCACTTATCTTTAAATATATATTGACCACTTTCAGCACCATATTATCCGAATTAGATTTGATTCTTTATCAAGTCTTTATTTTATATAAAATCATATTATCCGAATTAGATTTGATTCTGATATATTTGTTTTGGTTGTTTACTATGGTTTAGAATTTTATGTGGATAAGGGATGAGAGAGGATATGGTTTACTAACATTAGCCATATTCTATCTAAAACTTCAAAATTCATCATTATATCTTTCTTCTTACTAGTTAGTTATTCCTTTCAATAATTAGAGATTAAAAAGAATTATACATATATAAATATATACCAACAATCCTATAAATTACACCCCCAAACACCCAAAACACACACAAAATACACATCAAGATTAGGAAAATGAGTACTTCCTTACAATGAATTGAGGATACATTGTATATCTTGGATCTTCAAATTCAGAAATTTCAATCATATAAAATACGTGAATCAACTACACCTACATGTTCTCATAATGTCTTCTGAGAAAACAAACAATTTATTTATTTTTTGGGTAAGAAAAACAAACAATTTTGGAGGTTTGTTTCTCACGTAAACGATATTTCAAAAATTACAATGCTAAAAAGTTTACCGCCATAAAAATCTACCGTTACAATTGTTGAAGCATATCTATCGACGATTTGAGTAGACAAAATTAAAATATGTTACTAATTTAGGTTCGAAGTGTCATTTGTGGGTTCAAAGTTTCCACAAACAGTAAGTTAATAGTGTCTCTCTACTAATAAAAAATAGAAAAATTATTCATTGCTGGTTGTCTCTGTTCTCTTTTTCTGTTGTTTACATTCGTGTGCTATAGCAGTAAAAGCTATCAACGCCTATGTTTTAGGTTTAACGCCTTTAACTTTCGCTGGACGAAGCAAAGCGTTTGCATCATCAGACAAACATCCTATCGGTTTCTTCTGCACACGGTCACTACTACTTTGCGTATGCCATTTTGCTCTCGAGCTGAATTCAAAAGAAGAAATAAGATGTTTGTAGTTAGCATAACAAAAATGTAAACCAGATCTTTACAATCAAAACTTCATTTAGTAGAGAGACACTATTAACTTACTGGGTATCCATTGGAGTTTTCAAATCACCCTGGCCTTTATTATCACGGAGCAACTAATAGTTGAATCCGATAAGAAGATAAATGTACCTCCTGATATGGGGCTGCATCCAATTTCCAGTTCAGCCCCCAAAGCTATACAAAACAAACTCAGGAGAAAGAAAGAAAGAATCCTGTGGCCGCCTTGTCGTGTAGATGTAGCAAATTTTGTTCCATTTGAATGTAAAATATTACAAAATGGACTTAAGGGAGACCAACTGTTATGAGAAAAAGAACTTAGTTTAAGAATTGTAACTTATAAGAACACAACACACCATTCAAATGAATCATCTGAGTTCTTTTATTTGTAGAACCACAATCTCAGCTGCAACTGAAATATCATTGCTTGAGACAACTCTCTCAGTTAAGCAATGCATCTGCTAATGGAAATGTTGGAGATATATCCACTGGTACCTAAACACACAAAAACAAACCATGGAACGCACATCATTCTATCATTCATGTGGAAAATCTCAACTCTTTTTTGTGCTTTTTCAAGATGAGATATTGTACCTTTACGCTTTCGAGATTCTCCAGAGCTGTTTTCAACGGTCCGGTGACGGTGCAGTACTTATCTAGAAGCAATGTTGCTGCGTTTTTGTCACCTTTTCCTTGAATGGTTAGTATCTCATGGCTCAGACTCTCAACCGCACCTTCGACCTTTAATTGCGGAGAGAAACAAAAAAGATTCAGGAGTGTTTCGATATGACGAATCAGAAAGTTCTTCATGGAAGAAACAAGAACTTGGATGGGATACCTTATCGAAATCAACGGAGAAGGTCGAGTCCTTGTGGAAAACAAAGGCTCCTTTCTCATACAACCAATTGAATTGCAATGCTTGCCCTTTCCTGAAGCCAATAGAGATAATAATAATGTAAGGAACTATACATATAGAGTGTGGATTATCTAAGGCAGAGATTTTTCTATATCATTCATTACCCATGAGCTTCTGTGAGACCAAACCGGATGGATCTAAAGCATCCAGCTAGGAAAGAAACATACATACTCTCCACCATACTCTTGGAAAGCAATCCCTGTTGTATCACATAATGGAGACACTTTGGATCAATTGAGTAGACAACGGATTCCAAAGAATATGACTCTGAGATGAATCAAGGTTTTGGAAATTGGAATTAGATGAACAAATTTACTAGTCAAGTTGATCACTGACCTTGGTGATGAGAAACTTCAGTGCCCAAAGACCAACTATATCCGCCTTTGCTTCTTCCATTGCAGAATGGACTTCTAGCAATTCCTAGATCAAAGGAAAAGACGAGGGCAATGAAAAGGTAAAAATTCAAGTTGTTTCGTGGCTGGTAAGTGATTGCAGAACAAAAGACTCTAATTAGATGTCTGGATTCTTGCAGAAAGAAGTAAGACCTTTCTCACTGTAGACGTTTGGCCATCAGGAAGTGTTATGGTATGAGGACCAATGCCATGGCAGCATTCATGGCAGATGGTATGAGTGAAGAAAGAATCAAAATCAACTAATCCTCGCTGTTCCTTGCTGATTGTGATTTCAGCTATAGGCTTGAGAATATGTTCAAATCTGGAAAAGATAAAGGCGTGCGTTAGACGTAATTGTGTCACCGTTTACAGAAGAAATACGGAGGAAGAAGGAACACTACTTTGCTTCTTGGACGTTTTTCAACATAACCATTGATGTTCCTCTATCTTTCACAATTTTCTCATCGTTTGGCAAATTGTAAGCAACTGTCTGAGGACCCCTCACATCCTGTCACAATCAAGAAACAAGTGAACCATGAATAAATGCAATACATTTCTTTCCCTTCCCGCTCTCAGATGGATGCTGAGGGGAACTTACTCCGGAATTGTAAATCAACTGGATGACCCGAATAGGAGCAGCAGATACATCTTTCGATTTGTATACACTGTCAAGTGGGAGATTATCTTCCAAAAGCTACCGAGAAGTAGAAAAAGAAAACGATATTAGAAAAGGAAAATAGAAAACGTGAACAAATGCAACTTTGATTGACGCAGCTGCGAAAAGAACAGTACCTTGAGATTGTCACCAAAGAGTTTCAGATCCGCTGTGGCTTTATCATCTCGAATACCGATGAAGGTTTCAAAGGTAGCCTTAGATGAAAAACAGATACAGATTAGAGAGAAATAGAATGCAACGAACCAATCATAATTGAAACTAAATGGTAAAATAGAGTGGCATTTCATGAAAGTTAATGTACAAGTGAAAAGCTGAGGATTGCGAGCATCAACATAAGAACATCACTGCAAAAGCACAAGTTATGTAAATTCTTACCTTGTACCCAAAGATTTCATCCTCGTACGTCTCATATGGACCTATGGTGATATCCAACTTTGAATCCTACAAAGTATGATAAGACGAAGCAAAGAGACTCAATATCATAGTGCAAGACTGATAATAATTGTAACGCGAAATTGCGGACTATTAAAATAGACAGAGAGAGTTACCAAGTCCATCCATGCGATCTCTGAATCATAGTATTCATTTGAAAGGAAGGCTTCAGCTTTGCTGTGCAGCAGCTTCTTCAAACTATGGGAAATCATAGTAGTTAAGAACTTCAATATATACTAAGCCACTCGAACGGGATAATACATTTTATATGGTAAAAGTAAGAAACTGTAATATACCTTTGCGAACTGACCAAGTCCCCAGCTTTGTGCAAAAGTTCAGAAGCTTTCGTAAGGAAAGGTCGATAAATTTCTGAATAAGGAATACTATATATCGGAATTAGAGTCTGGTTTCTTCTTTGTGCTGCTGGCAAGATGATCAGATAGAGGAGCATCTAGATTAGCTTCACTTCGCCTTCTTATAACACTAAAAAATCCTGTTGCAGCAAGCTTTTGCTCTTCCGTAAGACCATTGAGCCATAAGGTGAACTCCTATAGATATAGGAAACACATTTCTTACAACGGGTATGGAAACAGACGAAAAAATGGAAAAGAAACATTAAATATGTATGGGTACCGTTTTATCCATATCGGGAGGATAGAAATTTGAACCAGGTGGTTTAGTCACTGGAAAGGCTGCTCTATATTCAAGACCCTTCCAGCCAGCAATGGATTTTGTTGCTTCAGGAAGCAACTTAACAGCTGAATCTGCTGTACTCAAGAATGCTTCATTTTCATCAAGAGACGACCTGTAAATAATAAACGAAACATCAATTTCTTGGACTGTTCTCTCCTAATCGTAATGACGCTGACACACAAGATACAATATGTTGACAAATTATTATATTCAGGACAACATCTTTTGCAACTTTTTATTAACAAATTACTAAATTCTGCACAAGTTCCGTTGATGAATCCCAACCCTTTCCAAGAATTTAGATGTTAGAACAAAGCCAGTTCGATAATAATCACCATGGACTTTTGTTGATCAGGAAATATTCCCATTTCAATTTGTCCAGTTCTGATGCATCGACATGATCCATTCAGCCAATCTCTTAGAGCTGGATTGCTGTTCCAAACCTGGTTAAGGATAAGTTATCAAATTTAGTTTAAGATCAATCATGAGATTTCATTCCCACAACCAAACAAAGAAAAGAAATTTCGGATTACAGATCCACACAACCTGCTCATAAAATATATCGTCCATAATTTTTGCAGCCTTCACAATCAGCCCCAACGCTTTCTGATCTGCTTCAGAGAGTTCTGTCAACTGCATCAGAATGAAAAGTGTCTCAAAATGCAAATTTATTTCATGACTGAAACAATACAATTTATTTCATGACTGAAACAATACAATTTATTTGGTAATATGAAACAAAGAAGTCACGATAACATATGTGACAAATTAATACCTTTGCTTCGAGGGTGACAGGAGAGTATCTCTGAAGTTGCTTTTGCAGAGATAAATTACGCGCCTCATTGTTCACTTGGCACCTTCAGCAAACTCAAAAGAAGCACTCTATGTAAGATAGACATTTCCATATAAAACCAGCAGCTTAGCATGGATATGTCACACAAAAATCTTATTATGTTTTCTTCTATATCATGGAATATATCAGAGATGAGCAAAAATGAAAAAGAAAAAACTTGGAAAAGACCAATAAGTGATAATGTACCTCTGTCTGATTATGTCAAACAGTTTTCCATACTCTCCATTTACATCGTATGGCACATAAGCAGGATCTTCCTTAGCCAGAACGTTTCTGTACTCCTCGTAAGGTGTGTATTTTACAGCAGAGACTTCCTCTACCTAATATAAACCAGAAAAAGGAGATTGGACAGGTTAAGTAGCGTATAGTACTTAAACTTACAGTGCCGGAAAAGAAAAATTCTTACTTGAAGTGTAAAGGCTTCTAATGGAATTGGATGCAGAATAGTAACAAGATACACATCATTGAACTCATTATTTATGAATTTTCCACCGTTTGTGACACTGTAAAAGCACACAAAAGAAAAGCAACACATTGTCTGATAAGGATCTCCGGGAAACTCGAAAGTAAAAAATCACAGAGCATATCTAGATTACAGAATATGTGTCACATAGGCCAAGAAATCGAATGTACACTACACACCATTCTTGCAGAAAGACGAAAATCTTTTCAAATGCATCCTTCGGGAGTTTAACACCTAGCTCTTCCTGGAGCTCTCGCCTACAGAATTGGGACAGCAACTTAAGTAAAAAGGATAGAAGAAGTAAAGCGGAAAGCAGAATCAGCTTTACTTACTGGGCCGATATAAGTGATGGATCACCAGCTGTTATATGACCAGCACTAGAAATGTCCCATTGACCAGGCCATGAATCTTTGTCATCAGCTCGAAGTTGGAGAAGTAGTTCTTGAGTGCTCTCCACAAAGATCCAGACATGAACTGCACGATGGTAATCTCCGTCTCGGTGAATCGCTCCCCTACAAGGACGAACTGAGGTTATAACGACGAATGGGCATTGATCAAAGAACACAGTCCCCAAATCATCAGCGTCGGCTTAATACCCAAAAATCGGATTGTGAAATTACTCAGACTGACCTAAAAAAACCTTCCCTCGAGTTTGCTTAGTTGATGTGGTCAACGAAGCATCAAATCAAATCCCAAAACTTAAAAAAATATAAATAAAGGCCGACTCTTTCTAACAAAGACTTAAAATTTCAATGTAAAAACAAGAGTTTGATTCAATCCAAATCATATCTGATTGCAAGAATCCGATTTCTGGGCACTTTCCATGGAAAACAAGAAAGGGAAAGCACATGAACAGTAAACATGCCTGGGTTTGGACACACCCGTCTTCTCACCGGATTTAGTCAGAACGTCAAAGTGCTCCTCCGCCATAGCTCTTTCTCTCTCTCTCTCTCTCTCTCTCTCTCTCTCTCTCTCGCTGTCTATCTATCTATCTCCGTGACTCTGCGTAAACTGGCAAAAAAAAGTGCCCCAATTTACAGAAGAGATTACATAATGTTTGCAAAAAAAAGGGGCTTTGTTAACTTTTTGGCTTCACTAAACCGGACCCAGCTTGGACACATCCTCCTCATTCAAAAATTGACACCTTTCAATTCATAGCTCAAAACAAAAAAAGCTTCCGAGAGGTCACGAGATCAAGCAGAGACATGTACATTCATATACATGCATCATTATAGTTTATGTTATAGGGACATATGATATGTCAGCCAGCTAGTTTTATACTATATCCTAGGTAAAACAATTTATAACTATGTAATAATGGTAATGAAAAACTAGTTAAGTGAAAGTCTTTCTAATTTCAAATTTTGGCATTTCTTTCTCCGGATACCTTTTGTTTTGTTTTCAAGCAAGTACAAATATGGTGAGATAACACAACTCATTAGGTAACTCATGTGACATGCTTGATGCTTCTATGTTCAATACGTTAATCTAACAAAATAAAGGCTGTGTTGATTTTTAGGTAAGGCAAAAAGTACGACTGAATAAATAATTTAATTAGCAGAAAACAATAAATGAGATAGATTCACTTCTGATAAACAAAAAACTCAAAATTGTACTCATGTGAATGTGTGTGATGTGGCTGGCATGTCGCATGCTTCTATGTTTTAGGTGTACGACTGAATATAAGGGGGTGTCAATCGGCTGACCCGGCCCGGCCCAAAACCCGTAAAGACCGTATATGTTTGAGCTCGGTCCGGTCTGATCCGAAATATTTCTGAGTCTATATTTCAAAGCCCGAGCCTGGCCCTAACAGGGCTTTTCGGGCTTTTTCGAGCTTATCTTATTGATCAAAAATTCAAACTTATAAGCCTTAAAAAACAGTGTTTGAAGGTGCACTATAAAACAAATCAATCAAAAATTTAATAACTCATCTATATTCACTACAACCAACTTAATTAAATAAAAAAGGTTTAAAACTAAATAAAATTTTGATACTTTAACCAAATAAACCAATATATAATTCTATAAAATATCATTAATAAAAAATTTAAAGTATTAAATATGGTTATTGAGTAAATATGAAAACTAGGATTAGAGTTTAAAACTTTATTTACAATAAATTATTAATCAAATATTACAATCAAATAAAAATGTTAATAAAAAGGTACAAATATATTTGTTAAAGGGCTTTTTGGGCTGGCCCGAGCCCGAAAAACCCTATAACCCAAACGGTCTGAACCCGAAAAGCCCGATTTTTTTTTAATTATATATTTAAGTCCGAACTCGGTGTTTTTCAGGGCCGGGCCGAGCCAGCCCGCAAGCTTTGGCCCTAATTGACATGCCTAACTGAATATATATTTTAGCATAAAACAATAGAATGAGGTAGATTAACTTCTCTTATTTATGTTACTCGTGTTCTGGCGTGTAACGTTCTACACCTTACAACTTCTCTGATTGAGAGATAAAATTTAAAACTTACCTTACAAATATGCTATAGGATTAATATATCCTATCTTCTTATCTTATAATTAATTAATCTTGGTTTACTGGTGCATTAATATGTAACTTGTTTATTTTACATTTTGGGTTTGCACTTGGTACTGGTTTGTGGACCAATATTTACTATGTAAGGCATCTTTGCTTTTTACGGAAATAATCAATCAAAAGCTTATCTTCTTCCTTTGTAGTCTCCCTCTCTCTCTCTCTCTCTCTCTCTCTCTCCAGCCTCTCCTTATCGTATCAAGAACTTGTGTCCAGCTTCACTGAGGTGATCTGATCTCTATCTCTTTTAGATCATCTTTTACACCTGTGCCTACTCTAGATTTCGGATCCACAGTGGATCATCTAGTCTAGATATTTATATCTATACTCACTCTTGCGTTTTCACTTTTCACAACGTGGATGGTACCGCACCAGCGTTTCAACACAACGTTGTTGCATCATCTTCATCGTGGTCAGAAGTTGAACCATTGTTTTCTTTTCAGGCACGTAAACCTCGCAGATGACTGTATACTAGTGCTTTTACGTTCAGTTTTAGTATTTTGTTATAACTTATAAGGTATTCCTATATAGGTTGTTGGATCTCGTTTGTGATCTGTATTATAATTTATACACTTCCGAACAGAAAACGTAAGAATTATTTCATATATATGTTGATCGTATAAAGTTTTTTTTTGGCAATATAAATTACTAGAGAATAAGAACTAACATATATTTGACAAGTTTTTTGTTAGTTGCATATGGGTTCTCTCATATATGGATGTATCAATGTATGTATAAATGTCCAAAGCATAGAATCATTGACAAATTTTTTTTTTCATACAAATCTCTTAACTAAGCTTTTCATAACCTGATCAAAGGTATGCTTTTGGTCCAGAAACCGTTTGTTCAACAATTAACATATTTTACACATGAATGATTTTATTAGGTGAATAGTCATGTTCCTAATATTAATAATCTATATAATAATTTGGTATATCATCTTTAAAAGAAAATGATAAGTTCTAAAATTTTAAATTGATTTGAACAAATGAGTTGACCAAAATTTTGTTCGTTGTGTCCCACGAGGCCACGAGGCGGTTCGATAACTTTCATACAACAATCATTACCAAAAAAAAAAAAAAAAAAAGAATGAAGAGAGGGAGACCTTTTCTCTGTGTTCTACTCTCTTGCCTAACTCTGTTCATCAATGGCGGCCCTCTGATAACGACAGCTCAGCCTCCATCTTCAACATCATGTGATCGAATCTGTGGAGGAATCTCGATTCCTTTCCCTTTTGGAATCGGACGAAGAGACTGTTATCTCAACGACTGGTACGAGGTTGTATGTAACACCACCACCTCCGGTAAACGTAAAACCATAGCTCCGTTCCTCTCTAAGATCAACAGAGAATTAGTTAGCATCACTCCTCGAAATAGCATCGACAGTTCCCACGGAGTTGTACACGTCAAATCTCCGGTGACTTCTTCCGGCTGTTCTCAACGACCCGTAAAGCCTCTTCCTTTAAACCTCACCGGTAAAGGAAGCCCCTTTTTCATCACCGACTCGAATCGTCTCGTCTCAGTAGGTTGTGGCACCAGAGCATTGATTACAGACATCGAATCTCAGATCACAGGATGCGAATCCAGCTGCGACGGAAACAAGAGTCGTTTAGATTCAGACAAGATCTGCGGTGGTTACAGATGTTGTCAAGCGAAGATTCAGGCGGATAGACCGCAAGTTGTCGGCGTTAACCTAGAAAGCTCCGGCGGTAACACAACTCAAGGAGGTAACTGTAAAGTTGCGTTCTTGACGAACGAGACTTACTCTCCGGCGAATGTTACAGAGCCGGAGCAGATTTATACTAATGGGTTTACTGTGATTGAGCTTGGTTGGTACTTTGATACATCGGATTCTCGGTTAACGAAACCAGTGGGTTGTGTGAATTTAACGGAAACTAGGATGTACACGAGTGTACCGAGCTGTGTTTGTGAGTATGGTTACTTCTCTGGGTTTGGTTACAGCAACTGTTACTGCAATGACATTGGTTACAGAGGGAATCCATATCTTCCTGGTGGATGTATTGGTAAGGTTTATGGGTTTCTCTTCGTCTAATTGCCTTCAGTGAGGTTTTAGATGACGATCACGGATCTGTTGATTTGATTCTGCTTTTTGTTTTCTTGTGTCTAAGACATTGATGAATGTGAGGAAGGAAAAGGACGAGATAGCTGTGGAGAGCAAACTTGTGTGAATGTTCCTGGATCGTGGAGGTGCGACCCCAAAGAAGCAGAGAAGATCAAGCCTGTGATTCAAGGTGAATCAAAGGAGTTTCTTTCTCAAATTCTAAAGCCATATGACAGAGCAAAAAAAGGAGTGATCTTTATAGGTTCTTTTCGTTGGTTTGCAGGTCTTGTTCTTGGTTTGGCACTGTTGTTCTTGGCTCTTGGGATATGGGGATTGATCAAATTCATTAAGAAGAGAAGGAAGATTATCCGAAAGAGGATGCTCTTCAAACGTAATGGAGGCTTGTTGTTGAAACAACAGTTAACTACAAAAGAAGGAGGTAATGTGGAGACATCGAAGATATTTAGCTCAAAAGAGCTGGAGAAAGCGACGGATAACTTCAACAAGAACAGGGTTCTTGGTCAAGGAGGTCAAGGCACTGTATACAAAGGAATGTTGGTAGATGGACGAATTGTTGCTGTGAAAAGGTCTAAGGTTTTGGATGAAGACAAAGTTGAGGAGTTCATCAATGAAGTTGGTGTTCTCTCGCAGGTTAACCATAGAAACATTGTCAAACTCATGGGGTGTTGTCTCGAAACGGAGGTCCCTATCTTGGTTTATGAGCATATTCCAAATGGAGACCTATTCAAGCGGCTTCACGATGATTCTGATGATTACACAATGACTTGGGAAGTACGATTGCGCATCGCTGTTGAGATTGCAGGAGCACTTGCTTACTTACACTCGGCTGCATCAACTCCGGTCTATCACAGAGATGTCAAGACCACAAACATACTTTTGGATGAGAAGTATAGAGCCAAGGTATCAGATTTCGGGACCTCGAGATCTATAAACGTAGACCAAACTCACTTGACAACTCTAGTTGCAGGTACTTTTGGATACTTGGATCCAGAGTACTTTCAAACTAGCCAGTTTACGGATAAGAGTGATGTTTATAGTTTTGGGGTCGTCTTGGTTGAGCTCATAACTGGAGAAAAACCATTTTCTGTAATGCGGCCTGAAGAAAACAGAGGACTTGCGTCTCATTTCATTGAGGCCATGAAACAGAACAGAGTTCTTAATATTGTTGATTCTCGGATCAAAGAAGATTGCAAGTTGGAACATGTGTTGGCAGTGGCAAAACTTGCCAGAAGGTGTTTAAGTCTAAAAGGGAAGAAACGGCCAAATATGAGAGAGGTTTCCATTGAGCTTGAGAGGATCGTTTCATCTCCTGAAGATTTAAAGGTATATATCGAAGAGGAGGAAGAAGAAGAAGAAACTGCCATGGAAATCATCTTGGATGATCCTTGGAGCGTCAACATGACTGCTCCAGCTTCCCTCTTTAATTTATCGCCCAAGTTAGATGTTGAACCGCTAGTTCCTCGACAAACATGGTGATGATGAAACCTGAAACACTGCAAATATATAAAAAGGGTTGTTCATTTGTTTCCGTTTTCAATGTCATAACCTGCATCAATCCAAGATAAGATGATGACAAAGAAAAAAACAATTCTCAAAAACTTGTAGCATATGTTCCATTATAGAAGATTCATATTTGTACAATAATTGTGAATCTTGAGACATAATCCCAGTAGAATAAGGTAAGAGTAGATTCTCTAGGCCGTTTACACAGACATTGCAATCAATCAGGTTAGGCTGAGACTCTACAAGAATTTAAGTTTTCCTTTGGAGAAACTGGCTTGGACGTGTTCCATTTGACAAATTGCCTTCTCCTTACCAGTCATCCCAGAACAGGACAAGTGCCTAGCGCCTAGTGTGACGGCAAAATAGATATAAATAGTGCAGAGGAAGGCCAAAAGAAGCATAGCAGTCAAAAGGAAACGATGCCTCTGAACAACACTAGAGCAGCTACCCAAGTCATCCCATTGCTTCTTTAGCGCATGTGGCCTCCGTAATGGTGATGATACAATCCCATCAAGAACCATAGCTTATAAAAAGACCGACCTTACTAGCTTAACACCGACCTGAAATGGGTGACAAATGAGTTAGAATTCATCATATTACATAACAGCACGAACAAAACCAGAAGCTTCTTCAAGAAAATATAATAGCAGATGGGTTCATGTAAATTGTGAATTTTGCCCTCAATATACAAAATTAATGCCAATTTTCTCAAAAACCAATTCCTTGAGAAGCTTCTACGAGCTGATGGAGGTAAAAAAAAAAAAAAAACGATATTTCTGATCTGTGCCGACGAGGCTAACAATTTTGAAGACGAGATTAATGTTTCATTCGGCATTACAAAACAAGCTTAGTAAATCGGAATCATCCATTTATCACAACACGAAGAATAGAGAAAAATCGAACTAATATACGAAAAAAAAACTCAGAACAATAAGGCAAAAACATAAAGGAAACAGATGGAATCAGGGAAAGAGATAACGAACCGTGTGAGACAGAAACGATTATGGATCTGGAAAAGAAGAATGAATAGCTGATTCCAACTCCGTCGACCCTCAAAAAAAAAACAAAAAAAAAAACAAAAATGACCTAAATTTTCTGGAAAAATCTTCTTCCTTTTTTTGTTTCAGCTGTCAAGATATCTTTCATCGGCGGAGTGGCCAAATCGTCGTAGATCTCGTCTGCGTGGAGTTACTTACGGCTAATAGAGTAAGAGCAGATTCACCGGTAATCGCGGGGTTCTTCAAAGAACACAGTCCGTTACATTTACCGCAAATTTAGGGACTTTTTTAGATTTTGACAAAAAAAAAAGAGAGAGAGAATTGCAATTGCGTGTTGTTGACTGACTGTTGGGTTTGGTCTGGAATTGAGTTGTTGTTATTTTCCCACTTACTACTAGTTGCTTGTGTTTATACTTTAAAGTTGATTTGAATGAGAGATCGATCATGTGAGAGTTGTTGTTTATTAGCTGGCTTTTAAGTCTTCGACCGACATTACATGACTACCGTTTACTGATAATTAATACTAATTGCTGTGATTTATAAATGTCAAAGTATCTTTAAAGAATATTATTGATTGCTAAAATACCGACAACAAATACCCTCCTCCCTAATCAGAGTCTGTTTAGAGTTTGGTCTAATTAGTAAAGTGAGTGGGCCTTATTGGGCTATTAATGAGCTTTATATTTTTTGGGCCCGTTTAGGTAGGGCATGATTCTTCTCAAATTCCCTTTCTCTCTGGGAGAACTTCAAAAAAAAAAATTGGAGATAAATGTGTCACGTGGAGTGCACATGGGTAGATCTCTTGCCGCGTTTAAAATCCAAAACGCTCCGTTGATGGAGCCTGTTTGTTTAACTACGGTCGGCTTTTTCTGTAGCGCCCCTCGATCTCTTTAATTAGGTCTCTCTCCTTCTATCTCCGCCGTTGATTTCATCTTTTCCGACGATATGAAGCTCACCGTTAAGACTCTCAAGGGTAATCATTTTGAAATTAGGGTTCTACCCTCCGATACGGTTAGTCCTCTTCTTCACTACTTTCTTGTATGCGTAGTTTTGTGCCTAGGAGATTATTAATAAAAGTAGGGAATCTCACCTTAAAGAGCTTCAGATCCACGATTTTGAGTTATTTGGTGATCAAATTTTGTGTTTCTCTCAAGTGTTTGATAGCTTTGTTAACTGCTCAAATTTTGTTTGATGACTCGCGAATCCAATCTTGGTTTCGTCAAATAAGTTGTGTGTTAAAATCCCTTGGTTTTGAATCAACCAGTTGATGTGCTTGTTTTTTTATAAGATAATGGCGGTGAAGAAGAATATAGAGGATTCACAAGGCAAAGACAATTATCCTTGTGGCCAGCAACTGTTGATTCACAATGGAAAAGTTTTGAAGGATGAAACTAGCTTGGTTGAGAACAAGGTTACCGAGGAAGGTTTCCTCGTCGTTATGCTTAGCAAGGTACCTATATTCAGAAAAATCAACAAATAAAATCATTTTAGTGGAAGCTTAAATCATAACTAAGAGAAGATTTGTAATTGTTGGTTATTCGGGTCTTGATTGGGACTCCCTTAGACAAGTATAAAAGCTAATGAATGTCCTAGGAAATGTTGCTAGATGTATGTATCTTCCATGATTGTCCCGTTTCAATGAAACAAATGTAGCTTGTCATGGCACTGACATTATCTTCGCCTTTGCTTATTGATGAATTGTAGAGCAAAACCGCAGGTTCAGCTGGTCAGTCTTCGGCTCAGGTAGCTTATTTATTTCCTTTATTTTATTATATGACTGGTTTAGTCTGATAATTGTCAGTGTAAAAACCTGCTTCTATCTCACAGCCTGCTTCCTCTACCTCGTCTACTACATCTTTGGCTAAGGTAACTTTCTTGCATATATTTACTTGTGCAATTGTGTGATGAGCAGCTCCTTCCACTGGTTGTTTAATGTAAGCTCGTATTGGAAAAGCAGCCTGCAGCACCATCTACATCCCAGTCTACAGCCGTGCCTGCTTCACTTATTCCTGCTCAACAACAACCAGGGTAAGTTTTATTATTGAAAAGAGTCATTTTCTCTCCTTTTATTGACTGCTTTTTTAATGGTTTTCCGAAAGCTTCTATGTTTGACCTTTAGTATATGTTGTATAACTTATTTGTTCTGGATTTCATTGATACACTATAATCTCCACAGTTGAATGGTATGTGGCAGGGTACCAACTGACGACACCTATGGACAAGCTGCGTCAACATTGGTTAGTGGCAGTAGTCTTGAGCAAATGGTCCAACAGATAATGGAAATGGGAGGCGGAAGCTGGGACAAAGAAACAGTTACTCGAGCACTTCGTGCAGCTTACAACAACCCTGAGAGAGCAGTGGATTATTTGTATTCCGTATGGCTCCTCTCTGTAACATTATTTCCTAAGAGTTTAAAGGATGAAACTGTTGACATTGTTTTTATACATTAGGGAATTCCTGAAACTGCTGAAGTAGCTGTGCCTGTACCTGGGGCTCAGTTGGCAGGATCTGGTGCAGCCCCTGTCGCACCTGCATCTGGAGGACCTAACTCATCTCCTTTGGATTTATTCCCTCAGGTATTTAGCAATAATCGTGTATCCAAAAGAACTGATAGGTATATTTAGTTACCTTCTCACTCTATAGTTTTAATTTTCCCAGGAAACAGTTGCTGCTGCTGGATCTGGTGATCTTGGGACGCTTGAATTTCTTAGAAACAATGACCAGGTTGCTGTTCTAACTTCATCTCCATTTCTTCTAAATTGCATTGTTTTTTTAAAAAAATTTGGATCTCTCCTCATCATACATGATTGTGAATATGAAAGAGAAGGCATCTAGATTGCTTAGAACTTAGAACTATATATCATTAACTTATGCGGGGATTGTTTATCTGTTAGCCATTTTAGCAGGGGATGATTAACCGAGATGTATCTTAACATGCTTTGATTTGACTGTTCGTTCTAGCTTTTGTAAATTCCATCCATGTACTCATTCTCTTGTATCTGCTATTGTATTAGTTCCAACAATTACGCACCATGGTCCATTCCAACCCTCAAATTCTCCAGGTAAGAGCGGTCTAATATTCGTAATTCTTGTCCAGTAATTTGTAAGACTTCTCACTGATTCTGAATTTTTGGAACCGCTGCTTTCGTTAGCCCATGCTTCAGGAACTTGGAAAGCAAAACCCCCAACTTCTGAGGCTAATTCAGGAGAACCAGGCAGAGTTTCTTCAGTTAGTAAACGAGCCCTATGAGGGATCTGACGGGTAAGTCCTCCAATCTATTTATCGTAATCTGTCAGATGTAATTTTATGCTTCTCATCGATATTTCACTAAACTACTAAAGTTTGAGTCACTAAGTTTAAAAACAAAACCCATCAGGGATGCGGATATGTTCGATCAACCCGAGCAAGAAATGCCACATGCCGTAAATGTTACCCCAGCAGAGCAAGAAGCGATTCAACGGGTAAAATCACCATTAATAGTAAAACACTATTTCAACACTCTGTTCTTTGCAACCCTTCTTATCTTAACTATCTATATTCTCACTGGCCTCTGACCTGTCCAAACAGCTAGAGGCAATGGGGTTTGGTAGAGCCTTAGTAATAGAAGCCTTCCTAGCATGTGACCGTAACGAAGAATTGGCAGCTAACTATCTATTGGAGAACTCAGGAGATTTTGAAGACTGAGTTCACAAAACATTTTAACCTCTCTTCTTGGAAAAAGTTTTGGCTCTTTTGTCTTACGTTGAATATTTCTCTCATCGTCCGAGAGTTTATGTGTGGGATTTGATCTCTCCCTCTGGGACTTAGTTTTTTTGTTGGCTGGAATTTTATTTTCTCCGTTTGCGTTTTATTGGGATTTGCGCGGTTGTTTGCGTTTGAGATAGATATTTTATGGGTAAAAAGAAGCAGAGATACAAAAAGTGTGGTCACGTGATTCTTGACGGATAAAAAGTGTAAAAGATATTTATCCTAACCAACATGTTGTATCCTATGTTTGTTGTGATTAATTGCAAATCACGGATTTTCCGATGTTGAAAGGTGAACCTGAACCACACTATGGAAACCGGTTGTATTTGGTTCAGAGAAATACCGATGGCTTACTGGTTTAGTACCAATTTTGCATCTCACCTTCGTATAGAGTATAGTCGTAGCAAAAGGCTAAAAATTCCTAGCGTCTCGGTTTTCATCTGGTTCAGGGGAAACCGAAGGCTAAGCCGGCTGGTTTGGTACACAATTCTGAAAACTGTTAAAATCAGTGATTTAGAATTGACTTGCGTTGTTTGTTAAGGCCTAAAAACCAGAATATTTAATTCCTAAAAATGATATTTTTGAATTATGAGAATAAATAGGTTTACCAGCCTTATCCATTCTAGGTTAAACGATTAATGACGGTCAGTTTTTTCTTTTCTCTTTTGTCAAATATTTATCTGAAATATATAAAAAAATAGGAGGAGAGAAGGAGAGAAGAAGGGCAAAAAAAAAAAGCAGAAAGAGACCTAAAGTGGCGGGATTCCAAATTTAACACAAAAGCCCCAAAAAGCTTCTCTCCCAATTTGAGCGGCGATCCGATTGTGACTCTCTTCTTCTCTCTTATTCTCTCTCTCTCTCTCTCTCTCTCTCGTTTTCTTTTTTCATAGGTTTTTTTTTGTGTGTTTCTCGAGAAAATTTTGATAGAAAGTTCACAAACCCAATTGAATAAGATCATTCATCATCATCAGTCAATATCTTCATCAGCACGATATCTATCTCTTTCCTTTTCTCGCACTCTTGTCATTAATTTTGTTTCCTTATTATTTTACATGGATGTCGTAATTTTCCCGGTACGATTTACTTCCATCGTTACGGGAGGAGTTAATTGCTGTTGTTGACGAGAGAGAGAGATTAGTTTTTTTTTTCGAATCTCTAATTTGTTTCCTTTTTTTTTTCTGAATTTATTCTGCAGATTCACTCGACTGGAGCCAGCTGTCTTTATGTTTTCGTCTGTCAATTCCAGGTTAACCTTTGATTCTACCCTAGAAAAAATATAAGTTTGATTCCAAAAGCGTTTTCTCCTCCACTCCCCTCTTTTTTTATTGCTGAGGAAGTTTTTTTTTTGGAATTGGTTTTTAGTGAAACCAAGGAAGGATCTACACCAATGGAGAAGAAGAAGTATCCGATTGGGCCTGAGCATTACATCCTCTACGAGGTGATCGGTCAAGGTGTTAGTGCTTTAGTGCATCGTGCTTTGTGCATTCCCTTCAATGAAGTCGTTGCTATTAAGATTCTTGACTTTGAACGCGATAACTGCGATCTGGTGATTCTCTCCTCTTGCCTCTCTCTCTCTCTCTCTCTCTCTCTCTCAATGATTTGATTCTTTGTTCTTGTATTGGCTATATAAGCTCTGAATCTGATTTCTCTTTTTTTTTTTGTTTGATGGATGCAGAATAATATTTCTCGTGAAGCGCAGACGATGATGCTTGTTGATCATCCCAATGTGTTGAAATCACATTGCTCCTTTGTTAGTGATCACAATTTGTGGGTCATCATGCCATACATGGCTGGTGGTTCTTGTCTTCACATACTCAAAGCTGCATACCCTGATGGTTTTGAGGAAACTATTATAGCCACTATACTGCGTGAAGCTTTGAAAGGATTAGACTATCTCCACCAGCATGGCCACATACATCGCGATGTCAAAGTCAGTCATTCTATCTTTCTGGATTTCATCACTTCATGTTACATTGTGAATCTTGTGGTTCTTAATAGTTTTTTTTATTTTATAATCAGTGACTCTTGTGACCTTCAGTGTATTGGGACCATATATGAATATCCTTCCCTTCATTGTGATTATATCTTTCATGTTTTCCTTTCAGGCTGGTAATATTTTGCTTGGTGCTCGAGGTGCTGTCAAGTTGGGAGACTTCGGTGTGTCTGCCTGTCTCTTTGATTCTGGTGATAGGCAACGGACAAGGAACACATTCGTTGGAACCCCCTGCTGGTAAGTACTACGTGGTACCTACTACTGCTCCATCAACACTTTTTTTTCTACTTTTTTCTTTTGTGTGTGGAGGACTTCAACACTTGTCTAAAATTAGTTCTCATGTGCATGAATTACTGTTTCTTATTTTTCACAGGATGGCACCTGAAGTCATGGAGCAGCTACATGGTTATGACTTCAAGTTAGTTTAGCCTCATATTCAAAGTTTTATCATCCTATTTTCTCACACAGCGTTTCTTATGTGGAGCATCTATTTCATTTAGGGCTGATATATGGTCGTTTGGTATAACTGGGCTAGAGCTTGCACATGGTCACGCTCCTTTCTCTAAATATCCACCAATGAAGGTTCATACGTAGCCTGTGATATCTGGATTTCAGCTCCAAAATCTTTGCATCAATCTAATACAGATATGTTTTCAGGTTCTGCTTATGACGTTGCAAAATGCACCACCAGGGCTGGATTATGAAAGAGACAGGAAGTTTTCAAGGGTATATATACTCTTGGTGTAAAAACTGCACATTCTAGTCAGAAATGTTTGGCTTATTCTCATCTCAATTCTGTCTATTTTCCTGGCATTTTTAGTCTTTCAAGCAGATGATCGCCAGTTGTCTAGTTAAAGACCCTTCCAAACGCCCGTCTGCAAAGAAGTTGTTAAAACATTCCTTTTTCAAGCAAGCAAGATCAAGCGATTACATTGCACGGAAACTTCTGGATGGGTTACCAGATCTTGTTAATCGTGTTCAGGCAATAAAGGTTGGATATGTAGATCTAAGTAGATAGCCAGTAGCTACAGTGCTGAATATTATCAGTCAACATCTTATGACGGAAACTGATGGGAATATGCTTTCTTCATGCAGAAAAAGGAAGAAGATATGCTTGCACAAGAGAAAATGGCGGATGGAGAGAAGGAGGAACTGTCGCAGGTTTGTGTTTCCAGTTTCCAATTTTGGCTTTATTTATCTCTGTTAGAATCTTTTGACTTTTGGTTTCTAGTTTTAATTTTTCTGCAAAGTATTTAGCCTTTTGACCTCTTGTCGTAGTAACATGCAGAATGAATATAAGAGAGGTATCAGCGGCTGGAATTTCAATCTCGATGATATGAAGGCCCAGGCTTCATTGGTATGTTTGGTCTCCTCTAACCCATAAAAGTAGCCAACTGTAAAGCTCACTGTACTTCATATTATGATGTTCTTGTTTCCATCAGATCCAGGACATAGACTGTAGCTTATCAGACAGTTTATCGGGAAGTGCCACTTCGTTGCAGGCTCTAGATTCACAGGATACCCACTCGGAGATTCAGGTTTCCTCTTGTTAAAATCTTTCTCGAGTTCATAAATGTTTCCCTGTTTTCATCTTCGTTTGTTACTTGGTTGAGGTTTAAAGTTCTTTATAACCATCTCTGCAGGAGGAAAATGGTCAAATAACAAATAAGTATCTCCAACCCCTAATTCACCGAACACTAAGTATCGCAAGGTTCATCAGCTACTTTTCGCTCTGTAGTCTCTATTTATCTACCTATCTGTAACGACTAGAGATGAGTAAACTGAACAAATAATATTTGGTTGGTCAGGGATAAATCTGATGATGATTCCAGTCTTGCCAGCCCTAGTTATGATAGTTACGTCTATTCCTCACCTCGTCATGAAGATCTATCTCAAAACAATACAACTGCTGGTAGTACGCATGCAGCCAATGGGAAATCAATGGATTCCTCATCAATCCAAATCAATCAACCAACAGAGATTCTAGCAGGGAGCTCTGTTTTGGCAGATAGAAACGGTGCTCCCCATAAAGGAGAGAGGTTAGTCCTTTAACATGTACTGCTATTGTAAGAGCTTAAGCTCATATCCACTGAGTATACATATATCTCTATGCGACATTAAATTTATAGCAATCTGTGAATTCCCAGTGATAAAACCCACGAGCATCTTCAAAATGGTTCAACCTCCAATGGGACACATGCTACAGTGGGAGGAGATGAAGCACCAACAGAGCTGGCTGTTAGACCACACAAAGCAGGTAAGCATTTACAGAATTTCTTTATACTTGAAATCCTATCTAAACATCCTTATGGATCAAGGTTTTTCTAATTAAATGAATACATCTTGGTATCAGCAAGCCTAGATGAAACTGACGACAAATCAAAGCCGCCAGTTGTGCAGCAAAGAGGGCGTTTCAAAGTAACTTCTGAAAATCTGGACATCGAGAAGGTAACTACCTTTTGGTTTTGAGAGGAATCAATTGTGTTTTCTTGTTTCAGTCACCTTCTTAAGGTTTTCTATATTAACTTTATCTACATCAGGTGGTGGTTCCCTCTCCAATCCTGCAAAAGAGTCACAGTATGCAGGTTTGTAATTGTATCGAGGTCAGCCTGATCAGCTGCAGACTAACAGTCAAATGTCTATCATCCTCAACTATTCATCTCAAGATTTTTTAATGAAAACAAATAACATTTTTACTTGTGCTTATGTAGGTGCTCTGCCAACATGCCTCTGCTTCTCTACCTCCCTCTGATGTCGCATTACCAAATCTAACCAGCTCATACGTTTACCCGCTGGTTTATCCAGTTCTGCAAACTAATATTTTGGAAAGGGTATGACTTTTGCTGCTTACACTTTAATCAATTTATTTAATTCATCTTAACGTTAGGAAAGTTCATTACGTGATTGAAAACATCCCAAAAACAGGATAACATTCTGCATATGATGAAAGTACTCACCAACAGAGAGTTGACAGGTTTATTTTAGTGCAACTTTCACTCTTCTTCTGTCTCCATTCGCCCTTCTGATTATATTTTTCCTTGCCACTGGATATGAATCTCCTTTACTTCTCTGATGTAGACGGACGTGCAGTTGAACAAGGAAACGTACAACAACCTACTGTACCTCCTACTGAGAAATCCTTGGTATGCAAATGTTTGCTGGAGAAATGTATTGAATCACATTCCTTAAAAGATTGGTACTTAACGGAATTGTTCTTCTGTTGAATCACAGCTTGAAGCAGCTCACGAAAGAGAGAAAGAACTGCTCCACGAAATAACTGACCTGCAATGGAGGTAACTATCGAAAGCATCCCCATGTGTAGCTCTCTCAGGTTTTTAGATTGAATTCCAACATTCCTTCTTCTTTTTCTTTTGTGTTCATAGGCTCATATGTGCAGAAGAAGAGCTTCAGAAATTCAAAACCGAACACGCCCAAGTAAGCTTTAGTAGCTTCAACACAACATTTCTTTTCTTCTGTCTTTTTCATTGAACTATATATATGACCCACCCAACTCATACTAACCTGTTCTCGAACTCTCAGGTTTAATGTCCTAAGATGTGTGGCCAAGTATACGAAGTGTGATTCATCATCAAGAATAAGTATTTTAATAAGATAATACATCTAATGAAGGTAAGATTTGCTTTCAGGTGTTTTTGTAATTTGATTCATAAAATACATCGTTCCCTACTATCATTTTTCTGTTGAAGTTTTTTAGTCTTTTAGATTTGTTTAAGGAATTATGTACCATGGAAGCTATTTTTATAACCATGGTTACATAATGTTTTGTGTAATATTGATACAAAACGGTTATTGAGAAACATTTTCTTAAGATGGTGATTAAAACTTAGGAGGTATTTGATAAATTAAGGTATAGTAGTAGTAGTATCTATTTTATTTTGGATGCGTGTGAATGAATGCATCTCTCACCAACTCAGTGGGACAACTAAGACTTGTCCTCGTGTCGCATTGGGCAACACACAATCCGTGAATTCTCCTTACAGTCATAATTGTTTCTCTTTAATGCTACACTAGATATACACCCGCGGTGTGTACCGCAGGGCTATTTTTTCGTTTAGGAACACATAAAATAAATTAATTATTTATTTGTCTATATATTTGAATAATTAGTTTTATATTTTTAAATTTTGTTAAATTTATAAAGTCTAATATATTGTATAATTTATATTGTCTGAATAGATTTTGTGACTGCGGGTTAATAATTGAAAATATCATTAGTGTTCATATAATTCAATTGGATAAACTATTAGTCAATTTTTGTTTCTTTGTATTTGTATTTACAATGTAGTTTAAATATATTTTTAATACTATTGTTTTAAATAATGAGATGAGTTTACCATAATTTTCACATCCATATTTTTGTGTGGGCAATAGTTTTTTTGTGTTCACATAAATATCTGTTAGATTTTGCAATATTTGTTGAAATTTAAATATTTTCATTCAGTAAAGAAGACTCTGTTGGAAAATAATAATGGACCATAAAAATGAATCAGCCAAATTTAAAGTTGATGGGTTTTAGTAATGTCCAGGCCCATTGTGTTTTTTTTGCTTCACCAAATTAATTTATGGTGGCAACAAAAAAAAAAAAAAAAAAAAAAAAAGACAACAACAAAAGAAAAACGTAAAACCAAAAAAAATGGTTGTCTCGAGAGCAAAAGTCGATTCGACAACATAGATCAAATTCAGTCGATGATGGATCAGACAACCTCTATTTTCGAATTGGAAAACCCAGAGTAAGATCCATCATCAATTTGTAGAAGCTGGAGTTTCCGATGGCGTCTTCAATTGATAAGTGAGGTAATCTCGTAAATACTGTTTAGATTCCGATCTATTCTTTCTATTTCTGATTATAGCTCAGAAACTGTTAAGATTCCTGCTTGACTTGATAATAGAGCTTGAAAATCTATAAACGAATATGGGTCTTCTTTCAAAGGTTAGAATGTTTACATCTAAATGGGTGTTCAATTTAGCCTTGTTGTTTACATCTTCTAATGTTTAGATTTATATTGAAGTTTATGTTTTTCCTAATTTTGGGATTTTTTTTTAAAAAATCAGGAACTCGAATGACGAACACTTAACCAAAGATAAGTAACGATACCCATTTCTTAATTTGTAAATACCTATGACTTATAGATCCAAAAAATCTAATCTTTTATTTTACCTGGTCAGGGTTAAATTACTTTCAATAAGAGGAAGTTTAGAGACAACAATTGGATTGAAGTTTGGCCTAAAACTTACCTGTGAGTTTTTGATTTCTTTTTCCTTGCAAGTAGGGACAAAATTCCGTCTACAATGGATCACTAAGGTAATTTCTATATCTGTTCTTTCTAATTCTGCGTGATAGTTATCAAATGATTTATATTTTTCATTTATTTCATCTTTGACGTATGATTATAGCTTTTGAGTGGAGCTTGAATATATATAATCGAATTGAGTCTTCTTTCAAAGGTTTGTAGGTTCCCATCAAAATTGATTTTGAATTTTGTTGTTGTTTACATGGATACATGGTTAGATCTTTTTTCAAGTTTAAGGCTTCGTTAATTTTCTTTTTCTTAAAAGTCAGGAAAACAAATGAAGAACACTAAATCAAAGATAAGTAACGAAATCCTCTTATAGATTTGTAGATGGCTCTACTACAATTTCTTTTTTTGGACAAACTCTAATGTTTAATTTTACTTGGTCAGGGTAAAATTACTTTCAGTAAGACGATAATTAGGGAACAAATGTGTTGAAGGTTGACTTATAAGAAACCAGTAATTTGGATATATTTTCCCTTGCAAGTAGTTTTCGAATTAAAGATAAGATACTGAATCTTTGTTTAGTTTTTTGCAGACTGTATTTTTCATTAAAATCAAGTCTAATGTGAATCTGGTTTTATTTTTGTCAGGTTAATTCCTGTTACAGGGTTACATAAGTTAAAACTTTGAAAATAGAAGTGGAAGAGTAACGAATCAATCTATACTATATATACTGGTAAGTTAATTAAATTAACACTTATATTCAAATCACATGCCTGGTATTGAAAATAATCTAGGTTTCCTTTGCAGGTTAGTTGAGATTCTGAGCAATGAATAATAAAAGCGTCTGATAATGCATATATTGATTCTTGTATTTAGTCAAGGTAAGATGGTAAATAGTATAAGAATTTGTTTAACTTCTAATAATCAACCTTAACCGATACTGTTATATATAAAGCTTATTGTGTTTTGTTTCTTCAGGTTGAAGTTCATAACTGAAGAAAATAAATGTAACTACTCTGTGACTGTCACTGTCCATGACCATAGTTCCATTGGTAAATGACATCTTGTAAAGATGCGTGGTTGGTCTGAATTGACCAGTTGCATAGCTAAGAGCAAATGTCTCAATGAAAACCCAGTTACCAATAGGAAGCCTATTCACATGTTTGTTTACCAATGAATTCTTCAGTGATGCATGAATCTTTTTACTCTGAAATTATGAAAGACATAAGATGCATTAGTAATAGAAAATAATTGTATCTCGTAAACGGAAACATTCTTTCTTACCATCGAGTCTGACAAAACCAACTCAAGTGTTTCACCATTTTCGATGTTTAGACGCCATGAATGGATGACTTTCACTTGAATCCTCCATGATGTTTTGTAGGGACGAACATCTTTCAAGAAAGCAAAAGTAGCAGCCATAATGTGAGTGATGCCTTTCGTGATTGCTTGTGTATAATCTTCGTTTTAGGTGAGTATTATTTATAGAGAAACCGATTAGGTCGGCCTACAATTTTGTTACGAAATCAAAAAGATTTGATGAAGCGAGTAATTAGAGAGATAATTATGTCAACCTGTTTTTTATGGTATCTTTATGAGATATGCTATATTCTAAAATTTAATTCTATTTCGGTTGATTGATTTAGGAGATGCGTAATTGTTGGGAGAAAATATTTGGAAACCAAGCAGTTTAAACACAAATCTCGCAGAAGATCATCATGAAAGGCAAGAAAAATCTTTCTATTTTCTATTTAAGTCTTGAAGATAAACGATTAGGGGGTAATATTTCAGGGTTATGAGATTTTACAAAAAGATGGGCTTGGGCTTGTTATTTTTTGAGTTGTAATCGGCGAACCCATATTTAGATTTTTACTAATAAAGACAGTGGCAGTGTTGTAAATAAGTTGGAACTTGAAGAATTTTTTCATAAATGTTTTTGAAAATGTATATATAGATATTATGTCTGTTCTAGATTATATACATACTTTATACTATATGAAGGTTTGTTCAAAAAAAGAAAAAAAATACTCTATGAATATGTGATTAACTTAGTTTGTTCATCATGTATAAACTGAAATTACTATATAATTCATACTAAAATTAGATTTGTTTTTTAAAATCTTTAAAATAGTGAAAAAAAATCAAGGGGATTTTCAAAAATACCCTTTTTCTTATTTCTCTTTTCAAAAATACCCTTTAATGGTGTCTATTTTAAAAAATACTCGTTTTTAATATATAAAATGACAAAATTGTAAACCCTAAACTCTAAATACTAAACTCTATCCCTTAAAAACTATACCTAAATGTAAATTGAGAACCCAAATCTAAAAAAACAAATTCTAAAAATTAATTTAACATAAGATAATTATGTAAAAAAGGATAAAAATGAAAAAGTTCAAAAAAAGAATATTTTTGAAAAGGGTATGGCACAAACTCATTTCTAACCAATTCTTAAAATTCAATAGCCCAAAAGGAAACCAATCGTGAACCCATATTAAACACCTTTAGTGTAGTATAATTGAACTAGATATTATCAACATTTGTTTGATTTTAAAAATGTGGTAAAGGTTAACACAAGTGGATGCTTCAATTATCAAATTTTTGAAGGAAAGACAAACAGAGTTAATTATTTTTTTTTCCCAAACTTGGCTGGCTTCAGTATTTAGGTTCCCTTAATATAAAGGCAGAAAGGAACCCTGTGACTGATCAAATTGTTTAACACTTAACTAACCCCATTAATTAACAATCAAATTCGAACCAGACGACAAATTACTTTCCAGCTTATGACACGTGGCTACGCATAATTGGGTTAATGGAGGGTAAGATGCAGCCAAGAACCAATTTTTTCCCACAATTATTATTATTCAGAAAAGAAAGAAAAATACAAGAAAACTAAAAAAAGATCTCACGTGCGGAACCAAACTGTTGTGACCTTTGTCTGATCATTTCGTCTCTCTCCTTTCAATTACTGCCTCTTTGCATTAACAAAATTTTTAACTTTTTAAAAATCTCTCTATAAGCAGAAGTGGAGTAAGTAAACGTTGGGCCTTTGTGGGTCTCTCTCTGCAACGTCGCTGTTTTCAAATAATCCTAAATCAAATAAATTCACAAGAATCTGATTTTGAACTGATGATTGTGTGATGGTTCTGTTTTTTTTTCTCTCTCTCTTTTCCTTTTAGTTCTTGCAAATTGGAAAAGTAAGAGTCTTTTTACCCGAGAAAATGATTTGAAAACCAGGTCCCTAAAGCTAAAGCTAAAAACTAGTACTAGTACTAGCAAAAGCTAAAGTAGTTGTAGATGCCAAGTTTCGATTTTTGAGCCTTTTAAGCTTCTTTTTTTTTTTACTTGATTTCGTTTTTCTCGTTTGGCTCCTCCTCCTCCTTTATTCGCCGAGCAATTTAATCCGTTTTCCCCGAGGAACTGTTTCGTAAATTGATTGCCGACACAAGAAAAATCTTAGATTTCTTCGATCGGCGATTTCTACAATTTGTTTTTTTTTTTTTTATAAAAGCTTTGAGCTCTTCCTCCGGGTCATTTTTGAAATGGGTCTGTGTTATTCAGTAGATCGAACCACTGGGAAGGAACCAGGAGAAACCAGCACCACCGCCTCTGCGACGGAGACGGCTGATGAGAGGTTAGGCTCCGGACGGTGGCGGCGGCCGAGAGATTTAATGGGCGGCGGCGAAATCGAACAGGTTTTGGGTCGCTTTGTTTCCAATGGTTCTAGTAAGGTTGCATGTCTTTACACTCAGCAAGGCAAGAAAGGAACTAACCAAGACGCCATGCTCGTCTTTGAGGTTTGTTTCTAAATATTGATCTTTTCACTCTGTTTTTGAAACCCATTTGGATTTTGATCATTACTCACATAACAATTTAGGGTATTGTGTTCCTCATTCGATTAAGTGTTGTTTCAATGTATGGGGAAAGCCACTTGGATGATCCAGAACATGATTGCATTATTCTTTTGTTGCTAAGTGCTTAGGAAGAGAGAGAGAAACTTGGAATGATGCATGACTATTAACAATGTTCTGGGACCATTACAAAGCTTAGAACTTTGAAGATTACGATGGCTGTGTTTGTTTGTTCTTGTGTTGTCTTGAGTCTTTGACCTGTTTCTACAGGGACCACTAGTTTGCTTGACTCTTCCTTCCTTAGATTCTTCTATTTCTTTCAGTGTTGCGTTGACATATGAAGACAAATTTCTAACTTTTGTGAAAACTACTTCAAATTCCAGAACTTTTGCTCGAGAGATGATACAGTGTTTTGTGGTGTGTTCGATGGACATGGACCATTTGGTCATATGGTTGCCAAGAAAGTCCGAGATACATTGCCCTTCACGCTCTCAACCCAATTGAAAATGACCTCAGAATCGGAACAAAGCGGGTTAGTGATGAAGGAGAATGATTTGCAAATCAAAGGTACAGAGGAAGAAGAAGAAGTGCAGAAATCTGAGTCTGTTACTACTATGGATGAGCAATGGTGTGAGCTAAATCCAAATGAGAACAATGATGAACTTCCCGAGATGTATCTGCCTCTTAAACATGCGTTGCTTAAGTCTTGTCAGCAGATAGATAAAGAGCTTAAAATGCATCCAACTATTGATTGCTTCTGCAGCGGAACAACTTCAGTCACTTTGATCAAGCAGGTTCTCAGCTTTGAATCTGCTTGCAATCAAATGAAGATTCATCGATTGTATATTAACTTCTGTGATTTCTGTTAGGGTGAGCATTTGGTGGTTGGAAATATTGGTGACTCGAGAGCCGTTCTTGCCACAAGGGATGAAGACAATGCTTTGCTCGCTGTACAGTTAACTGTAGACTTAAAACCGGATCTGCCTGGTACTTTATCACAAAACTTGATCTTAAAACTCCTGAGAAGCAAGAGGCAAATTTCTCAACTTTCTCTTTCGATGTACTTTCAGGTGAATCAGCGAGAATCCAGAAATGTAAAGGAAGAGTCTTTGCATTGCAAGACGAGCCTGAGGTAGCTCGTGTATGGTTACCAAACAGTGATTCACCTGGTTTAGCAATGGCTCGAGCTTTTGGAGACTTTTGTCTCAAAGACTACGGATTAATCTCTGTTCCAGACATCAACTACCGCCGCCTAAATGAACAAGACCAATTCATTATTCTTGCTAGCGATGGCGTAAATTAAATCTTCAGTTACTTGCCACTAAATTGCAAACTTTTTCCAAATCTTTAAGAGCTGACAAATGTTGTGTTGCTAAATTGTATTAAAGGTATGGGATGTGTTGTCAAACAAAGAAGCTGTTGATATAGTTGCTTCAGCTCCTAGTAGAAGCACAGCGGCTCGAGCTCTAGTGGACACAGCGGTTCGATCATGGAGAATCAAGTATCCAACTTCCAAGAACGATGATTGTACTGTAGTCTGCCTCTTTCTACAAGATTCATCAGTAGCCGTGGAAGTTTCAAGCAATGTAATGAAGCATTTACACAAAGAAGAGCCCGTAGAGAGTGTTAGTAACAGTATAAGCAATGAGGATGACGAGATTGTCCCCGTTAAAGAAGACAAAATCCCTGCGAGTTGCGGGGTTGAGTCGAAGATGATGACAATGACACTTGCGGAGTGTATTTCGGTTGCACAGGATGATGAGGAATGGTCTGCTTTGGAAGGGTTGACGAGAGTGAATAGTCTCTTGAGCATTCCAAGGTTCTTCTCTGGTGAGCTTAGATCAACTAGTTGGAGAAAATGGTTGTGACTTTTTGACTTGTGGATTCTATGTTAAGGCCGACAAAAAAACTTCATATCGCGATGTTCTTTTGTTTCATATCCAACTTTTTTTCTTCTTTTGATGGAATTTCTTTGCAAATATATAATGTTCTTTTGTTTCAATACATTTCATACATGTGAGATTGTTCATGTTAGTAAGACACTAGACAGAGAATCATTTACTAATAGACAATTTGTTTTATGAATTATTAACTTTTTTTGGGTTGACGAATTGGATCTATTATTGAATACTCTCTGTCTGTATATTTAACTAAAGTTTGTATTACATGTAGACAAAATGTGTAGTTTCTTGAAAAGTGGAAGAAGTGGCTTTTACGTTTAAAGTATTTAATTAGTTTATGGAGATGGTTGGATTATTGGGCACTGGCGAGACCCCACTTTTTTATGGTAGGTTCCAATTATTAGATTGTGGTTTCCAACTAAAAACTAATTGGCTACGAGTAGAGAGGCTCATATCTTATATATACCAATTAAGATCCTACTCAACTTTCAATGTGAGATATTGTATTCCTAATATGCTCCCTCGAGATGATGATTCTTCTAATCGGTATGTTCAAGCATGAATCGGCGGGTCAACTATTGGGCCGGGCCGATTGTGGATTGGATTGAGCATGTGCGGACTGGGCTCTGATACCATATTAGATTGTGGGCTTCCAACTCAAAACCAATTGGCTAAAAGTAGAGAGACTCATATCTTATATATACCACTTAAGATACTACTCAACTTCCAATGTGGGATATTGTATCCCTAATATATACCACTATCTTCTGCTTCTCTGTCTTGTGATTCTCAGGCTCACCATAATGATCAACGAAGGTTGCTTTGATTGGAAAACAGAGCTTAACGGTAACCTAAGTTTACATTATTAGTTTTGTAGTGCATATTTGAAATTATTTTGTACTTATATATAGAAATGTAACACTCAAGTGTTTTAATAACTAAAGTGTTTTGTAAAAGAGACACATGAACCGTTAAATTGACTTCGAAGAGAAGGCAAATTGAGTGAAACCTACTTTCTTGGTGCCACTCGTGTTCCTATTGGCACACTTCCCACTTACATTTTTTTCTTAGTGAGACAATGATGAATCTTGTCTCATAAGGAATCTACTTTAATCTGTTTGTTCTTTCTCCAAGATTTTCACTTAAATATCAAACTTCAAGAACTCATGTCTCTTGAGGAACAATATGGTGGCTTCCAACACCAAAACCGCTACGTCGCGGTTGCTATTGATCTGTTTTGCTTACTCGTTCACTTTCTTCTCAATGACTTCCTCAGTCACTGACCCTCGTGATGGTATGTGATGAATTCTGCTTTTCCCTTGCGTTGAATCCGTTCGTGAAAATGATTGTGATTTACTCGCTTTGTTGCTTTCTATTAGCGGCCGCTCTGCGTTCTTTGATGGATCAATGGGACAACACACCGCCTAGTTGGGGAGGTTCTGATGATCCTTGTGGAACTCCTTGGGAAGGTGTCTCCTGCAACAACTCCAGAATCACTGCATTGTGAGTGTTCCTTAATCACTCAGTCATTCGTACCTTTGTATGCGTGAAAAAGAAGAAATATTAGAGCAGTTTTCTTAGTTATTTTGTTAACAAGCATAGTCTTTAATGTGCAGGGGGTTGTCAACAATGGGTCTCAAAGGAAGGCTTAGTGGGGACATTGGAGAACTAGCTGAACTAAGATCCTTGTCAGTCTCTTTTGACGAATCATCGACAATTACAACAGAGGAACGTCTCATTTTAATTTTTTTTTTCTGACCTGACCTGGCGACTTTGTGTTGTTTCAGGGACCTTTCGTTTAATCCTGGTCTCGCGGGTTCACTTACTTCTCGGTTAGGAGACCTGCAAAAGCTCAACATCCTGTAAACATCTTTTCTGCGCAAACATATTGTAAAGTGATCTCTTTGTTCTTGTTCTAAACAGTTGTATTGTTTTTTTTTTGTAGTATCCTTGCTGGCTGTGGCTTCACTGGTAGCATCCCAAATGAGATTGGCTATCTCAAAGATCTATCTTTCTTGTAAGAAATTCGCATTTTTGCAGTGTTAAGTCTTGTACCAACAACCTATGTTTTATGAGACTTGCCACTTTGGCTCCACCATGTTATCTCAGGGCCTTGAACTCAAATAACTTCACGGGTAAAATTCCAGCATCTCTAGGAAACCTCACCAAGGTTTATTGGTTGGATCTTGCGGATAATCAGTTGACAGGACCCATTCCAATTTCATCAGGCTCTAATCCTGGTCTTGATCTTCTTTTAAAAGCCAAACACTTGTGAGTACTTTTATTTTCTCTGCAGACATCTTCTTTAGCTTCAAGTATCTCTCATCTGATACAAATGTTATTGAAACTGTAGTCATTTTAACAAGAATCAGCTCTCAGGCACAATTCCACCAAAACTTTTCAGCTCTGAGATGATACTGATCCATGTGTATGTAAAGTACTCTATAATCATATTAAACTTCTGCCAAGATTAAGGCTACTCATCTCAACAGATATGTTCAAATGTCAGATTATTCGATGGAAACCAATTCACAGGGAGCATACCTTCCACTTTAGGACTCGTTCAGACACTAGAGGTTCTGTGAGTAACACACCATCTCTTTGTCCTTCGTTTCATGTTTCTTCCCTATCTTCAAAAGATTTAACGTCTCTCTTGGATTTGCAACAGTCGGCTTGACAGAAACACTCTGACCGGAAAAGTTCCAGAGAATCTCAGTAATCTCACAAATATCATTGAACTGTAAGTGTAACCAGATTTGTAACTTATCTAGATCGATCATCTTTAGTAGGCATCAGTAACGAATGTATACATCTTTGTTTCTGTCTCTCATCAGGAACTTAGCTCACAACAAGCTTGTAGGATCTTTACCAGATTTGTCAGATATGAAGTCAATGAACTACGTGTAAATTTCTCAGCAACATAGAATGTCTTTGTCTACATTTATGTGTATAGTATGTGTGTTCTGATTAAATGTGATGTCTGCTACAGAGATCTCAGCAATAACTCATTTGATCCATCAGAGTCTCCTCTATGGTTCTCAACCTTACCTTCACTGACCACACTGTAAGTGCAACTCTGATACAGTTTACAAACCAGAAAACGAGCATATGGAGCTCTCACAATCTGTTACTATTTTCTTGGATTTAGTGTGATGGAATATGGATCTCTTCAAGGACCATTGCCTAATAAACTCTTTGGGTTTCCACAGCTTCAACAAGTGTAAGTTTCAGCATTTGGTCTCCCCTAAAGTTTGATAACTGCTTTATAAATCATCGACTTGCTGATTTGATTCTTAACAGAAAGCTGAAAAAGAACGCATTCAATGGAACACTGAGCTTGGGAGATACAGTAGGTCCACAGCTTCAACTTGTTGATCTGCAAGATAACGACATTTCCTCAGTAACACTTAGCTCCGGATATACCAATACATTAATGTAAATATCTTCGTTCCTCTTATATTTACTTCGGACTCTCTATATAAACCTTTAAAGAAGCTTTCTCCTGTTGCAGACTCGTAGGAAACCCTGTATGCACAACAGCTCTCTCAAACACAAACTACTGCCAGATTCAGCAGCAACAAGCCAAACGAATATACTCAACCAGTCTTGCTAACTGTGGAGGAATATCTTGTCCATCAGACCAAAAGATCAGCCCTCAGAGCTGTGAATGTGCCTACCCTTATGAAGGCACACTATACTTCCGAGGGCCTATGTTCAGAGACCTGTCCAATGTGAACACATACCATTCACTGGAGATGAGCTTGTGGGTGAAACTAGGACTCACTCCAGGCTCGGTCTCTCTACAAAACCCTTTCTTCAACAATGATGATTATCTTCAGATACAGTTGGCACTTTTCCCACCTATGGGCAAGTATTTTAACAGAACTGAAGTTCAGAGAATTGGATTTGACTTGAGTAACCAAACATACAAACCTCCTCCCTTGTTTGGACCTTACTACTTCATTGCATCTCCCTACACTTTCCCAGGTAGAATGTACATAAAAAGCGTATACACCTGTTTTTTAAGTTGAAGACACCGGACGCTAACAATATAATAACTTTTTGCAGCTGAAGGTAACGGACATTCCTTGAGCTCTCGGATGGTCATTGGGATAATAACTGGTTGCAGCGCTTTGGTCCTGTGCCTTGTTGCGCTAGGAATATATGCAATGTGGCAGAAGAGACGTGCAGAGGAAGCTATCGGTTTGAGTAGACCATTTGGTAAGTCCAAATTATTGTAGAAACACTACCCTGTTAGATTAGTCCCCTGCAGAATCTCTGAGGTCAACCTGGAAAAATATTTCTGTAAAGTAGAAGATTGAACTATTAGCTTTTACAATGGTCTTTTGATTCTCTCAGTTTCATGGGCATCGAGTGGAAAAGACAGTGGTGGCGCCCCGCAGCTGAAAGGGGCTCGATGGTTCTCCTACGAAGAACTCAAGAAGATCACGAACAATTTCTCTGTTAGCAGTGAGCTGGGTTATGGAGGTTATGGAAAGGTAGGTTTTTGAAAGATCAATGCTTGAAACTAGGGCTTCACTTTCAGGGTTTGACGTTCCTCTGTTTCTCTCTGTAGGTGTATAAAGGAATGCTCCAAGATGGGCAAATGTTGGCGATCAAAAGAGCACAACAAGGATCGACACAAGGAGGGCTTGAATTCAAAACAGAGATTGAGTTGCTTTCTCGAGTTCATCACAAGAACCTAGTTGGGCTTGTCGGGTTTTGCTTCGAACAAGGCGAGCAGATTCTGGTCTACGAGTACATGTCCAACGGATCACTAAAAGATAGCTTAACCGGTACTGCAAAATTAATTTGGTCTTCTAGCTGATTAAGTAAATTACAAACACAAAACTTGACCTTTACGCACATTGTTGTTAGGGCGATCCGGTATTGTGCTGGATTGGAAAAGAAGGCTGAGAGTGGCTCTAGGATCAGCAAGAGGACTAGCATACCTCCACGAGTTGGCAGATCCTCCGATCATCCACAGGGACGTGAAGTCAACCAACATTCTTTTGGATGAGAACCTCACGGCCAAGGTTGCCGATTTTGGCTTGTCCAAGCTGGTTTCAGACTGCACCAAAGGCCATGTTTCAACACAAGTCAAAGGCACATTGGTAAGTTTTACGATCAGTTCATCTCTGACTTCAATTAGGGAACCTTGTTTGGTTTCTGATGGAACTGAATTTGAAACGGTCCATGGCAGGGATATTTGGATCCAGAATACTACACAACGCAGAAACTTACAGAGAAGAGTGATGTGTATAGCTTCGGTGTCGTAATGATGGAGCTGATCACGGCGAAACAGCCGATAGAGAAAGGCAAGTACATTGTTCGAGAGATCAAGCTTGTGATGAACAAGAGCGACGATGAATACTACGGACTAAGAGATAAGATGGATAGGTCGTTGAGAGACGCCGGAGCTCTGCCAGAACTGGGGCGGTATATGGAAGTAGCCCTGAAATGCGTTGATGAGATGGCTTCTGAGAGGCCAACGATGAGTGAAGTGGTTAAAGAGATTGAGATTATCATCCAGAATAGTGGGACAACGAGTAGTAGCTCCTCTGCATCTGCGTCGTCTTCAGCTACAGAATTTGGTGTCGTGAAGGGCGGAGAGAAGCTTTTGTACGGTGGTAGTTTGAGGAAGAAAGAAGCACAAGAGGGAGAGTTTGATTATAGCGGTGGATACTCTGTTCCAACCAAGATAGAGCCCAAGTAAAAAACATGATCTTATTATGGTTTCTTTGCTTCTGAGATATGATTATATGTATTTTTAGTCGTCGTTAGTCGTTGTTACTTTATATAACGCATGAATGAAAATGGAAAAGTCAACAAATATTAATGGAAAACTTGTTGACCTGGTGAAAGAAAACTGAGTGAGCCGAGGCCCAATATTGTATTCGATTATTGGGCTTCCTATAAATGGCTGGGAACAGATTTGTGTGTTACGTACTCTCTCACTCTCTTCTTCTTATTAGGCTTTTTTTTTAAGAAAGAAAAGAAAAGAAAAGAAGGAAAGGGAGAAAAAAAGAAAGTAGCGTGATTCTCTCTCTCACAGTCACAGTCACAGTCACAGTCACAGTCACAAGAAATGGCTTCGAGGAAAAGTAAAATAGCTTCCTCCGGAGTTAACATCATTGTCGAGCAACTGGGCGGAGCTTCCGCCGGAGTTAACTTCTTCGATTTTAATCCGACTGAGCACGGTTGATCTACTGAAAGCTCAGATGGTGTGCAGATCGTGGCGACGCGTCTCTAAAGACCCATCGATGTGGCGGATAATCGAATTGGACGACCTAGCCTCTGAAGGTATGTGTCGTCGCGCCATTGATCTCAGCGATGGTGGTTTGGTCGAGATCTTTATTGGTGTTGAGTCCGAATACTGGGGTGAAGCTATCCTCGCATACATGGCCGATAGGTATCTTCTTCTTCTTCTATCTCTACCCTTCTCTCTTTATTGATATATACCCCTAACAGTACACTTAGCTAATTTAGAGAATTGGGCGGCGTTGATTTGATTGCTATGTTGTTACTTTACTTGCTTTTCTTGGGAGGATATTTTAATTTGCCCTTACTTACTCCTCTGAGTCTGAGAGAACGAACAACCAAGGGAACTTATCTCGTCTCTTTCCTCTTACTGATGAGAATCATTCACTCTTTAAAAATACTTACTTGAATATGTTGTACATAGGCTTGGATTGATTACAAAAAAAAAATATCAAATAGTTGTCATTGGGTTTATTTTTTTTTTTGGGGGTCTTCTTCTTCTGCATATTGTCTCCCAAATTTAAACAACAACGCCAAGTTTTTGATTTTCGGGTTTGTGATTGTTATTTATTCCAATTTCCCTTTTGGCGTTGAATACATGATCCACCTGATCATCATCCTGATAACTTTGTTATTATGCTTTTGATGTCAAATTAGTATTTTGGCTTCAGTTTCTTTTATCTGCTGCTGCTATCTTTCTTCTTCTCTATCTAAGATCCTATTATGGTTCTAACTTTTTTACACACTCTATTATTTTCTTTGCAGGTCAAGTCTTCTGAGAAGCCTTACACTATCATGTTCCTCTTTCTTTCTAGGGGAACTTTTTCGCGAAGCAGTTGTGAAACTTCCATTGCTTGAGTACCTCAATGTTCCAGGCCTCAAGTTGTCAAGAAAGTCTCTGGAAGTTGTATGCAAGTCTTGTCCAAATCTGAAAACGTTGAAGCTACACCACTGCCCTTTCTCCCGTGATATTGATAATTCGATAGCCTTAATAATTGCACTCAGCATGCCCGGACTCCGCCACCTCGAGCTTTGCGGACACCCTCTATCTAACACGGGATTGAACGCCATTCTTGACCGTTGTCCTCACCTGGAATACCTAGATTTACGCGAGTGTTTACACATTGACCTTTCAGGGAATCTGGAGAAGCGGTGTTTGGAGAGGATCAAATATTTGAGACGCCCCAATGACTACCCACCAGAAACAGAAGAAGAGTCCTATCTTCGTGATATTTTTTTAGATTCAGGATTGTTTGATCCCCTCTATGATTGAACTATTGAAGTAGATGGTTTCATCTTGGTTACGGTGACTTGTTCGTGAAGTTGCTTTGTCACTCTTGTCCGATCAGCAACGCTCCTCCACAATATCATCAGCCTAGTTAATATTGTTTCCTTGTGTATGTCTCTGTGTGTAAGTGTAATGGGATCTGTTTTGTAAACATGAGTCACCACCACCACTGGTGAAGAATTCAAAACCATCATATATTTTACACGCAATTAGCCCACGACTTTGGTAAAAATCGTGATTACTAAAAAAGAAAATCTAAATAGAGTAGTTGGGCCAAATAAAAATATATTAAAAGTCTTCGATACTAGCGCAAGCCCTTAAAAGCCCAAAACGGAAAGCCACCTGAGAAGTCAGAGCAGCAGTGGGGACGCAGATTCCTATAAATTGCGTCCTCCACAAAGGAGGAAGAACAAGTCCATCTCACAAGTTTCATTAATTCCGTTTTCGTGAATCTCTCTCTGTGTGTGTACAAAGACGAAGAGCAAACAAGACGAAGTGACACTGATAGAAAACCCTAGGGTTTTTTTTTTTTTTTTTTAAATTCCGTCGAGGCGTAATGTCGTCGGAGCTGCAGATTTCGCCGGCGATTCACGACCCGCAAGGGCAAGAAAAGCAGCAGCAAGCCGCCGGAGTCGGGATTTTGCTTCAGATCATGATGCTTGTCCTCTCTTTTGTACTCGGTCATGTCCTTCGCCGTCATAAGTTCTATTATCTACCTGAAGCTTCTGCTTCTCTTCTAATCGGTTTGTTTTCTCTCTCTCTCGTCTTCTTCTTCTTCTTCTTTTTCTTACTCCTTTGTATTGCGATCGACCTTCCCGTGTTCAATCGATTGTTATTGTTTTGGTTCCTTGTGGAATTTTAGGGCTGATCGTTGGTGGTTTAGCGAACATCTCGAACACGGAGACTAGCATTAGGTTCGTCGTTCAACTAATTTTTTTTTATATATTTTTTTTATTTTGGTATTTTCTCAATTATTATTTATATATATTGCTATTTTTATTGTCCTTTCTCCACTGACCTGGAAACTCAAAGGAGTGTAAATTAATCACATAAGTATTCATTATTCTTGAATGCGCTAATCAATTTTGCTTTTTCTCCAGGACATGGTTCAATTTCCACGATGAGTTCTTCTTTCTGTTTCTGCTGCCTCCCATCATATTATATCCTTTATCGAGTTTTGTATTTGCTAATGTTCTTGCCTTTAGTTTACACTTACGTCTCTGTGTGACATAATCTTTTCTATGGTTCGCAATTTGGCAATAAAATATGTTGTTTTTCCTTGACCTTATTGTTTGCACCCAGTCAGGCTTCAGTTTGCAACCTGTAAGTGCAGATACTTCTCCTGTACTTATTGCTTTTCTTGTTTTACCATCAGATTTTGCATCCTTGCTTTTGTATTCTTGATGATGCTTACGTTGTTGCTGGGTTTTTTTATGCAGAAACCTTTCTTTTCAAACTTTGGAGCCATTGTCACTTTTTCAGTGCTTGGAACTTTTGTGGCTTCCATGGTTACTGGATTGCTAGTGTAAGTATCTCTTTCTTGTGCATGGCTTATGTTTGTAACATTTTTTCTTGACAGTTCTTTCCATTATTCATAAATTTCCTTTTCCTTTTGAAGGTACCTTGGCGGTTTGATGTTTCTCATGTACAGACTTCCATTGGTCGAGTGTCTCATGTTTGGCTCTCTTATCTCGGCCACTGATCCTGTCACTGTATTGTCTATATTTCAGGTACTTCACTGCTTATTCACAATTTTCTCATTAGTACTAGTTTTCGACCGCTTCTTACTACTGTATTTTTTGTCAGGAACTTGGTTCAGATGTAAATTTGTATGCCCTGGTGTTCGGAGAATCAGTTTTAAATGATGCTGTAAGTAGTTTTTGGGAAGTGATTTCTACTTTCTGTATGTATATATTAAGATGAAAAATTGCACATTACTGATCAGGTCTTTCTCTTTCTTATGTTGCTTTTGGCAGATGGCGATATCTCTGTATAGGTTTGTAAGCTAAGTCAAAATAAGGTTTGAAACACTATAGTTAGATGGTTAGGTATCTTAACAAGGTTATAAACTGGGACGCAGGACAATGTCCTTGGTGAGAAGTCATTCCTCTGGACAGAATTTCTTTATGGTGATAGTCAGGTTTCTCGAAACATTTGTCGGTTCGATGTCTGCAGGTTTGCTTTAATCACCTGCCTTACTTTTTTCTCTGTCCCTATATTCATGCATGGTTCGGCTCTCTCAACTTGAAATGGCATGGTAGCGTATGAGGTTGAGAATGCTGCTAATAAAATTCGACGTTATGAGCAAGTTTAAAGGAAGAAATATAACATAAAAATATCATACTGAATTTGACATTTCAAGCTTCTCAAGATTTTCTTATGTCACTATATATTCTTATATTTGTCCTTCGGGTTATTAAAAAGCCAAATGTGTGCTTCTGCAGGCGTTGGAGTTGGATTCACCTCTGCTCTCATATCCTTTTTGTGGTTTTAGATTCTTTTTGAAACATTTCACTTCATTACATACACATAGATGTTTTGTTAGCCTTAATGCAAAGCACCTATTCAAGTATGCAGGGCTGGATGTTGACAAGTGAGTGACCGTAGTCTGTGTTTGAAGATTTATTTATTTCGGGTTCTATTGGTCAGCAATGAAATATTTTATTCTGATTCGCTCGCTCCTTCTTTCAGTCTGCAGAACTTGGAGTGCTGCCTCTTCGTGCTTTTTCCATATTTCTCGTAATAAATGTCTTCTCTTCTATATTAGCTTAGCTATGTGTCTCCTATATTCCACTCTCATAGAATTATAAATTGTGCAGTTTGTTAACTTTGTTTTCTTTGTGCTAGATACATGCTTGCTGAAGGTCTCAGTCTATCTGGCATCGTATCGATTCTATTTACTGGGATTGTGAGTTGTCATTCAATTACATGAACTTATGTGTTTTCGCCAAAAGTAAAGTAATATAACGGAAACCGCCTGTGCCTTCTAGGTCATGAAACATTATACCTACTCAAACTTGTCTGCAAATTCTCAGCGATTTGTGTCTGCGTTTTTTCATCTGATATCTTCACTGGCAGAGACTTTTGTGTATGTATTTGATTCTTATTCTCCCATGCATATTAATAGTTTGGTTTTTAGTAATGTTCGTCAATGACATGATCTTACAATTTGAAATGATAAAATCTGCAGGTTCATCTACATGGGTTTTGATATTGCCATGGAAAAGCATAGTTGGTCACACTTGGGATTCATCTTTTTCTCTATTGTATCCTCTTTCTCAAGTTTTACTGAATCGGAATTCAATTATTTCCTTTCTATATGTTGGTCCTTAACTTTATTTTTATCTTTGGTGATGAACTTCAGTTATTTATCGTAATTGCAAGGTATGCTTTTTGTTTGATGATCTGTATAAGACTATAAGTACATATATTCATTTCCGAAACTTTTTTTTGTTTGCTGCTGTTTTTGGTGTCTGATATTGTTACTCTTTGTAATATATGTCTTACTCAGGGCAGCTAATGTGTTTGGTTGTGGATATTTGGTCAATCTGGCACGGCCTGCTCATAGGAAAATACCAATGACGCATCAGAAAGCACTTTGGTACAGTGGTAAGATACTGCTCTTTTTTCCTTGAAGTAGTTATTGTTTTCAATTTAATAGTAATAAATAACAAAGACATGTGGACTGCATAGGACTTCGAGGTGCTATGGCTTTTGCTCTTGCTCTGCAATCTGTTCACGATCTCCCAGAAGGACATGGTCAAACTATATTTACTGCAACTACAGCCATTGTTGTTCTGACGGTAATCCATCCTTCTTTAGGAACTAAAATTTGCTTTAAACTGAGCATCCCGATCAAAGGTTTCTGTTTCTGATAACTGAGCCAAAGTATTTTGCTTACCATGTGATCCTTGATGACTACTGGAACTGATTGCAGGTGTTACTGATTGGAGGATCCACTGGTACAATGCTTGAAGCCCTAGAAGTTGTAGGTGATAGCCACGATACATCCTTAGGTGATGTAAGTCAACTGAATGTATATATCATTTAAGCCATTTACGTGGAATTCATGTCCTAAAGGATGATCCCTCCTATAAGAACGTTAATCTCGGCCTTTTGTCAGGGTTTTGAGGTGGTGAACAGTCGTTATATGACTAGTTATGATGATGAAGATACACCGTCAGGAAGTGGATTCAGAACAAAACTAAGAGAGTTCCATAAGAGGTAAATGACTCATCAACTTACTCACGCCTCAACAACATTTTGTCGGCTTTCAAGTCTCTATGAAAACACAAGAATCCCATTCATTTTATTGTTTTGTTGTATGCAGCGCGGCATCATTCACAGAACTAGATAAGAACTATCTAACACCGTTCTTCACAAGTAACAACGGAGATTATGATGATGAGGATAACATAGAGCAACACCATGGTAATATCATAATATACTCTAAATCTCTTGTTTCACTATGATAGGCCTTAATTTATTACTCCGCGAAAAAAAACCATGAAATATATAAATTGATGGGTTTTGCAGAAGAACGAATCCCATTTACTAGAAGAGGAAATCTGAATAACCGAGGCTAAAATTCCCGAGAGAAGAAATCTAAGTGTTTTTTCACCGGCATATATGTACATAAAAGAAATTGGATGTATCGGAGGAAGTAGTGAGAAGGGTTTCTTCTAGAGTTCTCTCTAATATGGGACTTGTGTTGTTGGTTTTGAACCTCAAAGGGAGATATTGTTAGGTTGAAACTAATTACATTTATAAAAAAGGCAAAAAAACTTAAATGGCTATGGCTGCTTATACTTGTCTATCCCAGGAATGTTAAAATTGCTATAATGTCTCCTTTGTCTCGTGGTTTGTTATTGTTTCCGGGTTGAAGAATTAAATAGAGAACGTCACGGCATGCCCAAAGTGTGGACCTTGTTTTTTCGTGTAATATATAACTCATAAGTTTACCAAATACGCTTCTAATCTCTCTATCTTTCGTTCATAATAAATATCTCTCTTCTCGTCCCTCTCTCTCTCTCTCTTGTTCTTCTTCTTTCATGAGGCTGTTTCTGGCTGGGCAATCACAATCTGAATCCTTTCTTCTTTCTTCTATATTGTTCTCTCTCTCTCTCTCTATCTGATTTTCGCTGAGAGCGTTCCACGATGAGTCTGGTGGTTGGTCAGTCGCTGGGTTTAACTCTATTCGGTGATGGTCTTTCGTTACGCAATTCGAAAAGAAATGGCGCAAAACCCAAGTTTTTCTTTGTCAATCGGAGGGGATTAGCTCGTGCGGCTCTGGTTCAAGCTAGGCCTAGAGAGGATGGAGCGCCGGCGAGTCCTTCTCCCTCGTCGAGAGCGACTACGGCGTCGGTTGTACAGTACCGACGAGCTGATCTCGCGGATGACCTTCAAGCTGAGGCGCGTGCTCTGGGTCGTGCTGTTGATGCTTCTGTTTATTCTCCAGAGCTCATCGCCAGGAAACATGGCTCTCAGCCTTTAAAGGTTAGCTACTTCCTTCGTTCGTCAGTCTTTTTGGAGTTTCAAGTTTTTGTACAAATTATGGTTCCACTGAGAGATGCAGCTCAATTTCGGACTTTTAGGCTTTGCGAAGAAGTTTGGAGATATTGGGAGCTTTGGGTGGTTTCGCTTTGAAATTGGGGATTGATCAGAAGCAAGGCAACTTAGAGAAGAATATGAAGAAGAGAGCAGGCCAGCTCCGGCGCATTTTCACTCGTCTCGGACCTACTTTTGTTAAATTGGGTCAAGGTCTGTCCACCCGACCAGACCTCTGTCCACCCGATTATCTTGAAGAACTTGCAGAGCTTCAGGTTCACCTCTTCTTACCCCATCATTACTCAGCTCTACATCTTTAGTATCAAAAAGGCATACATATATGGAATACTTGTTTGGGATAGGCAAGAGAACATCTCTAACTTTGAATACTATTTTGTTTTGAGTTCCTAAATAGGATGCTTTGCCAACCTTCCCTGATGCAGAGGCCTTTGCTTGCATTGAGAGAGAGTTGGATTTGTCTCTAGAGTCCATCTTCTCGTCTATATCCCCTGAACCAATCGCAGCAGCTAGTCTTGGCCAGGTTTACAAAGCTCAGCTGAGGTATTCAGGTCAGGTTGTTGCTGTCAAAGTTCAACGCCCTGGAATCGAAGAAGCCATTGGCCTTGATTTTTACCTCATTAGAGGAGTTGGGAAACTCATTAACAAGTATGTTGACTTCATCACTACCGATGTCCTTACCCTTATCGACGAGTTTGCCTGCAGAGTTTACCAGGAGCTAAACTACGTCCAAGAGGCGCAAAATGCCAGAAGGTTTAAGAAACTGTATGCTGATAAAGCAGATGTTCTTGTACCTGATATATTCTGGGATTACACGGGCCGCAAGGTTCTAACAATGGAATGGGTAGAGGGAACTAAACTGAACGAGCAACTTGCCATTGAGAGTCAGGGTTTGAAGGTTCTTGATCTTGTAAATACAGGAATCCAGTGTAGCCTACGGCAACTCTTAGAGTATGGTTTTTTCCACGCTGACCCTCATCCTGGTAATCTCTTGGCAACACCTGATGGAAAACTTGCCTTTCTAGACTTTGGCATGATGAGTGAGACACCAGAGGAAGCTAGATTTGCTATCATAGGTCATGTTGTTCATTTAGTGAACCGAGATTATGAAGCCATGGCCCGAGATTACTATGCTTTGAAGTTCTTGTCGCCTGATGTGGATGTTACTCCCATCATACCAGCTCTCAGAGACTTCTTTGACGATGCACTTAATTATACTGTGAGCGAGCTCAATTTCAAAACTTTGGTTGATGGTCTAGGTGCTGTCTTCTATCAGTATCCATTTAATGTCCCGCCCTACTATGCTCTGATTCTGAGGTCGCTTACTGTGCTTGAAGGTTTGGCACTTTACGCAGATCCTAATTTCAAAGTGTTAGCTGCTTCATACCCATATTTTGCCAAAAGGCTTCTCACTGATCCAAACCCGTATCTAAGAGATGCCCTTATCGAGCTTCTATTCAAAGATGGAAAATTTAGGTGGAATAGACTCGAGAACCTTCTACAACAGGGAAGTAAAGATAGAGACTTCTCAGCAAAGGATGCTCTGCAACCAGTTTTGAAGCTGTTGCTGGATCCAAATGGGGAAGAGCTTCGACTGTTAGTAATTAAAGAAGCTGTACGAGTCAGTGAAGCGATTGCGTTGGGCACTGTTGTTGATACATACAATTCCCTTCCTGAGTTTCTGCGATCTCTTGTCTTCAATGGAAATGGGAATGGCCCTCTGACAATGAGTACCACGGAACTTCAAAGTACTCTTGAGCTTCGGGATCAGGTCTCTAGAATCTGGGGCCTTCTTCAATCCTCAGAAAGCTTTGATCCTGCTATTTTGCAGCCAATAGTACAGGTGACTTCATTGATCTTGTGCGCTGAACTGATCCATAACGTAATTGATCAGTGAGCTAAAGGAACTCTTATTTTGTTAATCAGGTGTTACAACAACCAGAGGCACGAAGACTTGGAGGACGTGTTGCAGGCGGTGTAGGCCAACGTCTTGCAGCTCGGTTTCTGCAACAACTCCTTCGAGCCACAACACCAACTCCGGCACCAACCCCATAGGTCCTCTTTTCTTCTCAGTAAAATGGTAAATTGTATATTAAGGCGAGACACTCGCAAACCACAGAATTGCTTCATGTTACAGTAATATAGTATCATTCTTTCTCTTTGTATTTGACCAAAGTATAACCGATGAGCAATGTCTGCACAAAATAGGCATGTGATTGCAAAATTGTGTGGCTTTTACAGTTTGATACAATCTACACAGTTGAGCAATGTACAATCCATAAACTCAAGTGCTAGTGCTCATCCTTACACTGTTGGAGGAAGGCTCTGTGTAAGTTTCTCTTCTCTTTTCTGATAAACTGCTTCTGGAGGTTGTCACTTTATTTGGCAGAGACGAACATTGTTTATCAAAAGAAACAAAGATAACGCAACTTCTTGAGCTCACGACTCTCTTAAAACCTTCATCTAAGAGAACCTACTACATTCAGTCGAAGACACCAGAATCTAACATGCTTACGTCATTAGGAAACCAATGAAATGGGCGAAAGAAATTCAAACAAAGTAACGTTGTTAATCCAGGGAATACGAAAAATGCTTATACATCGTACCGTCAATCATAGATGGCGAAGAATTAACATTAAGGAGATGAGGAATCAAAATTAATGAATATAATCATATATGGCGAAGAATTAACATCAAGCCATTGAAGGCTTATCTATGCTATTGGGCATTTTAAAAACATTTATGGGCCTCTAATTATTTGAAAACTAAGCTCCTTCAAGCCCAATGGGCAGTATAAAGTAAACCCAAATGTGACGCGCGTGGTTATTATCGAGCTGCGAAATAGAAATTTCTTACCCACTCTCACAATAAGCGCGTCGACGCCACCTCCCCGAAATCCGTGGACTAAAACCTTCGAAAATCGCTGTTTTTGTTAAAATATATAAACTGGCGCGTGATGTAACTTTTTTAGTTTGAGGGTGTGTTTTTATTTGTGATATGAGAAAAAGAAAAACCTAGAATTATTTAAACATTTAGGCACACTTTTTTTCACATTTATGTTTTTCTTTTCAAAACAGTAAGACAATGTATAATCATATTCGAATCCAAAGAATGAAATTACATAAAAGAGGTGAATGTGACCAATACTTCCATCATAAGCACCGCCTACAATACTAAAATTCTGTTTCTGCATTGTCCTAGCCACGAGTAGTTCTTAATTGAAAACCAAGTAGGAGCCATACCATACATGTACAAATGCAAACTTAGTTTACAATTCGTGGACATTTCGAAGGCAATACAGATTCTATACTTCTTGAGGTTTCTTACACGCTGCGGTATTTTAAACTTTGCAATGGAAGGAAAGGAGCATAAATATCGAAACAAGGAATAGATTACAAGTTGTAATTTACAACCATTAAGCAAGCGCAGAGGAGAGGCTGAGAGCACAGGATAAGCTTTCACAAGTTACCACCATGCTAACATTACAGGTACTTAACCAGCAGCCAAATAACAAGAGCTAGACCAACGATTCCAAGCACAGATATAAGCATCGACATGCATGAGCAACCACTTTTCATGCTCTTGTTCATCACGGCAAGGCTCTTTTGCACACGCTGCCATCATCAAGAAACACAAACAGGCCACATCAAATCAAAGAAGAGATGCGAATCACATTAAACTTGAAAAATTGTTGCTTTTTATGATTAAAAAGGCAACTACAGAGAGGTTCTGGTCTTTAGCTTATCAATGGACCAGCTTAGGCTAGCAACTAATGAGACTAATTTGTTCAAAAAATATACTTACCCGTAAGCGAGAGTCAGTGACATCTACATGGTAATCTAAGTCATCCTGCATGGAAGAAAGGCAGATTTCATTACAACAAGAATTCAAAATCAACAAATGAACAACAGCGGATACATACAATAAGCCTAGTCTGCAGAGTGAGCTCCTCGTTGACAGCGAGAGCAATGTGCTTGGTACTCATGACTGTCTCCTCCAACTTCTCAAGTCCCTCGTCTTGTTCTACTCATGGAAATAAAATACAATCAGAAGGCAAAATTCATTACTATGGACCTATAATAGTGTTACATACCACAGCTTACCTCTCATAACTTGCCGTTGAAATCCAACAATTCCTTGGTTGTCCATGCCAGAGACTCTTTTCATCGCATCATCCGGCTTTATATCTGGACCAAGCAAGCTGTCTCTGTTTGCAAAGTTTGACATATTCAAAGCAGAGGCCACCTGATTTGTTTTTGATCTCAAATTCCCAACCATATCCTTGCGACGATTCATCTCTTTATCAGAACTGTTAATCAGCAATTGCATACACATTAACCATAACAAAAATAGGTCAAGACCAACACGAAACTTAGTGTTGTCTAATATGGGGAGTTTAACAGGCAACCATATTATATATAAAAAATGGCTTACACATTCTGCTTCCCAGGAACCTTAACAAGAAGGGACTGTAGACTGTCTAATCGGGTCCCCAAAATGGTGATCTTTCTTCGTATGGCTGAGGCACGACGCTGAGCATCAGGCCCGGTTAACCCGGAGGCATTCCTTTCAGACATCATGCCATTAATGTCCTCAGAGAGTTTCAAAGCCTCATTGTACTCTCTCATCCATGCATCCGAAGAAGACGCCATTGACCTGGAAACAAGTTGCTAACTAATTAAAAGATAATTAAAAAAACAACAGTATTAATCTTCTAGAGAACCAAGTATATCTCTACCATGAACAAAAATCTCAACACGATTAGCCATAAGCCGTGTTTTAGGAGCTTTGCATCAAAGAGACGACAAATTTAGAAGCTTTTTAGCGAGTCACAATGATAAACAAACATATGCAATGAAGAATTTATAAAATAAAAACTCAGCCTTACTCCGAAACTTCAGGAAGAATTAAAAAAAAACAAAACTTTACTGTTGGGTAGAATAAAAATTGAGACGGCGGAAGCAAGAAAGCAAATTAATAGAGGCAAAATTCGCAGCTAGATGAGCAAAAAGAAATCAACAGCTTAGCCCAAAATCTACGATCCAAAAATTCATAAACAGCGAAGATTTGCGCCCCCGAAAAAATAAAAAAACCCCAAATCAAAGCACCGACGGGATTGACCTAAATTAAATGGAAAGAAGAAGAAGAAGAAGAAAACCTTACCCTATAAATTTGTTGCACCCTTGGTGATTTCTCGCGCGCGGGTCTTCCTTCTACTTTTTTGACGATCTGAAACGCGATCGTCGTGCTCTTGCTGACTTTACAGGGGAATACAGGCGCCGGGGGAGTCTCAAAAAACGGAAGTTATGATTAGTCAATAAAAAAACTGTAGAAACGCCAACCAAGATTATTTTTACCCCAATATTATTTTTACCGTTGGATGTAATACTGATTGGATAAAGTTAGGGTTGAGATGACGTAACAGAAAGCAATTACGGGTTAAAATGTGTAAATACTTTATAATAGTAGTAATGTTTATTCGTTGTTGGGCTTTCCAGCGTTAAGTGGGTTGTTTTCATAAAAGGCTATTTACTTTATGGCCCAATAAGTATAACATGAAACGACGTCGTGGTTTTGCTGATGGATGACCGACCGTAATTGCTTTCATAAGTGGGTTGGTCTGGTTACCCATTTGCCAACTTGGTCTCTAAATATGTTTTTGGTACTCTACTCGTAACTCACCCTCATTATGCAATTTATTATCCCATCAATAGTTTAACACTTTACACTTGTATAACATATATGATGCACCCAGTTTACTTTTTGTTGGCCATAATGGGGATTTAAAAATAACATTATAAGTTTCAGAACATGTTGGTATCTATATGATTAAACGCTCATTAATAAGGGTTTAATGCATGACGTCTTCGTAAAGGCAACGGCACATCTATCTCAATAAGATAATAATGGGCGCAACAGAAACTTGTAAGTTCCATAAATTGTTACGAAGAGATGATTTACCGTGAGAATCCAATGTTTTTATGTGTTTCGTGTATCTTGACATGGAATTTAGGATATTAAAGTTACCATTTATATCATATTCGTATTTATGTTTAATAATTTTATGTAATTCGTTTTTGGGAGGAAAAAAAAAGGAGAAAAATAGAGAAAGGACTAATTGTTTGGGGTGGAATCTCAAGACGTACGAGAGGGTTAAGTCAAACGAGGGGACCTTGAATTGTGGATTTGGTGTTGGACCATCACGTGCTCTCCTCCACGGCCTTTCAGGATTTTGCTTCTTCTACCGCACGTGCCATTCCTCCTCCTACCTACGGTTTCCATTATTATCTTCTTCTATTCTTCTTCTTATTCCTTTTGTCAAAGACTCAAAAGTCTCTATGTCTATAATTTGTTGGTATAGTGACTTTTTTTATTTAACATGGATGATTTCATAAATCTATAACAAGATTTATATTATAGGAAATCATATATCTATCCATAGTTTACAATTTGATCTCCCATGCATTTACATACGTATTACTATTACGATTGTTTGATGGAAAATGCAGCTGCTGAATATCATATGTGTACACATTATCTAGGGGAAGGATATAGTAGTATTTTGCTATATTTAGAACCTTAAAAACGTTTGTGAATTGACGTAAATATGTATTAATATTTCAACCTCAAACTAATACGAGAAAAAAAAATAACAAAAAACAAATACAAGAATATTATCTTACGAAATGTTAAGAAATAATTTTTCAATCATTTAGTTTTTAACTCTTTGTTTAAATCCCATACTAGTTTCTAACGTTGTTCAGATAACTATTATGGTTAGTAGGGAATAACTCATTAGTATAAATAAATAGACTTGGATTAGTAAAGTAGAATCGTATTACTAAATTTTCAACAGAGCTGCACTGAAATTGATGCAATAAAAAAGTAAGTGGGAGCATAATTCAAGGTACGATACATCATTTTCTTCCCAACATTTGACTGCAATTTTGAGGGCATAGAAGCTTCAATTCTTGTTTTGTTTTGTCCTTGGGATACATAAACCAGATCTTCTATTATATTGTTATATCATGTACTGTATTTTATATTGTATTCGAAATTCAGTATCTCTCATTCATTAATCGATTCCTACTTGTGTCAAAGCAAAAATCAGTCAGTCTTACTAAATCACAGCTGTAATCCATAGTGATTAATATAGTTAATCCTCATAATCATACTCACGCTACCGTACAAATTAATAATAATGTAGCTATCTATCTAATACATATACACATTCCGTAGATGTATATATATTTTGAGGAAAAACCAAAACAAACAGCCGAAATTAGGAAATTTGAAACATATATAATAGTGTCGAAGAATAAGATCGTTATTGGCAAATCATCATGTATATTTTTTCTTCATTCGCTTCAGACCTCCGAAACTCTAGGCACAACACTAGACATGGTGAATCTTCCAAATTATTTGCCCATACCATCTAGAGAGATTACATACTCTAGAAATGATATCATCTTTAGCTGTTGTATACCAATATATATGTGACAGGAAAAGAATATATACTGGAAACTGCCTATACGTATTAAAATAATAATACTCATATATTTCTGTGACCAGCTTTGGTTTATTAAATTCAATACAAAATAGTAGTGGCACTGATCCATAGAAGCCAAAGTTTCTCTATCTTTCTCTCTCCTCACTTTCAGCTATCTCAAAGAAGAAGACAGAGAGAGAGATAGAAACCCTAAACGTCGTGCCCTTGAAGCTAAGATATCTTCAGTTTTGTAGAAATTCATTTTGCTTGCTTCATAGCTCTCTCTCTTTCATTGTCTTCTACCTCTTGCCTCTAACAGAAGCAATACTTTCCGGCCTCCAAGGTTCGTTTCTTTCCTCATCCAGCATATATCTTTCATTGTCGTCATCATCATCTGCATCTACATATATATACACACACACTCCCTCACATACCCTCATATATTATGTGTACTTTTCACTTTAAACATCTCTCTATTTTCATTTCTTCTCTTACCTAAGCAAGACTAACTATATCATCAAACCTCTCTTGATTAAGAAGCAGACAAAGATCGTTCAGTTTTTTTAACACCGATTCATGTTTTTCTTGGGCATTAAAGTTTTACTTATGTGGGTATATGTAAGAAAAGATCCATCTTGTGAATTAAAGTTCTTCATCATGACTATATATAGATGCATGCATGTTGAAACTAGGGTTTTGATTTTTAGATCTAAATATGACTCAAACCCCAATCAATACCTTGAGATTTGTTGGATACTTGCATGATCAAACTCTTTCATTGCTCAATTTGTTAAAACCTTGGATTAATGTAACTTGTGTGTTCTTTTTGTTTGGGGTTAATATTTGATTAGGGCAAAGGTCAAAGAGAAATCATCTTTAATCTGCTTACAGAAGAGTACGGATAATGGAGATAGGGTCGTCGTCCACGGTGGCTGGAGGAGGACAGCTTTCAGTGCCTCCGGGGTTCCGGTTTCATCCAACGGAGGAGGAGCTTCTTTACTATTACCTTAAGAAGAAGGTCTCTTATGAACCAATTGATTTGGATGTTATTAGAGAAGTCGATCTCAATAAGCTGGAACCTTGGGAGCTTAAAGGTAAATTATATATAATCCTCAGCTGATAGTTAACTCTTGTTTTACTATAATCATCACCACCTAATCCACACATTTAATGAATGACTATTATATATTGATCAGTAAATTATACTATAGACTATCAGTCTATCACAATCAATATCATAAATTTCAAATTAATTCTAGATATAGCCAGCGAGAGAGATAAGAGAGATAACATTTGGGGAAGTATGTGGTTGGCCCTGCACAAGACTACAAGTTAGATGTCAAAGGACAAATACATAGATTGTGGTAATATTGTCTAGGAATTTGTCTGTGTCTCCATGGAAACATGCAACTACTTATAATGTCTTTGTAAGTTTAATTCGTTCTTCTCATCATCCTTATAAATTATTTTCCAGTTTTTATGGAATCATGAAACCTTATATACGTGTGTGTGCATACACCAAGAAAGAGACAAAGTTGTCTATTCACTCTTGTCTTTTAGATTAGTAACAGAAGACCAAAGTGTAATGTCTTGTAGTATAAAACTACGAATATTGACATAATAATATTTTTTATTACCCTCAAAATAAGCCAATGGTATTTCACACTGCAGACATATAACAGCCCATCGCCGTAAGCCATACATAAATATAGTTATTTGAAAATGACTGAAATTTTGATTTAGGACTATAATTAAAACAAATTGTTTTTTCCATTATAACTATAACTAATTTTCTTGTTGTATATGTGCAGAGAAATGCAGAATCGGGTCGGGTCCTCAAAACGAGTGGTATTTCTTTAGCCACAAGGACAAGAAATATCCGACTGGGACCCGAACGAACCGGGCGACTGCAGCCGGGTTCTGGAAAGCTACGGGTAGAGACAAATCCATACATCTCAACAGCTCCAAGAAGATTGGACTTCGTAAGACTCTTGTCTTCTACACTGGTCGTGCTCCTCATGGCCAAAAAACCGAATGGATCATGCACGAGTATCGCCTAGATGATAATGAAAACGAAATCCAGGTACCACAATTTAAAGAAACTCTCTAATCCCATCAAAATCTGATTTAGAGATCATATTGCGTAGTGTGGATTTATCCTTGTATGTGTAATTTGCAGGAAGATGGGTGGGTTGTATGCAGAGTGTTCAAGAAGAAGAATCATTTCAGAGGATTTCACCATGAACAAGATCAAGATCATCATCATCATCACCATCACCAATACATAAGCACAACCAATGATCATGATCACCATCATCACATTGACTCCAATTCAAACAATCATTCTTCTTTGATCCCACATCCTCTGGATCATCATCATCATCACATCGGACGACAAATCCACATGCCATTACATGAGTTTGCAAACACTCTGAGCCATGGCTCAATGCATCTCCCTCAGCTCTTTAGCCCTGACTCAGCTGTAGCAGCTGCAGCGGCAGCAGCAGCAACTCAACCGTTTGTGTCGTCAATCAATACAACGGACATTGAATGTTCACAGAATCTACTGAGGCTGACTTCTAACAACAACTATGGTGGAGACTGGTCGTTTCTGGACAAGCTTCTCACTACAACCAACATGAATCAGCAACAGCAGCAGCAGCAAGTGCAGAACCATCAAGCAAAATGTTTTGGTGACTTGAGTAACAACGATAATAACGACCAGGCTGTTGTTACTCATGACCATTTGGGTAACAGCAATGGTGGTTCGTCTTCATCTCCGGTTAATCAAAGGTTTCCGTTTCACTACTTGGGAAACGATGCTAATCTTCTCAAGTTCCCAAAGTAGATCAATCGGATTTGATGGATCTCATGTTTTTCGATTTTATTCTCTTCTTTAAGCTGTGGAACTTTTGACACAGCAACCAACTCAGTGTTCGAAGAATCTGTTTGTTTTTTTTTTTATCTATGATTCTGTCTTCCATTTATGATATTTTTTTCTGGCTCTCCGGGGACTAATACCTCGTCAAGCTTCAATTTTGTGCCCACCATCTTTGCACTACATAATTCATATTCAGCAAAATCCCACAAACTGCTGCTCAATTCGGATAAACGGATATGAAACAAACAGAATTAATTGAACTAATTCATGTTCAGGTAAATATGTTCCTATCATTCATAAAGGGAAAAACCAGATTGAGCATCCTACCGCAAATCCGAGTCCTTGAGCATTCATCACCTATCTAGAACTCTGGTTTTTCTTGTATCTCCGGACATGCCGAGTGACAAACGCCTTCAGGAAGTCTATATCACGATTGCGCAACTCAAGCGCTTCCTCTTCAGAGAGAGGGCCATAATTCTCTATTGATGTCCCATATAAATCCAATCTTCTGATATCCCCTGCAACATGTGGGCGCTCAGTGACATTGGTGCAGCCACGGAGATAAAGCAACTTCAGGTTTTTCAAGTTGCTCAACGTGTGAGGGAGATTTTTTAGCCTCTGGCACTCTGACAAGCAAAGGTACATGAGATTCAGCTTATCACCTATCGTTGAGGGCACTTCTTCTATCGATGTTCCTTTCAATCCCAGTTTTTCTATTCCATTTCCAAGCACCGGGAAAACTGTGACGTTGGGACAGCAACCAAGCCAGAGAGTTCTTAGTGACTCCAAACTCCCAATGGTGTCTGGGAGATTCTTCAGTCTCTTGCATTTGGACAGCCGCAGAAGTCTGAGCCTTGAGAGACGGTCGATCCATGTTGGCACTACTTCAATTGATGTCCCCATCAGTCCCAAGTTCTCAATATTATCGGAAACAAATGGAAAATCTTCAATACTTGTGCATCCGTCTAGAGAAAGACTCTGGAGGGACTTCAAGTAGATGTTACACGGAAGATTCTTCAGTTTTGTGCAATTTGCCATCCACAACTTAACTAGCTTATCGAGATGCCAAAGAGAAGAACGGAGCTCGACCAAACTCTCACAGTTACTAAGACATAAACTCTCAAGACTCTTTGCTTTAGAAAGGTCTGGAATGTTAATCAGGTGCTTGCATCTACTAAGGTTCATGTGCCTTAGACTTCGAAGGTCCTGCCATACAAAAATGCAAGATATTGGTTACTAGTGTATGATCAGATCATATCCTATGAACAAAAATAACAACCCACCAAAGCATTCAAAACAAAGAGAGCCTCTCAAAGCTGGTTTGTGTTAAAGATAACACCAGAACAATTATACTTAAAAAAAAAAACATCAATAACAATGAAAGACCTACTAACTACTGTATTACAAAAATTAGCCAAACGCATAGAAGTAGTACCTGAGTTCCGCTCCATAATGTTTCAACTGAACTATAAGGGAGGTTTAGTTCAACTAGATGTTCAGTCTGGAAGAGATAAGGCAACGATTTTAGAGTGTAAGCCTCCCATCGAAGATATCTCAGTGGAGGGAGGTAGTCAAGGTCGTTAACCATGTGCACTTTACTCCCTCCAACAGTGTTATTATTACGTATTTTAAGAAATTTGAGATTGAACATCCTCTTAAACGCTGCAGGGTTAATGTTAAGCTCTGTTTCTTCAGCCATGTTGAGCAATATAATTTCAACCTCAATGTCTTCAGTTCCCTGTCGAGATAATGTAATAGAAAGTGATCAGTAAAAGCTTCACTGAGAGACCAAAAAATAAATGTAAAATGATTTCCAACGTTTCATGTGTAGAATTAACTTGAAACCTTCTTGTCGTACCATATTTTCAGTGAACAAGCTTTTGACATCCAAAAACTTCCACAGCATTTTACGCTTCCATGGTTTTTCTTTTTTTCCTTCACAAATTATATCCTTAGCCATGTCTTGAAGTAAATCATGAACCCACAGCCTCGTATCTTTTGTCATACTAATCAGAGATTTCTCCATCAGCGTCACAAGGTTTGGTCTAGAAGAAATGACAAAGGGGTCTAGTATCATTGTCGCTTGATCCCTATATTCCCCATTGAAACAACCAGCAACATAAAGAAAAACAATCTTTTCATGCTCATCCAGTGCATCATAACTTACTTTCAACGCCAGTGAGATAGATTTATCAAGACTATTTTTCAGTATAAACAGCTTATCTTCCCAAAATGCTTTTTCCCGGCGATATAGGGATGCACCAATAACTCGAAGCGCTAGCGGAAGACCACCCAGTTGCTCAACAATATCTAGAGAAAGTTCTCTAAATACTTCTGGTGGACGATTTATTTTGAAGGCATGCTCACTGAAAAGCTGAAGTGCTTGAGTAGTCCTCAGAGGCTTCACTTCATAAATGTGTGGCACATCATGCTCATCCAACACACGCTTGTCTCGTGTAGTTATTATGACCCTGCTTCCTGGTCCAAACCAGTCGCAGCTTCCAGCCAATGCGCGCAGTTGTTGAATGTCATCAACATCATCGAGGACGAGAAGAACCTTCTTGCCACGAAGTCTTCGCTTCATTGCATCAGGGCTGATACATCGTGCATTCAGGGGACTCTTCGGGAAGATTCCAGACATAATTTCCTTTCGCAAATGTGATTCACCATATAGTTTGAAATCTCCTTTCACGTTTTCTAGCAAGCAACGAGCATCAAAATGACTAGAAAATTCTTCAAAGATATACTTTGCAATGGTGGTTTTCCCTCTTCCACCCATACCCCAGACTCCTACCATTCGGACATCTCCGGAGTCCATTGACAAGAAAGATTCCATGACTTTCTTGTGATAACTCATCCCCACCAACCCATTTGTGCCGCCAGATAACTGTGAGGATAATCTGTCAGAAAGATCTTGAACTACTACCCGTATAAGCTCTGAGTCCTCTTTCCTGCGTCAATACCAACAGATAAGACCACATCAGTCATAACTCTATCAAGATAGGAACTATAGATCAAACAGCTATCTTTAACACTTGTTATATACTCAGAAGATTGATCAGCATAATAATGAAAGAAAGATTGATATTAAAAGAAAGACCACAAAGTAACCTGCTTTTGGAATCCCAGCCAGAAATATTTCCAACTTCAGACAAAGCCCTTCTCCATCTACGCACCGTATCCAGATCATACCTCAGCTCATGATTCTTAAGAGCTTCGTAGAAGCACCCGCTTCGTCTCTTCAAGTCTGACGGATCAATTTCATAGAATATAGGTATCAATTGAAGGCCTTTCTTCTCAACGAGGTCGACCATAACCGAAAGCTCTTCCAAGCACCAGCGAGAGGTAGCGTAGCCCTTGGATATGACGACGATGGCGTGTTTTGACTGAATCATCGCTTCGTCGAGTCCCTTCCAGATGTAATCGCCTTTCTGAAGTTCTCTGTCGTCGTGAAAGGGTTCGATTCCTTCACTTTTGAGAGCCTCGTAGAGATGGCTGACGAAATATTTACGAACATCAGTACCTCTGAAACTGAGGAAGACGTCGTTCTTCCACCGAGACCGAGACGGCGAATCCTCCGCCAAAGCAGCTGAAGCAGAAACAGGAATACTACGCCGAGTTAACCACCTAGGCGCAGTCTCTGATTTCTTCATAAACACGAGGAGACGGCAGCATAGTCCCACGAAGACGGCGAGGAAGACAAATACAATAGCCAAGTAGAAAAAGATAACAGCCATGGAAGCAAAAAAGTGGTATTACTAGCGGCGAGAGTGGCAAAATCAAGTAAGCTTAACCGTGATTCTGGAATCGAACAAGCCATTTGTCAGAGAGAGGAAAGAGAAGCAATCGATCGATGAAGCTTCAATGCAAAGTCGACTCGACGCGTTTCAATCGTACACACTCGTAATCGTAGCAATTTCTCCGTTTTTCTTCTTGCAATTTCTGGGTTTTTAGAGGTCAAACGTAACGTTGAAAATATTGACCCAAAAAAATAAAATAAAAATACAACGTAGAAAATACACCTTTGAGATACCGTCGTCGTCGTGAGCCCAATGGGCTTTTTAACTTTAGAACAAACTAAAGAAAGCTATACCATCTTTTCTTCTTCGCTTTTACAGGGTTTTCTTTTGGGTTACTCGTGAAGTAACAGCTCTTTTCTTCTATAGACAGACAGAGTCACAGAGCTTCGGTTTCCTAAAAACTGTTTTGACTTTACTCACTTTGTTAGTCAATGCAAAGTTTACTCTTCTGCCATCAATGCCGTCTTAGCTCAGTGGTAGAGCGCGTGGCTTTTAACCACGTGGCCGTGGGTTCGATCCCCACAGACGGCGGTTTCTTTTAGTTTGCTCTTTCTACTTATTTTTTTCTTTCTCGTCAGCTATTTCTGTTCTAGGAATTACTACTAGTTCACGATCTTTTTACTGGTGAGCGATTCAAGTTTTCGAATCTTTGAAATGATGAAACCCAAAGAGAGTCTCTATATGATGTCCGCTCCAATCATCTTTTTCCATGACCTTAAATCACATTTTGGCAGTCCACATATAATCCTTAAAGCGCTGCCACTAGCTTCCATAAGCATTTGAAGTGTAAACTGATATGCTTCTTCTTAACGTCCAGCTCGGCTTAGCGCATCTACGACGCCCGAGTAATGCTCTGTATTTAGTTTTGACTAAATCCTTTCTTTTGAGTCAAAGATCAGCGTGCTTCATGTACTATCTGTGAGTGGCTACAACCAGAATGAACAACCTCAACCATGGATCTCGTCCCTCTAAGATACCTCCAGGTTAGTACATGCATGCAATATATATACTCATGATCGTAATGTATTTTGCTCTGACTCCGGAATTCTGCATTCCAATCATCATCATCTCCAGAGAAATGTTCTTCCTTTCCGTTTTGTGAGTACCCTACAGTGACTTTATATCAAAAAGAAATGTACAATCCAACACCTTGGTTTCTCATTTTCCTGAACAGAGCAAGATCATTTTCGCAATTTTCCTTCCTGAAGAATTCATTAATTCAGAACGTTCCACAGTACAGCGTCCGGCTCAGACATCCTTTCGAATACTAGTTGTGCTTGCTAAAGACATGAGCAACTAGCGTACCGTACATGTTCACCAATGCACTAGACACAAACATGTTTCTTTTCATTGCTTTTCCTATCACAGAATCATGAATCTCTGTCCTTGATTAGTAATCCCTCAGCTTGACACAAGCCGATAGGATCAAAGACGAGGTTACTGAATTAGATATTTTCCCCACTGAATACCATAATAAGATTAGGATACTATTATTCAGAAAGGGAAAAGCCTGAACTGAAATCAAACTGAAATCCAGATTGAGCATCCCACCGCAAATCCGAGTCCTTGAGCAGTCATCAACTATCTTGAGTTCCGATTCTTCTTGTATTTTCGAACATACCGAGTGAGAACTGCCTTGACAAAGTCCATATCACGATTGCGCAACTTAAGTTCTTCCTTCCTCTTCAGAGAGAAATCCATATGTCTCTATTGAGGTCCCATATAAATCTAATCTTCTCATTTCCCCTGCAACATGTGGGTTTTCAGTAATATTGGTGCATCCACGGAGATAAAGCAACTTCAGGTTTTTTAGATTGCTCAACGTGTGAGGGAGATTCTGGAGCCTCTGGCACTCAGACATGTCAAGAGATATCAGATTCAGCTTATCACCTATCGAAGACGGCACTTCTTCTATCGCTGTACCATTCAAGGACAGCGTTTCTATTCCATTTCCAAGCACTGGAAATACTGTGACATTGGGACAGTACGCAAGCCCCAGATGTTTGAGAGACTCCAAACTCCCAATGGTGTCTGGGAGATTCTTCAGTCTCTTGCATTGTGACAACCGCATTTCTCTGAGCCTTGAGAGACGCTTGATCGATGTTGGCACTACTTCAATTGATGTCCAGCTCAATCCCAACTCTTCAATATTGTCGGAAACAAATGGAAACTCTTTTATAATTGTGCATTCATCTAAAGAAAGAATTTTGAGGGACGTCAAGTAGATATTACACGATAGATTCTTGAGTTTCGTGCAACTTCGCATGGATAGCTTAACTAACTTATCAAGATGACCAATAGAAGAAGGGAGCTCAACCAAGCTTTCGCATTCACAAAGGCATAAACTCTCAAGACTCCTTGCCTTAGAAAGGTCTGGAATTTCAATCAGGTTCTTGCATCTGTTAAGGTTCATGTGTTTTAGACTTCGAAGGTCCTGTCATACAAAAGAAGCAAGAAACATGTCAGATCATTTCCCTTGGCAGAAAAACGAAGACCCCCAGAAGCATTAAAATAAAAGAGAAACATTTCAACGCCAGTCCGCGTCACAATGAATTTTCTTGAAAACAAAAATCTTCATCAACAATAATTAAAGATTTGCTAACTTGTGTATTTCTTATCATTTAGGGAATCACAGAAAAGTAGTACCTTTATTCCGCTCCATAGTGTTTCAATTGAACTATCAGGGAGATTAAGTTCAACTAGATAGTCAGTCTGGAAGCGAGAAGGCAACGTTTTCAAAATGTAAGCCTCCCAGTGAAGATATCTCAGTGGAGGGAGGTAGTCAAGATCGTTAACCATGCTCATTTTGCTCCCCCCAACAGTAAAGTTGTTATAAATTTTAAGAAATTTGAGATTGAACATCCTCTTAAACGTTGCATGGTTGATGCAAAGCTCTGTTCCTTCAGCCATATTGAGCAATATACTTTCAACCTGTATGTCTTTAGTTCCCTGCCGTGACAATGTAAAAGGAAAAGCAAAACAGCAATCAACACAAGCTTAATCGAGAAACTAAATAGCCACAGATCAGCTCTAAACGAAGAAATATGGAATCAGAGAAATAAATGTTCATGCCTAGAGCCAGCTTTAAACTTTCTTGTCTTACCATATGTTCAGTGAACAAGCCTTTGACATCGATAAAATTCCATAGCATTTTACGCTTCCATAGTTTTTCCTTTTTTCCTTCACAAATAATATCCTTGGCCATGTCTTGAAGTAGATCATGAACCCATAGCCTCGTACTTTTAGACGAACCAATCAGAGACTTCTCCATCAAAGTTACTAGCCTTGGTTCAGATTTAAAGACAAAGGAGTCTAGTACCTTTTTCGCTCGATCCATATACTCCCCATTAAAACAACCAGCAACATAAAGAAAAACAATCTTTTCCTGCTCATCCAGTGCATCATAACTTACTTTTAACGCCAGTGAGATAGATTTATCGAGACTATTTTTCAGTATAAACAGCTTATCTTCCCAGAGTTCTATTTTCCGTTGATATAGAGATGCACCAATGACTCGAATAGCTAATGGAAGACCACCAAGTTGCTCTACAATATCTAAAGAGAGTTCTCTAAACTCTGCTTGTGGACGATTCATTTTGAAAGCATGTTTGCTGAAAAGCTGAAGTGCATGGGTAGGCCTCAAAGGCTTCACTTCATAAATGTGTTCCACACCATGCTCATCTAACACACGCTTGTCCCGTGTAGTTATAATGATCCTGCTTCCTGGACCAAACCAATTCCCAGCCAAATCTTGCAGTTGTTGAACGTGATCAACATCATCAAGGACGAGAAGAACCTTCTTGCCACGAAGTCTTCGCTTCATTGCAACAGAAGTGAAACACTGCGCACTCAAGGGACTTTTTGGGAAGATTTCAGACAAGAGTTTCTTTCGCAAGTGTGATTGACCATATTGTTTGAAATCTCCTTTCACGTTTTCTAGAAGGCAACGAGCATCAAACTGACTCGAGAGGCCTTCAAAGACATATTTCACGATGGTTGTTTTCCCAACGCCACCCATGCCCCAGACTCCTATCATTCGGACATCTCCGGAGTCCATTATTGATAGGAAAGATTCTATGTTGTTCTGGTGAGAGCTCATGCCGATCAATCCAGTTGTGCCGTCTGATAAATGTGAGTATAATCTGTCAGAAAGATCTTGAACAATTTCATGTACAAGCTCTGAGTCCTCCTTCCTGTATGAAGCCAAGCCCAACAAATCCAAATTAGAGCCAAAGCTCTTCTCCATACATCATCAAGAGACAGTTTTAAATCCAAATTAAAGCAGATTGATTGATTACCAAACTAAGTATTTGATGAACAACAATGAACCTGCTTTTGGAATCCCAGCCAGACATTTTTCCAACTAGAGCCAAAGCTCTTCTCCATACATCCACAGTCTCGAGATCATACCTCTGCTCATGCTTCTCAAAAGCTTTGTGGAAGCTTCGAACTTTCAAGTCCGACGGATCAATGTCGTAGAATATAGGGATCAATTCAAGGCGTGTATTGTCGGCTAAGTCGAGCATAGCGGAAAGCTCTTGCAAGCACCAGTGCGAGGTAGCGTAGTCCTGGGAAATTACAAGGATGGCGAATCGTGACTGGAACAATGGCTTTCTCAAGCCCATCCCAGATGAAATTGCCTTTTTTGAAGTTCTCTGTCGTCGAGGAAGGTTTTGATTCCTTCGTAATTGAGAGCCTCGTAGAGATGGCTGACGAAACTTCTCCAAACATCTGTTCCTCTGAAACTAAGGAAGACGTCGTACTCCCACAGAGACGGAGACGGCGAATCAGAAGAAACAGGGATACGAGGCTGAGTTAATAATAATCTAGGCTTCTCCGATCTCCTCAAAAACTGAAGGAGACGGCATAGTCCTCCCAAGAAGACGAATATAGCCAAGTAGAGTATGATAATAATCGCCATGGAAGGTAGATAATGGCGGAACAAACACTTAATTGAATTATGGAAACCATTGCCTCAGCCTTTCTGGATCGGATCACATAAACGTACTAGAGGACATACACTGATTACGTCATCGTCGGATTGTGAATGATTTAGGGGAGGTATTGGTTTAGGATTTAGAAAAAATTTTAATGACTTTAAAAATTAGGTAAAATATATTGTTATTCAATCAAGACTTTCAAAAACTCTTTAAAAATTTGGTGTTATTGGTTGTGGATTTGTAAAAAGTTATCTAAAATCTTGATAAATCTAGTGTTATTGGATTAAGAGTTTTATAAAGTCATTAAAAGTTTTATGTTATTCAAGTAAAACAAAATAATCTTGGATTGTTAATGAATTCAAATTTTATGCTATTGGTTTAGGATTTTATATCATTTCCTTCATAACAAAAGTCATGAAAACTCTTTCATCAAATAGAAAGATTTTACAAGATTAGAAAAAACAAATCATCAAGATTTTAAAAAACTTCCTAAACAATCTCTTAGAATCCTTCATTTTTAACTTTTAATTTTCTATGATTCTAACAATCAGCAAGAACATAAAGTCATTAAAATTCTTTCTAAATCTTAAATCAATACCTCCCCTTAATTTTTTTTTTATCTTAGAGAGTAAGAGACGACGCCATTCTGAGCCCATTGGGCTTATTTACTAGAGAAATTTATAAAACGAAAGAACCCTAAAAAACGACGCCGTTCTAATAATGGCGAGAAAGGCCATCTCACTCTTGAGATCTCTCTCCTCTTCTTCCCCTCGTATCTCTTCACAGATTATAGAGAAGATGTCGTCTTAACTCTTTCCTCAGGTCAGGTACATCTTACTAGTAACTCCCTTTTCTTTTTTTTTTTTGGTCTAGAGCAATAGAGCTTTTGGTTTCTTGGTTCTTTCTTATTTCCTAAAACTATTTCATTGCCATCAAATGCCGTCTTAGCTCAGTGGTAGAGCGCGTGGCTTTTAACCACGTGGCCGTGGGTTCGATCCCCACAGACGGCGATTAATTTTGTTTTCGTCTGTTTTTTTTTGCTTTTTCTACTTCTAATAAAGTTTGTGTTCTAATTAATCCTAAGAAATCATTTGCACGACGATGACTGTATATGCAATCCAACACCTTGGTTTCTCAGTTTATTGAACAGAGCAAACTTTTTTGTTAGCGAAGTATGCATTAAATCGGAAGGTTCCACAATATACGGTGTATGGCTCAGACATGCTTTCGGATTCCAGATGATGAGCTTCTTAAGGGAAGAGCAACTCAAGTAACGTTCATGTTCACAACTTCAGTACTTCACAAGTGCATTTCTCTGGACCCCATTTGTTACTACCCTCTCATGGATCGAAGATAAGTTCATTAATTTATGTATTACTCTATTAAAAACCATCTCACGGAATGCGACTCAAGCCTGCTTATCCGGTTATCCGATGACCAATGTAACAAGAGGACATTGAAGTCTATGAAACGACATCATCTTTATATTCTATCCCATTAAACACTATAATGTCGCGTTCTAAGTACAATCACACTTGGAGAACATAACAATTTATGAATCAACCAAACAAGTATATATTTGAAACATATCGATCCATGACGAACCACATCTTCGTAAACCTCCATGGCTTTTGATAATGATATGTTTCCCAATAAACAAAGCACACGCTTTTGCTACTGATATTGCCGATTTTAATTAGGTGGGAGTCATGATCAGGAGATTAAAAGAGTCCCAATTTCGTCTCCTCTCGACCGTTGCAAAACGTGAACGACGCTTTATTCCAAAGCAATGACATCGTTTTGTTTTCAATTGATATGGCAGAGGAGAAAAAGAGATTTTTTTTTTTTGTTTTTTGTTTTTTTGGGGAAAATTTGTGTATATAATTTCCCTGACGGTGTGCGTTGACAAAACAAACGAATAATAATTTCTTGACGGTGTGCATGTACATTTTTATAGTCTATACCGTATTTTGCTGGTCGTCCAAAACCGTTCACTTGGAAAGAAAGCAAAATCAAATTATTCCCTGAGCCCCTGCCGACCAAGTTTACTTTTATTAAACAAATTATAGATATAACAATGCAAATTATTATCATGCCACCGCTTGAATAGTATATTCTGATTTATTACTCTTACAAACAATCCATAAAATTCATGAGGTTTTAATAAATATTCAAAAAAAATTTAAAGTTACGATATTTGTTACAATATATCAGTTACAATATATCAGTTAAGGTGCAAGATATCATATAGTACATGCTTTTAAAAAGGAAACATTCGTATAGTCAAACGTTTTCAATACCACGGTGGACCGACCACTCTTTGTTCTACATATTTGTGGGCCCAAACATTACCGTCCCATTGGCCATTAGCATTGGCGGTTTTTGAAATTGTAGCCTCTCTCAACCATAAACGATAGAAGAACAAGATTTGGTCGTAGTATACCATCATAAGATGCATTATCTTCATTTTCGTACGTCAAACAAACTCAATCGAACTCATATACTCAAAGAATTCTCATCTATTTTGGTAATCATTTTGTTACTTTTTCCTAAGAAATTCTTAGTAAGAATATCAGTTATATTAATTTTTCCTTAATAAAGAGAGCTAGAAAACAATGTTCTTTTCATTAAGGCCGCTTGAGAAAATTTACTTTTGAATTGAAAGAATTGAAAAAAAGAAGGAGTTAACATATTTTTGTCAGCAATTTACCCAAATATTTAAGGTATCAAAAGTCAACCCCTTTATGATAATGATCTGGTGAACTGGGAGATTTCTTCTATTTAATGCAAACGATATACATACAATCAGAAGCTAGAGGCTCTCAGATTCACATCACATGCATGCACTCGATCGATATTTGTTGACAACTTGACATTATTCTATCTTGACCGTCCAAGTCTCACATTTTAAGGACACTCTCACATAATCAACGGTTGATGTCGTTCTCCCGTGTATAGACTGCGTAACATGCGATTGAACACTGAGCTGATCACCACATAGCGAATCTAGGCACTTGGTTAAGATCAATAAATATGAACAAAAGAGTAATTTCTGGAACTTTTAAGGGTACTTTTCGAATTTCAATCATTTTGACCAGATTTGGATTTTCTCACTTTGTTAATTTAAACTATTTTTGAATAAAAATTTGTTCTTAAGGTAGCCGACAAATTTGGGCTTATATTAATATTTTAATTGTGATTTTAAAGATTTTTCCAAATTTTAGTAAGCGCTCTCAGGGAAAGGCCAGAAAAAACGAGAGAGAAAGTGAGGGAAAAAATAAAAAAGTTTTAGGGTTTATTATTATTATTATTTTTTTTGGTAATCTGTTCTTCCTTGGCTGTGTACTACTTGATCGAGAGCATCAGCTTAGAGACGATTGCTTCAAGTGTATTGCTGGTTCGATCAATTCCTCCGTAAGCTTACGCGTTAAAGGTTCGGGAAGACTTCTTCACTGTTCTATACTTTTTTTTTTTTTTGAGTCGTTGTAATTTCCTCAAGCATTAGATTTTTGGTTTTTTGATTTCAATTTTTTATAAACTATTCTGTAGCGTTGTGAAATAGACTGAATCGTTGTATTGATTGCTTTAGGGTTTTGGGTTTTTGTGGTGAAGGTAGATTTTAATCGAGTATTTGGGTTTTTTTGGGGTTAGGTCGAAATCAAATTGTCGCTGAGAATTCTCTGTAGTAATCAAAGGAAGAATCATGTTTTTTGGGTTTTAGATTCTTCTTCTTATCTGCAGAAATTGAAGCATGTGAAAATTTTCCCTTTTTATTAGAGTTTCTCGATGATTCAAAGTCTGTTTTGCTGCATTATCTTACCATGGGGACTACAACTTATATCTTCTTTCTTTCATTGCAGCTTAATGTGTAACTGCATCTCGACCGTGCTCTGAATTGATTCACTCTCTCTCTCTGTAGTGTAGTAGTGTGCTATGTCAGATTCGTCATACAGGTCTTTCAATTGGTAGGATTTGTATTATATCCATGGATAAACCTAGACATCAACAGATTTTTCAGCACTCCATGGAACCTGGATATGGAAACGAGGCTGTTCCTCAACCGTTTATCCCTGATCAAACAGGGGGCACTAGTGCTAATGTGCGACCTTTCAATTCTAATGGTTCAGATGTTAAGCCTGTGCATAACTACTCCATTCAAACAGGTGAGGAATTCGCTTTTATGCGTGATCGGGTCATTCCTCAGAGGTCCTCGAATCCCAATGCACCGGGCGACATGAATTATACCACTGGTTATATGGATCTTAGAGGCTTGATAGGGGGGCTTAGTCACACAGGATCTGAGTGTGCTTCAGATGTCTCTAGGTTCAGCACTGTGGAGAATGGCACCAGGGATAATGAGAGGACAAACTCTTCGCTTCACGAGTTTGGGAATAAACTTGGTCATGTCCAGTCAGCACCACAGGCTTCTATGACTAAAGATAGCAGTGTAGGAAATTTACAGGGATACGCTTCTTCTTCAGCCTCAGGTAGTGTTACAGCAAAGGTGAAGATCCTTTGCAGTTTCGGTGGGAAAATACTTCCACGTCCAGGTGATTCAAAGCTTCGATACGTCGGAGGTGATACACACATAATTTCCATAAGAAAGGATATATCTTGGCCGGAGCTGAGGCAAAAAATCCTTGAAATCTATTACCAAACACGTGTTGTAAAGTATCAGCTTCCTGGTGAAGATCTTGACGCGTTGGTGTCTGTATCATGTGAAGAAGATCTCCAGAATATGTTGGAAGAGTATAACGAGATGGAAAACCGTGGGGGTTCTCAGAAGCTTAGGATGTTTTTGTTCTCTATCAGTGATATGGATGATGCTCTTTTGGGGGTTAACAAAAATGACGCCGACTCTGAGTTTCAATATGTTGTAGCTGTAAACGGCATGGACATTGGATCAGGAAAGAACCCAATCCTTCGTGGGCTGGACAGCTCTTCAGCAAACAACTTAGCTGAGCTTGATGTACGGAACACCGAAGGGATCAATACTATTGCTGGAGATGTTGGAGGAGTTGGCGCATCACAGTCGATGCTAGATGGCTTCCAACAATCATCCGTTCAACAGTCTGAGTCTATTCCACCAAACTCATCGCTTTATTATTCTCAATCTATTCCACCGAATGCTACATATCAGTTACAGCAATCTGTTCAGCCAAGTTCTGCTCTTCATTATTCTCAGTCCATTCCCCCAGGTTCCCCTCTTCAGTATCCCCAATCTATTACGCCAGCCTCCTCTTTCCAGTATCCACAATCCATCACTCCGGGTTCTGCCAGTTCCTATGGAATATACCCGCAATACTATGGGCATGTGGTTCAACCTGGACAAAGAGAACGGTTTCCTCTGTATCCTGATCACAGTTCTAATCACTCCGCTATCGGGGAAACTACCAGTTCCATACCGCTCCAAGGGCATGTCAATCAGCAAGTTGGCTGGGCTGAAGGGTATCCATACCCTGGCACCATACCCCAAAGCTCACAAGCGCTAGTTGAGGAGCAAAAAGTAGTACCTGATATGAAATTTCGTGAGCATTTTGAGCCTGAAAACCGTAAAAATCCGGCAAATGATCACCAGAATCCTCCCCGAATAGATGATATTGAGGTGAAGAATCACAATCTGGTCCGGGAGGTGTCAGCTGCAACAACTGCACCTAGCCAGGAGTCACATTTAGTTCCCCCTAGTAGAGACCCATGGCAGAATACTCTTGCGAAGCCTGCTACATACCGTGATGCTGTTATTGCTGGGCAGGTTCCTCTATCTGGTAATGAAGATCAGCTTTCAACTTCAAGCAGTACCTGTGGCCCTTTTCATAACGACTCTGAGTCAAATTTAATTGATCTTAACTATCCAGAGCCTGTGCAGTCTCCCGAGAGGGTATATTGTTCAGAGAGAATACCTCGTGAACAGCTAGAATTGCTAAATCGTTTTTCGAAGTCTGATAACTCACTAGACTCTCAGTTTGTATCGTCTCAGTCACAAGCAAACACTGCACAGCAGGATTCAGGAAAAGAAGGAGTTGGAAAGTCACATGACGAATTTGAGACTGTTAATGATGATGCCACTCACCAAAAGCATCAAGATGTGGAAAAAGTCTTTGAAAAGGTTGGGGTATCAGATGAAACTTTGAAATCCGAGCCCCTGCACAAGATTGTAAATCCTGACGATGCAAATAGGAACAGGGCAGTCAGTGGGACAGATACTGAAGTTGGTGTTTCTAACTTGGGTCATGTAAACGCAGCCATGAGTCATGTTATCCCTGAAGAGCAAGCTTCTACTCATGCTTCTGCTTCGCTGCAGGGAGATATTCTTATTGATATCAATGACCGGTTTCCTCGTGACTTCCTTTCTGAAATATTTTCACAGGCAATCTCAGAGGATACATCCGCTGTCCATCCATATCCTCACGATGGAGCTACTGTTAGTATGAATGTGCAGAATCACGATCGTAAAAATTGGTCATATTTTCAGCAGCTGGCTGATGAACAGTTTAGCCAAAGAGATGTTGCAATTGACCAAGCTGATTCTCGCATTCCATCTGACCGTAAAGATGGTGGAGAGAGCTCCAGATTGCCTCATGTCTCGCCATTGAGTAGAGATGGTATTTCAACAAACCTTGCCAACCCTCAATTGGCTTTAGGTCAAGATTATGGGGGTAATTTTTCTGAAAGGGACGCTGGTGGCACTAGCACCATTCTCCCTGCTCTAGAGGATGAACAGATGAAGGTCACAGAGAGTGAGGAATTTGGTGCTATGGTAGAGAATCTTAGGACGCCGGATACTGAACCAAAGGTATGAGTTGTAGCAGTTTTCATATTATGATTTCCAAAATCACTATTTTTCTGAATAGGATAGAACTTCTAGGATGAAAAGACCGAAACAAGGCATGCTGCGCTTCCTCCACTTGGCTCAGAGTTTGATTACAGTGGCTTGCAGGTACGAAAACTTTGAAAATAAACACGTGATAAAACTTTTACTATCTTTGCATGGAAAGTTCATTGTTGAGGTCCATATCAGTGGTTCTTACAGTTTCAGATATGTTGGTAGAATCAGCATTATGTTTATTCCCCGGCTAGTGTGCTTGCATTTAGTTTCTTATTTTTGTCTGTGCGTCTGGTTTCACACTCATTACGATAGTTCTGTCAAAACTTATCTGCTTCTATCTTCCTAGTGTTCTACTGAGCTATTTTTTTCCAATGTTTTTGTTTACATATTCTAAAATATTACTAGATCATTAAGAATGAAGATCTCGAGGAGTTGAAGGAGCTTGGTTCTGGTACTTTTGGAACGGTGTATCATGGGAAATGGAGAGGATCAGATGTCGCTATCAAGAGGATAAAGAAGAGTTGCTTTGCTGGGCGGTCATCAGAGCAAGAGAGATTGGTGAGTTGTTTGCAGTCCATGTCTTATGCATTTCCCTTTTCACCATGCACCTATGTTAAATTTATCACATTATACTGGTTGATGTATATCTGAATTTTTAGACTGGTGAATTCTGGGGGGAAGCTGAAATTCTTTCAAAGCTTCATCATCCGAATGTGGTAGCATTTTATGGTGTTGTAAAAGACGGGCCTGGGGGGACCTTGGCGACTGTGACAGAGTACATGGTTGATGGTTCTCTGAGGCATGTTCTGGTCCGAAAGGACAGGTAAAGTTCCACTTATTAGGTTTGATTGGTTTCAGTTCGTTTTACTTATATAATTTTATCTATTTTCTTTCCTTATATTATCAGGCATCTTGATCGTCGCAAGAGACTAATCATTGCCATGGATGCTGCATTTGGAATGGAATATCTACACTCCAAAAACACTGTTCACTTCGATTTGAAATGTGACAATTTACTTGTGAACTTGAAAGATCCTTCTCGCCCAATCTGCAAGGTAACACGGTTGTTAGACCGTCCCGTAGATGAATTTAGTTCAATATGATGTTAGAATCATCCACATGCTACTCTACCCCAGGTTGGTGACTTCGGTCTGTCAAAAATCAAGAGAAATACATTGGTATCTGGTGGTGTACGTGGAACCTTACCTTGGATGGCACCAGAGCTTCTAAATGGGAGCAGCAGCAAAGTTTCAGAAAAGGTAAACATTAATACGATAAGATGCTCAGTGAATGTCAAATATCTACTTTAACTGAGATGAATAGTGTGTTTTGTTTCTTGAGATTAGGATATTGCATGGCCTGATAGTATACACTGACTGAGAATGCAAACAAAACTGTAAGATCTGTCATATTCTTTGCCTGCAGGTTGATGTTTTCTCTTTCGGGATCGTTTTGTGGGAGATTCTAACCGGTGAGGAACCATATGCCAATATGCACTATGGCGCCATAATAGGTGCGTGCAAATAACTCAGTCTATCAGATTTCTGCCTGATCATTTTAAGAGGATGCTAATCACTTCATTGTGAAAGAACAGGTGGGATAGTGAACAACACGCTGAGGCCAACTATACCGGGCTTCTGTGACGATGAATGGAGAACACTAATGGAGGAATGTTGGGCGCCAAACCCAATAGCAAGACCATCTTTCACAGAGATAGCTGGTCGCTTACGAGTAATGTCATCAGCAGCAACTTCAACTCAATCCAAGCCACCCGCTCACAGGGCTTCGAAATGAAAAACCTTTCTTTTTATTATGTGCAGTGAAAAGAGAATATAAGTCGATTACAGAGACTCCAATTCTTTATACTTTTCGGTTTGGGGTTTGGAGAGAGATATTCTCGACCCTGTCCTCCTTTCCCTTCTCTACTTTTTTAACAGAAACAAACAAAAAAATTGAAAAATTTATTCGAGTTGGTCGAAATTGTTTGTCACATGTGTTTGTTGAATACAAATGCATCTCCCTTTTACAACTATGTACTATGTTTGCAAAGATGAAAAATGTGCAGATATATAGAATCAAAGCTGGAACTACTTTATGATTGGAACTTATACACCAGTAATATATCATCAAATACAGACATACAGTACAAAATTCGGCTGGGATAGTATGTTCTATACCTAAACAGATGATGTGGGGGGGGGGGGGGGGGGGGGGGGGGGGAAACAAGTAACCTCATCTGCAAAAATTCAAAGCTCTTTTAAGATGAATTTTCGAAATTGATGGAACCTTTTGTGGCTCTTCTCTATTGAAGACGTTGGGAACAATCCTGTGGTGACAGGAGAAGAGCAAAGATTCTAGCACCTGTGGAGTGGGGCAGGACGTAGATCAACTGACTGATAGCTCACTCGATCCTTGCGAGGCAAAAGTTCCTCCTGAAAAGTCAAGGAAAGAATGTGACACACTTTAGAATGAGATCTAGAGCTGAGTATCAACAAGAAGATGATATATAAACTACATCGTCTGCGTTTATCTGGAATGGCTTCACAAAATCCTCAAACATTAAAGGAGCCAGACCCTTGATCTTCTCTTCAACTTCCTACAAAATGAAAGGAAATATCTTAAGACTGAGAGAATCCAAGCTAATAGATGATCATATTTCATTTCGTCATAAATGTATCAGAAAGTGTACCAATCCAGTAATTCTTGATTTTTCCAATAACTCTCTGGTGATCAAGTCCAGAATGTGTCTGTTTGCTCTCAGAGCATTCATGGCAAGTTCTTCAGTCTCCTCAATATACTGTCACCAACATTCAAATTCCATATATATGTTTCAAGCTCCACATGGGAGAGTTTAAATCAAATAAGGTATGCTGAGTCAAAGATAGATTACCCTTGTGAACTCCCGCGTGAATAGCTCGGATACTTCAACTGACATATCTGCTGGCATTACATGAGGATGATCCCACTGGTATTTTATCACGAAGTAGAAAAGAACGTGATGAACTACCGAGAATGTGAGAGATCAGTAAAAATGGGAAAGTATCAGTCTCTTAATGTACGTACCCGGTATTTTATCAGCTCGCCATCTGGGTTATCTGGTAAATCCACCATTCCAATCTTTTTGACCAGTTGAGTGAGACCTAATCTCGCATTTTGGGGGCTAATCACCATCTCCCTGGCAATCTGAAATATAATGTCAGTTCAAATTTGAAATGGAAGACTAAAGATTTAAATAACTCACACAAGCACTTTGCAGATACATGCAGTTTACATAGATGTTATCTTTGCTACCGAGTTGGAGTTTTATCAGAAGCTGAAAAGCAATACTTAGTAGTTAGACGAGAGAGAGCACTTACCTTTGTTATCTTCTCCAGGTCATCTTTTCCCCCATCAGTGACATCATCGCCAAAAACCACACGTTCAGCACAACGTCCACCATGAGCTACCACCATTTGCATTTTCATATAACCAAACGTGGTATAACCTTGGTCTACCATGTCTTCACGTGGATAGAAAACCGATACAGCAGATTCCTGTATAATATATGAGAAGAGTTTAGTTAATCCATTCTTATACTGTGTTAAGTGTATAAACACCACTATCATTAAGATTGAAAAAGAGATATTTGAAACAGACCTTGCCACCAGGAAGGAGCTGCGAAAATGCATGCCAATCAAATCGAGGAAACAAATGAGCCAACACTATATGACCAGCCTCATGAACAGCCAGAAGTCTCTTCTTTTCGTATGATACCTAATATTACATAAGTTTCAACGGTAAGGGATTCTTTTTAGCTTTGGGGCATAGTATGATGTGAGCTAAAAAGTACAAAGGATGTCGGTACGGACACTCTGTTCACATTTCTGTTGCTCTTCCTCTGTAAGAAGCACACCCATACCCTCGAGCAGTTGTTTATCTAACACATCAACAATGTCTTGCTGATATATGTAAGAACGTCCCTTCCTTACCTGTAAAATGGAATTAGGAACCTTAACAATTCAACAATGCTCCTCTAAATATTGCATATTATAATGGGAAATGGGGATCCACAAAAGAATATGACATACCGACATAATAGCTGCTTCGTTAACAAGATTTCGGATATCTGCTCCGGAAAAGCCAACAGTCCGAAAAACAAGCTGGATGTTGAAAGAGAGGTAGCTATTATGAATGAGTAAACACCCGTCTAAGGCATATTATTGAGATTGAAAAAATAGCATGAAAACAACTTGCCTTCCCAAAGTCTATATCTTCTGCAAGGTTCTTCCCGGTACTGTGAACTCCAAATATTTGCACCCTTTGTTTTGCATCAGGCAAACCAATATACAGCCGACGGTCAATACGTCCAGAACGGACAAACTCAAGGTCGAGTTCATCAGGTCTATTGGTGGCACATATAAATATCACAGCTTGTCTCAAGGAAAACCTATCGATACCTGTCTTTTCCTTCCTGCAGGTGGTACAACTTTGAGTATAAAAACCATGTACAAAAATCTCATTGAAATTTCTAAACAACAACGTAGATTCTTACTCCCCGTCGAGCTGCGCAATTAAAGCTTCAAAAGTTGCTCTTCTTCGTGGATCTTTTCTAGCATGCCTACCAGCAATAGCATCTATTTCATCCACAAACACAAAAGCAGGTGCCTGGAGATAATATTTAAATATTAGATCCATAATAATAGTGTCAGTAGAAGACTACCGCATGAGCTTTTAAACACATAACTAAGAGCCTTACATTTCGTCTCGCGATTGAAAACATCTCATTGATTTTTGCAGCACCACTTTTTTCGCTGTCTGTAAACTCCGCACCAGATGCAAACACAAATGGTAGCCCACTTTCCTTCGCAAGTGTTCGCGCAAAAAGTGTTTTTCCAGTTCCAGGAGGTCCAGAAAGAAGCACACCCTGACTCAAAAATAAAAACAGTGGGGAATTTGAGCTTAGTCAGTTTAGTGGAATTAAAGCCACATGTTAATTTGGGTCACGAATACTTTACCCTGACAAAAGCCACATCTTTTTCATAGTATTGCATTGGGTTCCCCATGTATATCATTAGCTCATCAAGAAGATCCCAGACATCACCGCCTAGTACCACTTCTTTATACATTGATTTTGTCTCACTGACATCTCCAACCGGCTGTATGATGATTAAAACTCATCAATAGAACTACGAACATGTTGGAAGAAGGTCACATTAACAAAGAAGCAAAAAAGATACCATTATAAAATTTTCCGCATAAGCCATATCAAACAGCTGATTATACTTCTTATAGAGGAAACGCTTGGATGTGATGAGGAGAAGCATGGCAGATTCTCTTATAAACCATAAAATTAGTATTCCCGGCAGAAGCGCAATGAACACTTTCATGAAGTAGTGGATCTGCCTCTTCTGAAGAAGATCCACCTCAACTCCAGCGTTGCAAATAGTCTCAAACAAGTAAGGATCTAAGGGAATGTCAACCTAGAAAGAAAAAAGGATATGAAATCTGGAATGTACATCATTCAGTTTCAGTACAAGTAATTACAAATATTCAACTTACGATATATTCTAGAGGGAAACCTTCTTTCATGGTCACATACAATCTCTTTAAGTCTTCCGTGAAGACAACAGCTGCCACCTGTTAGAAACACACAGCGATTGTCGTGCCAACATTAGCTCAAAAAAAGATCTATTATCCAATCACGTCCAGCTTCAAAATTAAATGCTTTGGAAAATGATTCTTCTCATCATATTTTATCTCATAATATATATACTGTCATTTGTTATCAGTTAAAGAATTCAATCTTGGGTATAAAGACATGCTGTTCACAACCCTAAGCTGGACACGAGTTTAGAGATGTACCTCAGAAGAATCAAGCTTCTGAAGAAAGTAGGTATAGGGAAGCTTAGGGCGATATCGCCACCATCTCTTTGAAATCCAGAGAGCTCTAGTTCCTTCAGTTTCAGATCTCTTTTCAATAACATCTTTGCGAAGACTTTTCTCTACCTCCTTCATATCAAATTCGACAACATACTTTGCCGCTGCGGAGTTTAACTGCTCTGATAATTTTTCTCTTTCTAACATTTCCTTCCAGTTTGCAAGCCTTTCCCGCCAAGTACCTCCACTGATTCCATTTTCACCTATCATATAAGAATACAATAAAGGGATTAGATGGTCAAAAGCAAAGGTTACTAAAGCTAGTCTATGAGGAATCTAAAATGCTGCTCTGCGAGAAACTCGATCAGTGAGAGAGATTAGGTCGTCAAAAACAAAGGTTTCGCACAAGAAATCACTTATTTTTTTGTCTTCAACATTCCCCTACTAGGCAGGTATACAGAACTCTTCTACATTACATCACGAATTTCAGCATGGTAGAAGAAAAAGGGTTTTAATATATCTTATCATATATTCAAGAAACAGTGATGGCAATATTAATAACAAAGCTATGCCCATATTATAAGATGCAAATCAGATGTATCCATCTTAATGATTGTATACTGACCAGAGACACCCAGATCTTGGCTTAGTTTCTTCTTTGCCTCTGTCTGAATCCTAGCGTTTCTATCAATAATTTTCTTGAGCGATCCCTCAGTGGTCTCTAGATCCTCATCCCACGCATTTTCTCCAACATAAGAACTATCGTGGACAAGAGTTCCATCAGGCCCTTCGATAAACCTTTTTAGTTTCAAGCCTTTTGGTGTTGTTTTCCTCCACATATTTCTCTTAAACCTGAAACACAAGCCTAAATCAGAACATTCTAGGAAATCAAATAAACAAAATTTGGTTTAATCCTCCCACCCTTGACGCGCTACATGCCTCCAACTGAGCAAGTACTTGACTAAGGATGTTACCGTTGTTTAAATATGAACCCAATTCTATTATGTCCCAGTAGATGATATTACAACTGGAAACTGAGGATTAGTAAGCACTTACATTTCTATATTGCCAGGAGATGGCTCGGGGATCAAAGCCTCCATAAAAGACTCTGTTAACTCTTTTCTTTCTCGTTCAATCCTGGGAGCTTGGATGGCGACATAAACTCTTTGACAAGAAAACAACAGCGCAAAAGCATATATCACCAAGGCAGCAAGTCGTTTACCATCCCAGTTCCTAATGTCCTGAAACAAAATATTTTCCCTCATTAAGAAACCACCTAAATACACCACATGGACTACCAAAAGAAGTCACTTTCTCAATTCTATTATACATCTTCATCAGTCTCCAAAACTTTGCTTCCGTTAGTTCATCAACAACATAAAAAAATTACAAAACGATTGTTCCTCGATGTTTCAGAACATTAGCAGAATAGCATTACTTGAGAACCAGATAGATTTGGTAATTACGTTGAGAAGCTGAAATAGGCTTTACCTTCCAATGCTCCCACTTGTTCCAATCAATAAAGGAAGGCACTGTCTCAGTCTTAAAGCGAGTCAACTGGTGCTGGCCCTTCTGCACACTATCCTTAACTCGACCCACAAACTCATCCACTCTCGCACTTGCTTCTTCCGAGTCAAACCCAGTTTCCTTCTTCACAGACTCTCCAATCTTCTCCCCTATCCTCTCCGCACCAACGCGAAGAGTCTGCATCAATCTAACCCACGAAAAGCCTCCGTCGTTATTAGACGAAGACCCACCACTACTTTGAGACGCATGAACTCGAAAGAGCTGTTTTTTCCGGCTAACTCCCGGTTCATACTTGGTGGGAAACCGAACAAGACCAGAAATTTTAGGCCTTTTCAACAATTGACTCGATGAAGAGATAAGCGGATTCGGCTTATACGAAATTGCCAACTCCATGAATGAAACTTTAAAGTTCAAAAGAGAGTAAAACCAGTGGCATTTGAGGATTCTCACGGTTATAGAGCTCTCTCTATCTGCTGAATTTACGGAAATGGTAGTGAGAACAAACCATTCGACTCTCCGGCAAGGCTTACGCTTCTCTCCGGCAAGAAGGTTTTATCTACACTGATCCGTCGTCGTTGAGCTTCTCGTGCTTTTTAGTTAGAAGGAGAAAAGATGATGACGCTTAAACTCAAAGAGGCTCAAGCCTAGTAGATATGTGATTGGGCTAGGCCCATTAAGGTTAACATCCAATTCCGATTGATTTTCTTCCACTAGGTTTTGATCTTTTTTTGGGGAAATTTGTTTGATTTCTCCGTCAATATGATCTCGGTGGTTATTTTAGTTTATGTAAAACCAAATTTTATATCAATTCTTCTAAGTGATGTAAACTAATACAAATTTGTGTCAATTTGATTGAAATGATGCTAAACAAATTAATTAACACATCATTTGTTACATGTGATGTTAAATTATTTATTGTGTGTCATTTGCTAATAAGTAATTTAAACAAATCTCATTTATATTTTTGATGTTATTTTATAGATGTAAAACAATCTTTGTTTTGGGGTGAATCTACTATTCTCATTAACGGACGCTTTATTAGGAATTTCATTGCTTTCACCATCCCGAAAGTTTTCCATCTTAACGAGGCTTCTGCTCTTAAAAAGCAGAAGAAGTTCTTCTTAAATCTGTATTCGGAACCACGCTGCTACTCATAACCATGATAGTAGAAGACTTGTACCAAAAATTATAAATGGTTTTTTTTAGTTGTTATTTTATACCTTTCTTAATTCAAAACTAAAGACATTTTTTGGAGATAACTGATGAAATCATATATTAAAAACATATGGGAGAAAATGATTCAATTATATTAATATAAGTGAGATCAAAACCTAGCTTATATGTATTTACAATTCACAACAATCAATATTAACATTTTTGAAGTACATTTTGGTTTATGCCCTTTAAGTTTTATTTATTTAATTTTGTTTTTACAACATTAACCCCTAAAACAATTCCATAAATAACATTGCAGAGAAATTCGAATACTAAACTTTCTTAAATTGACCAACATTTGTTACATTTATTGCCACAAAATCTTAACAACATCTATACATTCTGTTTTTTCCAAAAACAACTCTACCCATTAAAGTGTTAACCCATTAAATCTCCAAAACTATTTTTATGGATGCTAGAATCTCTCAAATTTAAATGATATACAACAAATTTTCCATAACAAAAGTTTACAATCTCCATAATTATATTAATATTAATAAATTTCCTAAACCAAAAATCCAATTTTAGAATGATTAGAAAACCAATATTCACAAATATTTAACTTTAGCAAGAAGAAAATTTGGTTAAAATAATATGCTAATTTGGTAAAACAATTAACATAATTAAACTTGATAAAAAAACTTATTTTGATTTTTTTTTACGCAAAAACTTATTTTGATTTTGGTGAGACGGGTTGGCATTAATCCCATATAGGGAGTTAAATGGAATTGTTTTTTTTAAACACTTTTAGATGTGTACCAGGAGATAAATGTATTACTAGACTATACATATGCCACACGGGTTAAAACCTTGAAAACACTACAAAAATCATATACTTTGAATACTTATATCAAATACCTGTAAATTTTTATATTTTTAAAATTAATAAAATAATAATAAAATAACAAATAAATAAAATATAAATTTTTAAAATTAAAAATATTGTCCCGCGGTGTACCGCGGGTTAAATCCTAGTTTATTTTTAAGAAATTAGTATAACATATATAAAATAAAAATATGTTAATTAACTATTACTGATATATGATACATGATTAGAATAATATTCATAAGTGAATAATATACAGGCAGTACTAGAGTAAATAACTAAATACTAATATCCACTGATTAATATTAGTTTATGACAAATTCTCTAATATTTACTTATTGTCTTTATTCATTTATTAATGTTATTCTAATCATGTCCTAGTATATTTACATAATTGGGCTAGGCCCATTAGAAAATTAAACCGTGGAATCCAAGGAGAGATACAGTGGCAGAATGGAAATAATATAGAAATTTCTTGGGGTGTTGTCCAAGCTGGTATTTATATAATAGTGGTCTCTCGCTTCTCGAAAGATCCACCAACTCTTTTTTTTTTTTTTTCTGTAACGTTCGATCGATCATCTTCGTCTTTCATTACAGCCACTCATGTGAGTATCTTCTCTAATTGCTTCCCTTATATTTTTTCCTCTTAACGATTCCGATTGATTTTTATTTTTTATTTTCACGATTAGGTTTTGAGCTAATTTTCTAGATCTGTTATCTCCTATTTTGTTCGATTTCTCCGTACAGTGTTTTGTCTTACGAAGAATCTACTATGGCGACGAAGAGAAGCGTTGGAACTTTGAAGGAAGCGGATCTGAAGGGAAAGAGTGTGTTCGTGAGGGTTGATCTCAACGTTCCTTTGGATGATAACTCTAACATCACCGATGATACCAGGATTCGTGCCGCTGTTCCCACCATCAAGTATTTGATGGGGAACGGATCTAGGGTTGTTCTCTGCAGTCACTTGGTATGACATCTCTGTTCTCCACTTTCACGTGCTTGCTTATCTGTTTTCACTTGTCGCGTTTGGAATTTTGTATCTGATCTGTTTATCTCTAGAGCCATGCGGGAACGATGAATTTGGTTTTGATTGGATAAATTTGATTGGATGAGTTTGCTTAACTAAATAATTGACTGCGGGAACGATGCAATCAAGTTATATTCTGTTATGTTCGTGTGGTCAGTAAGATGATTCTAGGAATTATTGAAATTTTCTGATCTCTACTTTATGTTTTAGGGCCGCCCCAAAGGTGTTACTCCTAAATACAGCTTGAAGCCTCTTGTGCCGAGATTGTCTCAACTTCTTGGTGTTGAGGTTTGTTACTCTTCTTCCTCTAGGTTTGCAAGGTTTATGAACACAGCCTTTAACTACTCTGTTCTGAACTCTCTCTCTCTCTCTCTCTCTCTCTCTCTTGTGTTAATAGGTTGTAATGGCAAACGACTCTATTGGTGAGGAAGTCCAGAAGTTGGTTGCAGGACTACCTGAAGGTGGTGTTTTGTTGTTGGAGAATGTGAGGTTCTATGCGGAAGAAGAGAAGAATGATCCTGAATTTGCAAAGAAGCTCGCTGCTCTTGCCGATGTCTACGTTAATGATGCTTTCGGAACTGCTCACAGAGCTCATGCTTCCACTGAGGGAGTTGCCAAATATTTGAAGCCTTCAGTTGCTGGTTTCCTCATGCAGAAGGTATTTAAATTTTGCATCATTAAAGAGTGTCTTCTTAGATGAGTCTATTTATTTACTGATCAGACTATTTTTTGGTTTGTTGTGTCTAGGAACTTGATTACCTTGTCGGAGCTGTGGCAAACCCCAAGAAGCCTTTTGCTGCCATTGTTGGAGGCTCAAAGGTTTCAACAAAAATTGGTGTGATTGAGTCGCTCTTGTCATCAGTTGACATCCTCCTGCTCGGTGGAGGTATGATCTTCACTTTCTACAAGGCACAGGGACTCTCAGTTGGATCTTCCCTTGTGGAAGAGGACAAGCTTGACTTGGCCAAGTCACTCATGGAGAAGGCAAAGGCCAAAGGTGTCTCGCTCTTGCTCCCAACCGATGTGGTTATCGCTGACAAGTTTTCTCCCGATGCTAACAGCAAGGTAACTGTCACAATCATTGTGGTTGGCTCTCAATTGGTCTTGAATGAAAATAAAGCGTTTGTGCACTCATCTGGCCTGTTTAAAGCTGACACAATTATGTAACTCTTGCAGATAGTGCCAGCCAGTGCCATCCCAGATGGGTGGATGGGTCTAGATATTGGTCCAGACTCCATTAAGACATTCAGCGAAGCTTTGGACACAACCAAAACCATCATCTGGAATGGTCCCATGGGTGTATTTGAATTCGAGAAGTTTGCAGCTGGAACTGAGGTATGAGCAACTAAACACACTTACCCTTTTTATCAAAATCCATCCGTCTTCAACATGTCTGTTTGTTGACCAAAGAAACCCAACGTAACTAACCCAATCTCTCTTGTCTTGTTTCACCATCAGGCTGTAGCAAAGCAGCTTGCAGAACTAAGCGGAAAGGGAGTAACCACAATCATTGGAGGAGGTGACTCTGTGGCTGCCGTCGAGAAGGTTGGTTTGGCTGACAAGATGAGTCACATCTCTACCGGTGGTGGTGCTAGTTTGGAGCTTCTTGAGGGGAAGCCACTTCCAGGAGTTCTCGCTCTAGACGAGGCTTGAGAAACCTCATGTTGCATTTCTTCTCTCTTTTGTGTTGTTATATGTATAACAAGTTGTCTGGTTTTGCTCATGGCCAGACGAGCAAGCGATTAGTATTGTCGGCTTGAAATTTCTGTCTGCGGCTCTGTTTCTTTTGAGTTTTTAGTTTGGGGCCTTATTTAATAAAAAGAGATGAAACTCTGATTAGCAGTCTCCTCCATACCTGATCAGTTGCATAGCTCGTCGTTTCATTATATTCTGGATGCTTTATCTCTTGGCTACATATGTTCATTTTAAACAAAACATGGTCGTTGGAACGTAAGAGATTAGCTTAACCTGTGAGAGAGACAAAGTGAAATTCGGGTTCCATTTCCATTACACTTAACAACTGAATGAAAGTTATGTTCAGAATACAGATTAATAGAAGATGTAATGGAATCGGTAAAATGGAGAAAAACAGAACAGCCCGGCCAGTTAGGAATCTTCGGCCCAGTGAAGTCATTTGTCCCACATCGAATGAAAGCAATATTAGACGTCGAAGGATTTATATATAAAAGAATCAAATGGATTTATATATAAAAGAATCAAATGGTTCTCCTTACTTTCTCATGGAGCCATGTAGTGAGCACAGAGCGAACTATTCTTTCGCCTTTTACTAAAGAATACCGTGTGCTCTCTACGATCAATGGCATACACCTATTTTTGGAGGAGCAACTTCATCCGAAGTTTGCTCCATTATTAATCAGTTCGATAATTTTCATTAGATTTTTTTATGTAACAAATTTCGAAATCACTAATTTATGTCTAAACACGGAAAAGGCCCAATAGTTGGCCCAATAACGACATAAGAAAAATGTCCCACACCGGATGGAACAGAAACTAGATGTGTATGAATTTGTTTGTATTCATTCAGCATTTTTGAGTTTTCTAATTTATTTACGTATGAAGCGCCAATTTTTATTCTGTACCACAAACCGGGACGTTTCCACTAATTCTCAATACCGGTTTATCCATAAACCGGGTGAAGTCGATCCAGAGTTTGCTCCGATGGCAGAAAACCCTTGACGATGAAAAGAAAGCCGTCTTCTTCCCCATCTTCAGAGATTTTCTTCCATTCCATCTTTAACCGGCGAAGCATTTGAAATCACTTCAGATCACCGGAAATTTTTTGAGCTTTCTCCGACCAATCCCTCCGACCAATCCAAGTGAAGGTGGGGCGCAGTATTGCAGCCCATTTCTTCTTATCTCAATTGGTGTTCTTCGTTTAAAAGTCATGGGATCCAATCCCCTTGTAAAACCCTAAGTTTTGCATCTATCAACTCCCGAACAATGAGATTTGGTTTCTCATCCGCTTCGCATTTGCTATGAAACCACAGATGTTATTTCGATCAGTCATTCAGTTCTATTCAAAGCCGTCATGGATGCAACGTTCCTACTCTTCCGGTAACTCGGAATTCAATATCTCCGGCGAGGTCGTCAGTATCCTCGCCAAGAAGAAACCCATAGAGCCAGCTTTGGAGCCGCTTGTTCCGTTTCTCTCGAATAGAATCATCACATCGGTAATCAAAGATGAGGTCAATCCACGGTTAGGATTCCGTTTCTTTATATGGGCATCGAGAAGAGAGCGTCTCAGGAGCCGAGAGTCTTTTGGTTTGGTCATTGATATGCTCTCTCAAGATAATGGGTGCGATCTTTATTGGCAGACCTTGGAGGAGCTCAAATCTGGTGGTGTCTCTGTCGTTTCTTATTGTTTCTGCGTTTTGATCTCAGCTTATGCTAAGATGGGTATGGCGGAGAAGGCTGTGGAAACGTTTGGAAGGATGAAGGAGTTTGATTGTAGACCCGATGTGTTCACGTACAACGTGATATTGCGAGTCATGATGCGTGAAGAGGTCTTTTTTATGTTGGCTTTTGCTGTGTACAATGAGATGCTCAAGTGCAATTGTTCCCCTAATCTATACACGTTTGGTATTTTGATGGATGGGTTGTATAAGAAAGGGAGAACGACTGATGCACAGAAGATGTTCGACGATATGACTGGTAGAGGGATTTCACCTAACAGAGTTATCTATACGATTCTCATTTCAGGTTTGTGTCAGAGGGGAAGTGCTGAGGACGCTAGAAAGCTATTTTACGAGATGAAAGCGAGCGGTAACTCTCCTGATTTCGTCGCACACAATGCTTTGCTTGATGGGTTTTGTAAATTAGGTCGGATGGTTGAAGCATTTGAGCTGTTGCAGCTTTTTGAGGAAGATGGTTTTGTGCTTGGTCTTCGAGGTTATAGCAGTTTAATTGATGGATTGTTCAGAGCTAGTAGATACACTCAGGCATTTGAGTTGTATGCAAATATGATGAAGAAGAATATCAAGCCTGACGTCATTTTGTACACGATTTTGATTCAAGGGTTATCTAAAGCTGGTAAGATTGGGGATGCATTGAAGCTGTTAAGCAGCATGGCAAGTAAGGGCATTAGCCCGGATACCTACTGCTACAATGCTGTTATAAAGGCTCTATGTGAGAGGGGACTTTTGGAAGAGGCTCGGTCCCTCCAACTCGAGATGTCAGAAACTGAATCCTTCCCTGATAGGTGCACGCACACAATTCTCATTTGTAGCATGTGCAGGAATGGTCTGGTTAGGAAAGCTGAAGAAATTTTTGTGGAGATTGAGAAGAGTGGTTGTTCTCCTTCGGTTGCTACGTTTAATGCTTTAATCGATGGACTGTGCAAGTCCGGTGAGCTCAAGGAAGCCAGGTTATTGCTGCATAAAATGGAAGTGGGGAGACCTGCTTCCTTGTTTCTAAGGCTTTCGCACAGTGGAAACCGGAGCTTTGACAACATGGTTGAATCCGGTTCGATTCTCAAGGCATACAGGGATCTTGCACATTTTGCTGATACCGGGAATTCTCCAGACATTTATACTTACAATGTTCTTATAAACGGGTTCTGCAGAGCGGGAGACATTGACGGTGCTCTCAAGCTTCTCAATGTGCTTCAAGTGAAGGGTTTATCCCCTGACAGCGTCACTTACAACACTCTCATCAACGGACTTTATAGAGTCGGCAGAGAAGAAGAAGCTTTTAAACTCTTTTACGCGAAAGATGATTTTAGACACAGTCCAGCGGTTTACAGATCGCTCATGAAATGGTCATGTCGGAAAAGAAAGGTCTTGGTGGCTTTTAGTCTATGGATGAAATACCTAAAGAAAATATCTTGTCTGGATGATGAAACAGCTAATGAGATCGAACAGTGTTTCAAGGAAGGGGAAACCGAGAGAGCTTTAAGACGACTTATTGAATTGGATACCAGAAAAGACGAGTTAACTTTAGGACCTTACTCAATATGGCTGATCGGGTTATGCCAAACAGGGAGATTTCAGGAGGCCATGATGGTATTTTCAGTTTTAAGGGAGAAGAAGATACTCGTCACACCTCCGACTTGTGTCAAATTGATTCATGGACTCTGCAAAAGAGAACAACTTGATGCAGCAATAGATGTGTTCTTATACACTCTAGATAACAACTTCAAGCTAATGCCTAGCGTTTGCAACTACCTCCTAAGCTCCCTCCTGCTGTCAAGAGAAAAACTGGAAACTGTTTCTCAACTTATAAACAGGATGGAGCGTACAGGGTACGATGTTGACTCGATGCTTCGATTCAAGCTTTTGAAACTTCATAGACATAGAAAGCAGGTCCTGATATATCCTTAGGTAATGAAATGATATGTAAAGGTTTTATCTGCATCCGGATTCAGTGGCGCGGGGGGTTTTGTAGAAGAGAGATTTGAGCTATGAATCAATCTCTTTTACCTTAAAAATACATTAGAGTAGAAGAATCTCTGAAACCAGAAGCTCTCGAGGAAAAATGACAAGACCGAGTGTAAGCAAGCAGGTCAAAAGGAAACAAAAAAAAAGAGGTTATACGTAAATGCGTTGTATGCTTTCTTTATAGAGTCGTTCTTGAAGATTTCCTTATATTTTTCTGTTCTTATTTGTACACTGATTTGTTTTGTATGATGATGTTAAATCTCTATGAAAATAAAAGACTAAACATTTCTGAATCTCTCTGGTCTCCTTCCGAAGCATGTTCAAAAATGTCTGAATCTCCTATATATATATATGCACAGCTTATCCGTATTGCATCTTTCCTGCATCACTGAGCCCCTTAATTGGCTTCTTCATATCGGAAAAGTAAACTGCCTGTATTACCTACAGTAAAACCTTTATAAATTAATAATGTTGGGACCAAAACATTTTATTAATTAATAATTATTAATTTATAGATATATTTTTAATAGTTTAACTTTTAAAAATTATGAGTTGAGACAATTTTAACAATAATTTCAGATATTCAAAATTTTATGGTATTGGAATTGAATTTGTAATATTTAGAAAACATTATTAACAATAAATTACAAATACAATAGACAAATTCACTTATACACATTACATACATTAAATTAAATTTATGAATAATGATATAGATTGTTGCATTTTAATAGTCAATCAAACTATCAAAATGTAAATGATGGATATCTAAAAATTGAAAACTTAAAAAAAAATGTAGCTATATTTATGACATGTTACAAAATATTTTATATAATTATAGTTTGAAAATACAACATAACAGTTGTTTTGTAGATATGAGTTTTAGGAGAAACATACATTATATATATATATATATATATATAAATTTACATGATTATTAATTTATGATATTATTGGAACCATATTTTACATGAGGATTTCAGAAAAAATATTATCTTATTATCTTATCAAATTTTGTTATTTTTTACACTGACCCAATTTGGAACTGACAAAAATTTATTAATTTATAGTGTTTATTAATTTATAGAGGTTTTAATGTATTTGTATTTGATTCTTCATTGTGGACTAATCAAGATATTATTCACAAGTTTTGGTCAAAGACAAAAGGGCAGCTGCTAAATTCGAGCTGGAAAGGGCTTTATAAAACCCTGGCCCAGATCCATCTGACGTGGCATCGCCAAGGGCTTTTCCCAAGAGTCAGTATCTCAGAGTGCCAAAACGACAAAAGATCACAGTGCGGCCGACCAATCATGGGCCTGAACGTGTCTTTTGTATTCCACGTCCAAATCTCAACCCTTCCTTTTCATATGCCATGTCATCTTCTTTTCCACCATTTGCTAAATTTATTAGTGTGCTAATTTTTTTGTTTTCTGTTACAGAATTTGAAGCAAAAATCTCGTTGTATCAATCACTATCTCTATTAATTATACAAAAATCAGCCATTAATTTTATCTTAATGCCGTTGAAAAATGCATTATTTTCATAATTAGATGAGTTGTGCCGCAGCAGATCGAAACCCATCAATTTTATTTAGCAAGTAGCAGCAACAGAGTGTGTCGTCTCTCTCTCTCTCTGACTCTGCTGCAACATATAATAATATATACAATTGCCTAAAAAACTCCGTTGAGTAGACAAAAAGGAGTGCAATTCCAAAGCAATTTTGGATTTTTTAAAATAGGAAAAAAGGCCAAACTCTTGCGAACATTTTGGATTCTCCACGTTTGTTTAAATTTGGTTGGCTCTACATCTACTCTCAGAAGCCAAACCAAAAGGGGTTAGGGTTTTTGACCGTGTGAGCGAGCGTGAGATCTCTTTCCTTTGTTTTTTTCTTTCTCCAGTACCGAATCTATGGCCTTCTCTTCTCTCCTCAGATCTGCCGCCGCCGCCTCCACCACGGTTGCTTCTCCTCGCGCTGACTTTTTCTCCTCCCCGGCCTCTGATCATTCTAAGGTCAGAGATTCAACGTTTTCCCTGTTGTCGATGTTTGCTTCGTTTCTCGTTCTCGATTCGATTTTGCTTTTAGCTTAGGTCGTGCTTTTGATCTGCTTTAATTTTTACGCGCCGTTGGTTACTTCTTCGAAATAGTCTAAGCTGGTGACGTTAATCTTGTTTCTGTCTCGTGTAACTCGTGAAGTGGCTCGAGGTTTGAAATTTTATTCGTGGGTCTTTTCAGAATGTCTAATGGCATACGTTTGTTGTGTTAGTTTATCTGATTATGAGCTCAATTAGTTTTGTTTAACAATTTGCTGGAAGCTAATTTATATGCTTGGATTTTGGAGTCGTTTGTATGTTTATATTTTCTTTCTCACGTATTTTGCAAGAAAACAATCTGTGTTTATTATTATTAGTATCTTTTGTCTCAAATTCTCAGGTGTCGTCAAATCTTGGGTTTAGTCGCAACCTGAAATCATCAAGATTTTCATCTGGGATATCTTCATCTCTACAGTTCGGTGACAAATTCTGTATTGCATATGAAATGTATGACACACTTTTCGGTTCTAATACTCTTTTTCTTTCCTATGTCCAAACTTACAGAAAACGCAATGCAAGAAGTGTTCAGCCCATCAAAGCCACGGCTACAGAAGTGCCACCTGCATTTAAACGTTAGTAAGAAAAATATTAATTCAGTGGGATGTATATGGTGTTGTATGCTTATCGGTGACTTTCATTTGATTGGTTTGAGTAGGGTCAAGTAGCAGTGGAAAGACAAAGGTTGGGATCAACGGTATGTGTTTCTATCATCATTTACTCCCTTCAAGAATATTCTTTGAGGCCCCAACTTTTTCGTTTCTTATATAAGCTCTTTTCTTTTTGCTGCAGGTTTTGGTCGGATTGGAAGGTTGGTACTCCGCATTGCAACATCCAGGGATGATATTGAGGTTGTGGCAGTGAATGACCCATTCATTGATGCCAAATACATGGTAAGGATTTCCTCTTACTGATTATTTTGGCGGAGTATTTCTTGAAACCATCATTATGCTCTGTTCTTGCTTGCTTGAACCTGGTATACTTTGAGAAAACCTTGAAAGATACATTATATGTTAGCCTTCTTTTCCGGAGGCCAAATATCTAATTTATAAACTTAATGTTGACCTTCTATCCCCCTATTCCACAGGCTTACATGTTGAAGTATGATTCTACTCATGGAAATTTTAAGGGAAGCATCAATGTCATTGATGATTCTACTTTGGAGATCAATGGGAAGAAGGTCAATGTTGTGAGCAAGAGGTATCGCCTCAAAGTAGCATATTCTTTTCTGTCGGTCAGAGAACATGCGTTTTTACTTTAGAACCTAATATTCTATTGTCTATTCTTCCTCAGAGATCCAGCTGAGATCCCGTGGGCTGATCTTGGAGCTGATTATGTTGTTGAGTCTTCTGGTGTATTCACCACCCTGTCCAAGGCTGCATCCCATTTGAAGGTGCATTTTTATACATTCATATATTGTCGACCTCTGAACTTGTGATACATATAAATCAAATAAACTTGTTTTATGATGATATATATGTTTGCTTGATATTTCATTGTTTGCAGGGCGGTGCCAAGAAAGTTATAATTTCTGCCCCTTCAGCTGACGCACCTATGTTTGTTGTTGGAGTGAATGAGAAGACATACCAACCAAACATGGATATAGTCTCCAATGCAAGTTGTACCACCAATTGTCTTGCCCCTCTTGCCAAGGTTGGTAATCTTACCCTCCTTTGTGCTTGTTTTTTTGCTCATATATCATTCATTGCTAAGAGATTCATTAAGGTCAACTAAACTGTATTCGACAGGTGGTGCATGAGGAATTTGGTATTGTTGAAGGCTTGATGACAACTGTCCACGCAACTACAGGTCTATAAATATTGCTCTCCTGCTGTACATAACTGAATATTGATAACCTGATAACACTAACCTGTGTGTTTTGGTTATTTGTTCTTTCAGCTACTCAGAAAACTGTTGATGGGCCATCAATGAAGGACTGGAGAGGAGGCCGGGGCGCTAGTCAAAACATCATTCCTAGCTCAACTGGCGCTGCGAAGGTACACAAAAAAATCGCATGGTTGTCTACAAGCATGTAATTATCTTAAATCTGGAATCATATCTGAGCAGTTGTTTTTTGATTAAATAGGCTGTTGGTAAAGTTCTTCCAGAGCTGAATGGGAAACTTACGGGAATGGCCTTCCGTGTACCAACAGCGAATGTTTCTGTTGTGGATTTAACTTGTCGACTTGAGAAGGGTGCCTCTTACGAAGATGTTAAAGCAGCCATTAAGTATGCTTCCCAAAACTTTCTTGACCAAGCAGATTTCTTCATCCCAAAATTACTTATTAATGTAGAAATCGTTGTAACTTCTCATGGTTTAATGTAACCCTCTAATAGGTATGCCTCAGAAGGGCCTCTTAAAGGCATTCTCGGGTACACAGATGAAGATGTCGTCTCCAACGATTTCGTAGGTGATTCAAGGTTGGTGTCTCTTCTTTTCTTCAAATCCATTTGAGTCTTTTTTGGTGGTTGACCAATGTGGCGATTTCAATGTTGTTATAACAGGTCCAGTATCTTTGACGCCAATGCCGGGATTGGATTGAGCAAGTCCTTTGTGAAACTTGTCTCTTGGTACGATAACGAATGGGGTTACAGGTACACTTGTTGTTTCGCATCTCATCTCCATAAGATATATAGCTAACAGTTCTCAAACACTTACAAATCTTCTCCCATTTTACTTACAGCAACCGAGTTCTTGACCTTATAGAGCACATGGCATTGGTAGCAGCCAGCCACTAAATAAATACATGTACCGGTTCTTGCAGAAGCTTGAGACTTTCGGCTTCTTGCATAACCAGCTCTACAAAGCCGGTTTGGATTTGTTCGGTTAAGTTAGATGCTAGGTGGTTTGAGAAATTTGGTTTGAATCACGAGCCTTTCTTCTATTTTTGTTCTGTTCAACTATCAACAACTCTGGAAACTATATTGGGTCCAAAAGACTAAAAACTGTGCGACTTACATCTATCAATAAGGGGCTAAACTTGTTGGACTTTACCAAAAATAGCTTACCAGTATAAGCAACAATTAACTGGGAGATTCTTGATAGTGCCTCGTCAGCTATGCGTCTTTCACCTTGCGTAATGTATGATTGCCACTGAAACATGGTTTTTCGAAATGAAAACAGAAATTGAATTAGATTAGTCATGTAGCTAAACGCCTACTGCTATGTTTGAGTAGAAAACTTACTCGTTTATTCATTCGGCAAAACTCGTTTGGTTTTGGCGATTTCTGGAAGTTAAGCATGAAGATATATACATTGAGATGGATGGACAACCTCATCATCTATCTCATCTGTTTGTCTCTGATCTCTTTCAAAAACTTCGCCATCATCACCACTCGAGAAAGAAGACAACTTGAGAGAGTTTTAATCGGAAGCAGACTCTAAGCATTGTGTTCGCTTCTGTCCCAAGTGAGGCTACTACGTAAGGAAGGACAGAGTTAATCACTGGCCACCATGCGGATAAGGAGAAGAAACAAAATCTTGGATAAGGTTACTCTTGTATCTCTTCGATTGGCCCGGTATTTCATTTGAAATTACAACATTTTCCACAAACTATTGTCAATTCCATATGTTCCTCGGACTATTGTTTATTTACATATTTTTCCTAAACCTTTGTTTGTTACAGTTTGTCCCCTGAACTTTTTTTACTACAGACGCCCCCTGACATTCCGTTTTATTACCGATACGCCCGAAATTTTTGTTAAATCCTGAATGTCTCCAACAGTTTTTATTACATGTTGAATGATTCCACAGCTTTTTTTGTTTGTAAACAGATACCCCTGCCTGACCCTCTCATGGGTTTGGAGGTTTACATCAGAACACCGAATGGCGGCATTTCATCGGCTAGAACAATTTAGAATTTTTATCTTACAAAAAATGAAAAGGAAGGATAAATACAAATTTGGATAATAGCAGCAGCCATAGCGATTTTGATTTCGGCACCGACGATGAGTGGACTCAGTATAGTTACGTGTCAGAAAAAGAACCAGAGTGGGATGTCGATAGCTTTGATGGTCGCGAAAATAAAATCAATTCAAGAATTCGTAAGTTGTATCCCAACAAGCAATTTTATGACATATACTACAACAACGGGCTTAAGGCTTCCGAGAGCAAAGGTTTTCTTCCTGATCCTTAGGTCGGAATCTACGACCTCTGTATAGAGAGGAAGAACGGTGAGAGGGATTTTAATAATGTCTGTGTTAACAAGTTCAACGAGACCAAGAACAAGACTTTGGAATTAGTGAATGTTGTGAGAGTTAATGTAAGTGGACAAGCTAGATGGAAGCTGTAAATCATGGCTCGGGAGTATCGTTATGGGCCTCTTGTTGAGTATCAAGCCAAGGTTATACATTTTATATCCGAACGGGAGGTACCAATTCTCTGCAGACCAAGTCCTCAGCTAGCTAAGGACTCTCAATCAAGTGAGAGTTTTACTTAAGCTTATATTATGGTTTGTGAATTATGAATTTATGATGTTTATGTGCAATTGATAAGTTTGAAGATGCGAAAAAAAAAAAAGAACAAAAAAAAAAGTGTAAGAATTAATTGTTCGTTTTAGAGACGTCCACGCATTACAAGAATTAATTTCGTTAATACGTCAAACAAAAGATATTATTGTTTTTGCGTCTCTACAAACAAAATATCTTGACAAAGGTTCTAGATTTTCTTAATTTCGGACTACGTTTTAAACTCTTTTTATATTTGTTCATAATTAAACGGTTTTTGTGTTTCTATGGTACTTATATTATAGTTTGTGCTTTGTACATATATATATTCAATTAATATGAAAAGAATAATTTAAGTTTATTAATCAAGGGGTTTAATTAATTAGGAAGGAGGAGGTTTGGCATTTTCTACATACAATATACAGTGTATACATGCGTGGCAACTACAACACCTAAATTTCCAAAAAAGGGTCCAAAAATTAAGCAACAAGTTTTGATTCTCTCTCGTATAACTTTCCCCCAAACAATTAATTCAGCACACAGAAAAAGAGAGATCGGCGATGGCGGCGAAGGAGCATCTCGGCCTCAGTGGAGAAGACTACAATGTCGACCTTTTGCCAAACAACGACGACGATTCGCCGCCTTCTTCATGGCGTCTCAGCCTCGACACATTTCGCCTCCCTTCTTCTTCTCCGTTGTCCTCTGGCCGCCACAGCGGCCGTACTCGCTTGTCTCGTTATCTCCGGACTCCGAGTAAGTTTATTTCCTCTTCCTCCTTGTCTTTTCGTTTCGTGTGTATATAATCGATGTTGTGTTACGTGTTAGCATGATTCACGCCAAGGGATTATCACCTGCGAGGACTCTTGTTCCTTTATAACCCTAGGCGATATTTTTTTTCCCTAATCGGTCAAGTATATATCATACATACGGTGTTCCCAATATCTTGTTAACCTTATGAAACTGCTAGAGTGGTTTTTTTTTTTTTTTTTTTTTTGGTTAAGAGGAACAGTATTGATTCAAAAGGCACTAAGCTTTCTATTTTGCAAAATTCTCTGTTTTTCCAACTTGTAGCATATGTTATAGATTCTAAAGTGAATCTGGGAAGCTTCTTTAGGATGTGCAAGAAACATTGGCAAATCAGGACCATTTCTTTATTCTTTTTAGTGTGATAGGGACACAGAATCATATTCGTTCGTAGTTTTTACGCAGATTGTAGATTTTGTTGGGATTATTATGATAACCACCATCAAGGGATCGATTGTTAAACATGTTTTTGAATCATCATCAGTAGACAAGCAGGTGGTACCAAAACTCTTAACATGGTTTTCACTCTTCTCTGTTTTCGAAAATCAGATAAGGAACGTAAAGTCTCTGAGTATTACAAGAACCAAGAGAAGCTCCTGGAGGGTTTCAATGAGATGGAGACAATTAACGAAACTGGTTTTGTCCCTGGAGCTCCAACTGAGGTTCGACTTCTACTTTCTTTTAGTCTTCCTCTTGAATCTCTAACCGATATATTTCGTCCAATTTCTTTCATACATGGCATGTTGTTGATTTCAACAGGAAGAACTGAAGAAGCTTGCCAAGAGTGAGAGGCTCGCTGTTCACATCTCAAACGCAGCAAACCTTGTGCTTTTTGTAGCTAAAGTTTATGCTTCTGTGGAGAGTAGATCTATGGCTGTGATTGCTTCCACTTTGGACTCTCTCTTAGACCTCTTGTCTGGATTTATTCTATGGTTTACTGCAAATGCCATGAGAACACCAAACAATTTTCGCTATCCAATTGGAAAACGGCGCATGCAACCTGTGGTATATATAGTCTCTGTAATTCTCTCATTGCTTCCCTTAAAACTCACGAAACTAAAAAAGTCACACTGCTTTAAAATTTGTCAGGGGATTATTGTGTTTGCATCTGTGATGGCAACTCTTGGACTACAAGTGATACTAGAGTCAACCAGGCTACTCGTTTCCAAGGTACAATTAACACGAGCTTTTCTCATTCGATGCCAGTTATATGATGTAATCTAATCTACTCTTTCTCATTGTATAGAACGGTTCTCATATGAGTAGCACCGAGGAAAAATGGATGATTGGAATAATGGCTTCGGCTACAGTCGTCAAGTTTCTACTCATGCTTTACTGCAGGAGTTTCCAGAACGAAATTGTCAGGGCCTATGCACAAGATCACCTATTTGATGTTATCACCAATTCAGTCGGTTTAGCAACAGCCGTATTAGCTGTAAAGTTCTACTGGTGGATTGATCCCTCTGGCGCTATAGTAGTAAGTAAATCCAATCTTAGAATGTGTCTTGTGACAGAATAGATTTTAGAGTGTATGGTTGAGAAAACGTTTATTTCCTTTATTGTATCAGATTGCTCTGTACACAATCAGCACATGGGCAAGAACGGTTTTAGAGAATGTCCACTCACTGATAGGACGCTCAGCGCCACCGGATTTCCTGGCGAAACTAACGTTCTTGATATGGAACCATCACGAGAAGATAAAACACATAGACACAGTGAGAGCTTACACGTTTGGGTCACACTACTTCGTGGAAGTTGACATTGTTTTGCCAGAGGACATGAGGCTACACGAAGCTCACAACATAGGAGAGACTCTTCAGGAGAAGCTGGAACAACTCGCTGAGGTTGAGAGAGCTTTTGTCCATATTGACTTTGAGTTTACTCATCGCCCAGAACACAAGTGCAAGGTTTGATTTAGTAGATCTAGAGAGGAATAAGCAGGTAGTCTCGGTTTCTGTGGAATATTTTTGTTCCCTTTTTGATGTAACATTCCACAAAAGATAACGATTTGGAATATATGTGTGTTATGTGACACTTTTTAATTTTATAACGATTTGGTCTTTTTCATCAGGTCAAAAATCAAGTAGTACAAATGGAAGAAGATAAGTAAATCGCACATGGAAATTAAAATTAGACAGTTAAGGCCTAAGGTTATGTGTACTTTAAATAATTTGGGCCCAATGAAGAATGCATGTTATGAATTATAGGTCAATTTTTAGGCAGAAATAAGTCGGCTTTGAAAATATGAGAGGCCCATTAGGAGATTTTAATCAGCAAAAGACGGTCTTTAGGGTTTCGTGTAACCTAGAGTCATCGCTATATAAGCCGCCTTTTCCACGGAATGTTCATACAAACGACCAAGAGCGCTTCCCCCATTTTTGTAGTGAATTATCTTTTCTCCTTTAGATTCTGTATTGTTTATTTTGATGGCTTAGGTGTTTATTGAGATCGTAGCCTGTGATGTTTGAGATTGTCCGTACCATCTGAGTTTATCATTGATGATTACCTCCACTTTCTGAGGCTTTAGATCTGTTTCTTGTGCTGTAATTGATGTTTTCTGTTTTATCTCGTTAGCTGGTTAATACAATGTTAGGATGTTTTTGGTTTTGAGTTTTAGTAGGCGCTGATGATGAAACAAGATTACCATCAAACTTTGAGAGATTCACTGCTCGTTGATGCATACTTCTTTTTATAATCTGAGCCTAAAGTTTGTTTTCAGTTCTTTGTTTGTTTTTTATTTTATTGGATACGAAAGGCAACAAATTAGAGTCTCTGATTCACTTAATTCAATAGTGGATACAGTGCTGTACGTTGCCGAAATTGACATGGCGATATTCTGGTACTTGGTCTAGTTTTGATAGTTCCTTGTGCATTCAAAAGCCCTTATATGTTTGAGACAATTTATTATAATTGATTTTTTTTTCATGTTATTTTGTGGTTAGCTTATGAAGGCAACAATTTAGAGTCTCTGATTTACTCAATTCAATAGTGAATAAAGCGCTGTACGTTGCCGAAATCGATATGGTGATATTCTGGTACTTGGTCTAGTTTTGATAGCTCCTTGTGCATTCAAAAGCCCTTACATGATTTAATCAGTTTAAGTTTTGGGAAGGCAACAAATTAGAGTCTCTGATTCACTTATTCAATAGTGGATAAAGCGCTGTACGTTGCCAATAAGTACTTGTTACAAAGATCATCCTAATTGGCAATCATATTTATACGTAAGCCAATATGATCGATGTTCCTATATTGTTTCTGGCCATGGTCTTGATTTTGAACTAATGTATTTGAACTAATTTATTTGAAGGAACTGAATTCTTGGACTAATGTTTCGAGTATTGATCTTGGACAATATAATGTGTTGGACGATTATTTAAGAACCGACTTTGTTTATCCAAATGTTGACGAACATGTGCGTATGATAATTGTTTAAATCTTCATTGAAACATCAATAAGCCGAGCAAATCTAGCATAATTTAAGCCAAAGTTCGCTCTGCGAAATATTGGAGGCCAAAAGGTTTATAAAAAGTATGACGCGCTTTATATTTTAAAACCATACAAAATAGCATATTTCCAAAGGGTTTAACATTCAGATTTGACGCGCGTGGTGATAACTCGCTTGTAGTGCGCGTGGTTATTTTGTTTTGAAGTCCATAAAGAATAGTTTTAGTTTGGGCTTTCTTACTACTTTATTTGTTGGGCTTAGACCTATATTCCTTTACGGCCTTTTTTGTTGGGCTTAGACCTATTTTATATGCACATTTCTAATCACTTTTTTTTAGTTTTTTAACCTTTCCTTTTTAATCAAACACACTTATTTATTTTCTAGCCACTATATATTAATTTTATTTTGTTCATCATATAACAAATAGAAATATTTGAAGTCAATAAAAACAAAAAGAAAAAGGCAACGCAAAGTTTTTATTACCACTCAAAAAACGAACAGCTGTTTATCTTCCAACAAAGCTTCTTCGTGCATCTTCTTCGCTCTTCTCAACTCAATCCTCTCCCTCTGATTCACTTGCCGTGTAAAAAATCAAGACAGAATAAGAGAAGCTCCTCTGAAATCCAGCAGATATGGCGTTTCTTCTCCCCAACCTCTCTCCTTCGTTCCTTCTTCAGACCTGGAAATCACTCAAAGAGAAACCCATGTCCAACCAAGCTATATCATCATCGTCTTCTTCCAATAGCTACGAGTTTGAAGAAGATACTCTCTCTCCGCTTTCTCTCTCTAGTGTCCAGGCTGCTCCACCTGTTCGAGGTGCGCAGGTTAAGACCAAACCGAGTGCGCAGGACAAGTACCAGCACGGCAAAGATGAGTTCTACATCAATCTCGGTTTAGCTGTACGTACCCTTCGTGAAGATTTGCCTCTGCTCTTCACCAAAGATCTCAATTACGACATTTACAGGTGTGTTTTTTTTCATCATCTCCGTTAAGGTGGTTCCTTCCTTGTTAAACCTGTCGATGAAAACTAGAAACTTATTATTAATCATCAGAATAAATAAATCAGATTCTGTGTGTTTGCTTTCAGGGATGATATAACATTAGTGGATCCAATGAACACATTCTCTGGGATTGAGAACTACAAATTGATCTTCTGGGCACTCAGATTTCATGGGAAGATTCTCTTTAGAGATATCTCACTTGAGATCTTCAGGGTTTGGCAACCATCAGAGAACATGATTCTCATCAGGTGGAATCTTAAAGGTGTACCTAGAGTTCCGTGGGAGGCAAAGGGAGAGTTTCAGGGTACTTCTCGCTATAAACTAGATCGGAATGGCAAAATCTATGAGCATAAAGTCGATAACTTGGCCTTCAACTTCCCTCACCAACTCAAACCTGCCACTTCTGTTTTGGATATGGTCACTGCCTGCCCTGCAAGTCCCAATCCAACTTTCATGTTTGGCACCGTGGATTCATATTCATCTTCTTGGATTGAGTTCTATAAAGCAGTGCAAAGGACATTAGACAAGCAAGAAGAGCAAATACTTGTGCAAGACCATTTCGCCGCATGCACATAATGCCATTAGGTCACACTCAGGTGTATATATATATGTACTGTTGCATTGAAGATCATATACATATTATCTATGTATGCAGGTATATGCATATGAGTAGATGTTGTTGACTTAGGTTTTCAGATATCAAAGTGGGTAGGGAAACCTAGAACACTCTGTGTACCTATGAGCTTATACAACTTGCCTATTGAATGTAAACAGAATTCATTACAGTTGTTATGTTATATATAACACATTGATGTTTTGTACTTACGATCGAGGTTAAGTCTTAAAGGGAATATCTAATTAGGTGGATAACTTAGGGTGAATCCAAAGAAGCCAAATATCTAAAACATATGCATGAGTTTTGATGCAGATACGAAGTCACCCATATGAACTAATTAAAAAGAAACTAACTCTATCATGCAGTTGATCACACACATCAGCACACAGAAACCACACCTAAAACGTATCATAAGCCAGGACTTTACCTTTTTGTCAGGAGGGGTGCAGAATAGAAATATTGCTCCCTTAAGCTACTCTCCCCTGCAAGATGCAGGTGAGCAATCAATTAGAATGGTGAAAGAGAATTACATAGGGAGATGATATTAAGACCAATGTAAGAGAGTGTCAGTCAACCAAGGTAAAGAACAAATGATACTCAAATTAAAAGGAATCTTTGCATTGCAGTGAACTAATAATACTCACTTCGATCAGACAGTTGACAAAAGCTCCATGTATAAGTGGACTTGTGTTTGAGCTCATAAGTAAAAAAGCCCAAGGCTGGGTTTTGTGCCTGCCTGCATCATTCATCAGCACTTCAATTTAGGATAATGAAAAGCTCAGATACGAGAGAGGCACTTTAAAACTAAACATTATGAGGATCCGTCTAAATTTCGGAACTGTCTCTCTCAGTAAGAAACATCTTTAGAATTGAATCTACTACTACTACTACACACAACACTGAAAATGGTTTCACAATTCAATCATCGCGCAGTAAGTAATTAGGATTTCCCTTTCTCTAAATTACCAACGCTGCTCATAGAAATAAACACATAGGCGAAATTTACTTGGATGTATCTCATCAACAGTCAACACCAACCATTCGAAGAAGACTAAGGGAAACCCTAACTTAAACTTAGATTCTCGCAAGTAGAAGAAGCCATAGAACTACAATGTCCTCGTACACTACAATACATCACGTTATGCGGTTAAAAACCATCAATTAAAAAATTTTGAAGAAAATAGGGTTTCCGTTGGAGATTTACCTTCGTGAAGGCCTTCTTCTTCCTCGAATGAATCTGCCGTCTCCTGGTAAATTTACGATTTTAAACTGTCAGCTTCAAGAATCAAGAGAGAGCGAGAAAGACGACGACTCTTTCAAAAACAGAAAAAAAAAATTGAAATCATTTCTCAGGTACATTTCCGATCATAGCCCTGAGTTGCTATTCATTTACCGCTTTTGTCTTGACATATCCCAAGCCCATTACTGAGCCCACTACATCTGATGTTAGCTTCAGCCCACTGATTTTTTGTTAGATTTTGTCTTGTATATGTTTGTATATAGTTTTGTATCCAACGCAAATCAATCACGAAATCAGAGGACTATCCCTCGTTCACGAGAAAATTACAAGGTTCAACAGGTATAGTTTTAAGGAATACAAACAATCAGAGAGAATCCACACATATACTACCATTTTTCTTTGTATAAAACAACTATATATAACTCAATATAATCTTGATTCGAATTGTTTCTGATGAAGAATATTGCAAAAGTCCGGAGCAAACCGAAACAAAGGCTCATCACTGACTAAGATGATCTCCAGGACTTAATGGGGACCCAAATGTCTGAGAGTGGACCTAAAAAGTTTCAGGCAAATGAACAAGGAATGATATAGCTATATAAGAATAATACAAGTTTGTCACTTCTTCAGACGATGCCATTAACATGGCTGTTCTGTAAGAAGTTCACACTTTTTTCTCAACTAGTCCCCCACTGACAGTGAGAAGATCATAAACAGCTTTGTGTGGGAATTCTATCATATATGCCCATTTGGGTCACTCACCTCTATGACTTTGATCTTAATCATGGTAGGGTGTGAGATCGATTTGGAACCGCTGTTTCCCTTTTGTGACCCTCTGCCAAAAAATTTAAGAGTCAAGATCTTGCCATTGTTAACGAATCAACAATGGGAATCAACAAGCAGTAATCCATGGATTGAAAAGGCTTACAGCAATCGCGATGAGCTCTTCCAGGAGTTCTTCTAGATGACGCAAAGGCTTTGACAATAGAAACACACAAGAATGTTCACAACATTGCAAGAAAGAGATGGACACTTCTGTATTCATTAAGTAAGCACATTAAACTCACCCATTGAGTTGGACCATCAACTGGAGCACTTAGAGGATCATCATGAACCTGATCATAATCAAGTTGGAACAATGAATTCACGAGTACATGACCAATAATCCAATGAACTTGATAAAATGTCTAAAAGGATGTGGTATTGCCTAAGTGGTGTCAACAAGATATCCTACCTCCATGAAAATTCCATCGACGCCAACTGCTACAGCTGTTCTTGCAATGCATGGTATTAACTCGCGAAGGCCTCCACTAGCAACACCACCACCATCCAACTACACAAGGATGCATTGTTCGTCATTTGCTGGCTTAAAAAAAAACAAAAGATTCTTTTCAAAAAGGACAATACCTTCTTGCCTGCAGGTTGTTGTAGTGAATGGGTTATATCAGCGACCTGCCAAGAATTGAAACGTGTACGATAGATTGTAATTTAACAAACAAAGGACATAAGGCAGAATAGGAAATATGAAAAAGAAATGATGAAGCAAGATACATACAACAGGACAATTCGCTTCCCTCATCCACTCAAAGTTTCTTGGATCTACTATCAAATCATCTGATAATCAAAACAAACCAGACTATCAGACAGCCAATAGTAAAGGCAGGCCAAAGAATTGTTTAAGCACCCTTTGATGTATATTATTCAGCAATCCAACTTTTATAAGTTCCGAGAGATTTGCATGAGATTTGAGAATGCCTATTTGTTTATCAACACTGCTAAATTCCATGGACACAAAGATCATCCTAAAGCCTGCTTCCGGCATTCGGTATTTGAAAAGAAGATGATAACTTACTGTATCCAAACATGGTTCCTCTTTCACAAACCATCACATTTGGATTCCCAGCCAGTCTAATCTTCTCGGCTGAATTTTCCATGACCTTAGCATACATATACCCAGTCATCAAAAATATCCAGAAAAAAATATTGACCACCTTGAAATACCTTAGAAGAAAGAACTCACAGAAGGAGCACAGAATTGTCCTTTCTTAATATTGATAATTTTCCCAGTTTGTGCTGCTGCAACCAGGAGATCTGTCTGGAATTACAATTAACGGCTTAAATCATCAACAGTATAACAGATATCGATCCAAGATTGAAACTTTGAAAGCTACAAATAGAAGCTTTGAGGAAAATATGGTTTAGAGTCTCGCCTGGCGACATAAGAATGCTGGAATCTGAATTATATCTGCAACCTTGCCGACTGCTTCACACTAAGAAAATAAATAACACATCATAAGGTACCAAAGACTGTACTAGCTAAATCTCAGTTCTCTAATGTGAATACGTTTTTTTATACCTGGCTTGATTCGTGAACATCAGTTACTATTGGTAGGTCATATGCTACTTTCACCTTCTCAAGAATCTGCGTTGGAGAACCATAAATGTGACCATCAGTATTCTTGTTCAGATATAAATAGAAAATTACAGCAATTTCACGTTCAAGTAATTGGTAGCATCCTAGGCGAAAATTAATGCAATTTCTGCCATCAATTTAGTCCAAAGGTCCTAGAAGAACTTAAAATTAGTTTACATACATAAGATCCATTCAACATCAAAACTCTGTCAAAAGTTATCAAGTCAACAGTCCCAAAAACCAAATTATCTATTATATGGACACCCCAAGGACATAGAACGAGTGATTACAGGTAAACAGGGGAATATACCTTCAGACCCTCCGCCATGCCAGGACCTCGGAATGACTTTGAAGAAGTTCTGTTAGCTTTATCAAAACTTGACTTGAAAACAAGGGGCAACCCAACTCTATACCATTCACATACAACAAAACACACAAAAAAAGTAGCATAAGGAACTTGAAAAAAGGAACTAATGATGCAAGAAAGACACATAAAAGCTTCAAGTAATACAGAGCACAAGGAATCATACTTTGTGGCAATGTCTTTAATGTGCTTTGCCATTCGAAGAATATGTTCCTCGGATTCGATCACATTTGGACCAGCCAACAAAAAGAATGGTTCAGCAGCCTATACACACAGTTGATATACGCACTAACATCAAACTCGATGAATACTCATCAACGCTCTGGAAACAAAAAAGGCGAAACACAAACCTTGAGTTGGTTGTACAATGGTGATGATGCCGCCATTCTTATATCCGGAATTCAAAACCTTCGCGAAAATCTGAATCGGAATCTAACAGATCAGGAAAACCCTAATTCTTTCTATACACGGATCTGCGACGAATCAAATCAGAGATGGAGGGGGTAAGGAATCTGACCTCTTTAACTTGATCTCGAAGTTGCAGAGTGAGTGAAGAAGGGAAGTGAGATCTCGCGCGTGCCAAATTGGATTAATCGATTTTTAGAGATTGTGTTTGGATACACGGACAGATATTTATAATTCCTATCTAAAATAAGGATTTTGCTACAGTTCACTTTTTCCTATCATAACGACAAATCTTTTCCTTTTTCAGTACTTTTCCAATTTTTAACCGAACAAAATGGTAAATCTGAAGGCGTAAATATAATTTCCATTATATTTTCAGACAAGTATTAACAATGAGAGAGATTCGAAACATAATTCAACATAGAAAACGAGTGTCATTCACAAACTAATGACTTTTGTTTATGTCCTCTGTTAGAACGCTTTCGACGACATGAGTGGTTTGGGAGGTGACATAGATCTAAGCTCAGGTGCGGAGCTTGGGAACATCACGTTCAGCTTATGCATCAATATATCAGATCGAGACGGTATCTCGTTCAAAAGAAACTGTTGCACGATCGGTTTCTTGAACCATTCCATGACCAAATCGCCAGGTGCCCTCAACACGACTTTGCTAACCTCAAAAGGCGACTCAACAGAGCTCAACATCTGAGCTATTACAATCTTCAATGTCGGTCCTGTGACTAGCTTTATACGTCTCGGGACTACACCGTAGTACAGCATTCGTTTTCTGAACCTGTGGAGAGTGTGAACCACGGCTATGAGCGCGGCTCCAACCGATAAGTTTCTCACGTCGAGAGACCAAGCAATGTGTTGGTCAAAGACGATGGCCTTTGGGAAGAGTTTGTTCTCGTAGGCTACTTTCCAGACACATCGAGCTCTGTTTATCTGACCCATCAAAACTAGGTAGTTGAGAAGGACATTCACAAAGTATCTAGCAGCTCCTTCTTCGAGTTCGTAATCAATCCCTTGGTAAAATTCCCTGACAAACGTCAGAACTGGTTGTTTCCTCTGTTCTGGACCTGTGAAGAGACCACACATAAAAGCGTGAGCTTTGTGCTTGGTAGCGCTGAGGATTGACATCAATTGTCTCTCTTTATCTTCGTCTTGGCATCGGACTAGGTGGGCGAGAATCGAAGTGTAGAGCACCAAGTCAACTTTTCCAGCAGAATGCACAAGTGTCTCGAGCAAAGGTCTAGCTGAGTCGTATAAACCATTTTTCATGCATGACTCAAATAACTGCCTGATGATGAAATTGTTTGTTTTGATTCCTGATGAACCCATGAACCTAAGCCATTTCAACGCAAGATCAACAGAAGCATCTTTGATATATATCATCAGAACATCGCTAGCACAGACATCTACAGAATACCCCATTGCTTTCATCTCAAGTAGTATCTTCCCAGCAACATCAACGAGTCTTTTGTTGGCTAGAAGTGTAAGAAGGGAAATATAACTGCTAAGGCCAGGCCTTAACCCAGCATTAGTCATGGAGTTATAGATCTTCATTGCAGAGTCTACTTGCCCGGATCCAGCATGCATCTCTAATAGACACGAATATGTGGATGGTGTTGGTAAAAACCCAGCTTTCTCCATGTCTTTGAAAACCGACATTGCTACTTCAAGCTTTCCTGATTTTGCATGAGATTCAATGATCATTGTGTACAATCCAAAGTTTGGCCTGAAACCTGACTTCTTCATCTCATCCCAAAGCCTAAGAGCAGTATCTAGCTTGCCTGCTTTAGCATATGAATCAATCAAGGAAACAAACATAGTTGCCGATGGCCTATGGCCAAATCCCTGCATTTCCATGTAAACCTTCATCGATGTGTCCAACCGACCAGCTTTCCCCATTGAATCAACAAGTGAAGAAAACACACTAAAGCTCGGCCGGAGTTTCCTTTCTTTCATCTGCTGAAAAAGCTTGAAAGCTGCGTCAAGACGGCCAGATTTGGCTAAGCTTGGAATTATCAGCTCATAAGTTGACACATCCAACAAACTATCAGTTTTCTCCATGCTCTCATAAATCTCAAATGCCTTATACGGCAGACCCTTGTTCAGAAACAACATCATTAGATTATTATACGTCTGCGTATCAATTTTGCATCCCGACTCTTGAGCCTTTTTGAAACAACAAAAAGCGACCTCCAATTTCTCAGCTTTAGCCAGATACTGAATCACTTGGTTATAGGCATTAAGCGACAAATCACCGTGACTACTGGAGTCTTCAACCATCTCCTCAAACAAGGACTGAATCCCAACAAAATCTCTGCCCTGGTTCAACCCATCAAACAAGACGACATAACATTCATCGAAAGGCAAATACCAAGGCTGCTTCTTAGCCCACCTGAACAAACTCATCCCGGCATCAACCTCTTTAACAATCTTCAAAGACTGCGTAATATGAACCATATTGGGCACAAACTGGAGTTTGTCCAACTGAGTCTCCAACTCAGGTCCCCATTTCCACCTCTGCAGAACTTCAACAATCTTTGCAACAGCGGAAGCATTCATGTAAGGCTTCTTCAACCCACCAACCATTACATGGTCATCAAGCCCTGGCTCTACTGATCTAATTCCTTTACCGCTGTGTAATACACTACCCGACTCATCTAAATACTCTACCTCCTCAGTCCAGCCACTAGATTCACTACTTCCTCCGCTCTTTGCACCGCAAAATCTCCTGACAATACTCCGACTTGGTTTAGCCAATCCAACGAAATCAGGGTCTCTGGGTACAGAACAATCGGGAGAAAAGCCATTTCTAACCGCGAAATAGCTCAATAATCGAATGTTGAAGAAGTAACTAACGGCTAAATTAGGGCTGGGAGAAAGCAAAGGAGACTCAGAAATGGTACTCCTCCTACTAAGCGTGAAAATGGCATTTCTGGGAATTACTTTCGCGGTTCTTCCACGGATCATCAGGAGATGTAGAAAAGGTATTCTAATGCCAAAAAAATGAAATTTTAGGAATCAATCTCAATCCTAACCTGATCTCCAGTGATGGCGATTTTTTCCGTCTCTTCGTCGGCTTAAACCCTAAAACCAGAGAGAGAGAGACTTTAGTAGCAGTCAGGGGTTTTCCCAGTATGGATATTAGCAATTGGTTTTGTTACAAATTTAGTTAAAATATTTTTAGTCAAAAATTGAAATTTTTATTTTTTTCAAAGTCAAATTTACTAACATTTTTAGCTTTTTATAACCGTAAAATTTTGGATCTAAATTTGTCCCATAATACTTGTGGCGAATTCACAAAACCCAAAATATAAGTGGATTAGAAAAAATCATCCGAGCAATTATATTTACGAATCGTTGACAAAAAAAAAAAAAAAAAAAAAAACTATGAATCTCTAAACAACAACATCTTTAACTGATATTTTTATTTAGGTAGATAAAAGAACCCGAAATAAGATTTAATTTCTATGAAGACAGAAATAAAAAAATGGTGATTGTTTCATAACTGTTATATTTTAAATTTTTCCAATCCTCAAGTCCAGAGAGAAAGAAGAATCTGAGGAGAATGTGTGAAGCTTATGCAAGTGGATGTAGTCAAGAAAAAGATAAACCTAAAAGAGCTTTGTTTGAGTACAAAGCAAGCAAAAGTTTTAAACAACTTTCCTCTTTGATTATTTTACAATGTCAAGCAAGCATATATGCCCCCCCATTGGCATACATATGTGTATAATCATTGTACTATAAACACATTTTAGATAGTACTAATGATGTCAAAAATAAATTATATATGGTATGAATTTACCTTGTCTGTAGTTTAAAGTGAGCAACTAAAGTGCGAATCTTTACAAGAAACAGAACAGAACCTTATATCCTTCCATAGGTTGCCTTGCAGGATTCTTCCTGAGTTTTTTTTTTTTTTTTTTGTGTTTTACTTTTCTACACATGCACATGAGACATACACACAACATATATATAGAAAGAGAGGGAGGGAAGAGACAAATATTCAAGCTTTCTTTTGGTTCTGTTTCTTCTATTGAAAGTGTAGCTAACTGGTTTTAGTTTTGAAGATATAGCTTCTCTTTTGGTCTTCCTCTTAAAACCATGGAATCAAATAGAGCCTTGGCAACCATTTGTCTTCTCCTCTGTGTGATTATCACAGCCAATTTCTTCACTCATTGCGGTAAACCCTTTTCTCTATCTATTTCTCTCTATCCATCTCTATCTCTATAAGCGATGGATAATCACTCATTGATTATGATTGTGATTTTCTTATGTCCTAGTAGTAGATGCAAGAAGACAAGTGGGGTTCAAGAGAGAGCCAAAGCAGGTGATGATCAAAGCAGTAAAACACACATCATTGTTAGAGAAAATGATGACACAGCTCAATCTTGCTCAGCCTTTAGACTACTCCTCGTCCTCCAACACTCAACCTTACGGCGTTAGCACAACTCTCACTCTACCTCCCTATGTTTCACTTCCTCCACTGTCAGTTCCCGGCAATGCCCCTCCTTTTTGCGTTAGTCCCCCGGACACACCTCCTACGTCCTCTGCTCCTGGTCTTAGTCCCCCTCCTGGCCCGATCACATTACCAAACCCACCCGATTCCTCCTCTAACCCGAACTCCAACCCCAACCCACCCGAATCATCCTCTAACCCGAACCCACCTGATTCATCCTCTAATCCAAACTCAAACCCAAACCCAAACCCACCCGAATCATCATCTAACCCAAACCCACCAGAGTCATCCTCTAACCCGAACCCACCTGTTACCGTCCCAAACCCACCCGACTCGTCATCTAACACGAACCCACCCGTTACCGTCCCAAACCCGCCTGAATCCTCCATTCCAAACCCGCCAGAAACAGTTCCCAACCCTCCCGAAACTGGATTTACACCAGGACCACCAGGTCCTATTTCAGGTCCACCTTACTCTGAGCCGAGCCCATCGACCCCGACCGACACTCCTACTCCATCCGGCGGTGTTCCAACCGGATCAATTCCAAGTCCATCATCTGGGTTTCTTCCTCCGATCGTCTATCCGCCGCCTATGGCGCCACCGTCACCGAGCGCGAATCCAACCTCGGCTTACTGGTGCGTGGCTAAGCCATCGGTCCCTGACCCAATTATTCTAGAAGCCATGAACTTTGCATGTGGGTCTGGAGCTGATTGTCATTCAATTCAGCCCAATGGGCCTTGTTTCAAGCCTAATACGTTATGGGCCCATGCTTCGTTCGCCTTCAATAGCTATTGGCAACGGACCAAAGGTACCGGTGGCTCCTGCACGTTCGGCGGCACAGGCATGCTTGTCACCGTTGATCCAAGTAAGTGAATTACATTCCATACGACTAGAGTTATTACTCCTTTTACTTATACTGTACTTATAGGGAAATATTGATATTCATTTAATTTTTGACAGGCTTTAACGGGTGCCATTTTGATTTCTTCTGATGCATGAAGACGAAGACATCTCTCACTTTTACCTTTTGTTGGATTACGAATAATATCAAATAAAATTTTGATATAACACGTTAGCTAGGTGGGTCTCTCACTTGTAAATTGTAAGTTGTAACCCATTAAAGCTTAATTTACTTTGGAATGGCATATAATATATACACTAAATCTTATGCTAAATTGGTATATTGCTTTTACTAATGGAATTAAGTCTTCTAGACTTGTTTGTAGTACGTTGCATCTACTACACTTCTATCACTAAAAAAATCTTTATTTATACGCAGATTCCTTTACCCCCACAATGATATTGTAGCTTTGAAATAAAAAATGTATACGCATTCTCATCACCATATATTTTTCTTATAGAAAAATCATTACTCCGGCCTATAATGTCATTACGTCAGACACGTGAATACACTGCTTACCTTTTGCTATTTGATTAGCGTCCAGTAAATCTCGTATAGATTGTCAAACGAACAGTCTCAACATATAATAAAAATTAAATTCTAAGCAAAAACTGGAACCAAAATTAAATGAATTTGTGAGAACAGTGGTACAATAAAATATTTGTAAATTAATACTCTATAAATTAATAAACACTATAAATTAATAAATTTTTCTATTTCAAAATCGGACCAGTGTAAAAATAACAAAATTTGATAAGATAATATGTTAATAATTTTTTTGAAATCTCCATATAAAATATGATCCCAATAACATCATAAATTAATAATCATGTATATATATATACATATATGCTGATAGAATAACGTATGTTTCTCTTAAGCTTATATCTATAAAACAATTATTATGTTGTATTTTCAAATTATAATGATATAATTATTCTATAATATATTATAAAAATAGTTAAAAAATTTTAAAGTCTTCAATTTCTAGATATGCATCATTTATATTTTGATAGTTAGATAGAATATTAAAATACTATTTTATTATTCATAAATTTGAATTTATGTCATGTGTATAAGTAAATTTATAATTTATTGTCAATATATTGTCTAAATATTAAAAATTCAGTTCAATACCATAAAATTTACAACATCTAAAAGTTTAATCTTATTTTGCTAAAATTATCTCAATTCATAAATCTAAAAAATTTAAACAATTAAAAGTATATTTATAAATTAATATCACTCTAAATTAATAAAATGTTTTGGTCCCAACATTATTAATTTTTAGAGATTTTACTAAATTATTAAAAAAAACCAGAAAAAGGAAAGATAGTAGAAACAAAACGAATCTAGCAAGAAAAAAAGAAGAAGATAGGAAAATAGACAAAAATTGAAAAAAAAAATGAAAAGAAAAGAAGAAAGGAAGAACATATCAATCAATAGATTTGCACTATATTAGGAAACTATACTCTCTAATAAACTTCGTCTCTCTCAAACACAAGACACAACACAAGACACAACGCTCCAAACGACTTCGATCAATTCAATACTTTGAGAATTTGTCGTCTTCCCAAAAACCCTTTGCCTTAAACCCTAATTTACAACAACACCCTTCGCCTCTCTTTTTTTTTTTCCTCCTGCCATGTCGAGATTCGAAGATGGATTCCCGGCGGATAAGCTCTTCGGTCAGGGATACTCTTACACTTACGATGACGTCATCTTTCTTCCCCACTACATCGATTTCTCCACCGACGCCGTCTCTCTATCCACGCGCTTTAGTCGGCGCGTGCCCCTATCTATACCTTGCGTTTCGTCTCCGATGGATACTGTCTCTGAGTCTCACATGGCTGCTGCAATGGCTTCCCTTGGTGGGATTGGAATCGTTCACTATAACTGTGACATCGCCGCTCAGGCATCCATTATACGCCAAGCTAAGTCCCTCAAACATCCCATTGCTTCCGACGCCGGTGTGAAGTTCCCTGAGTACGAGATTACTTCTCTGGATGCTTTTGGTCCTTCTTCATTCGTTTTTGTCACGCAAACAGGTCAGATTCATATTCGTTTTGCAGGAATCTAGCACTGTTTTTAAGGATTTGAACTAGTTCAATAGATTTGAGTGTAATGATGGTGAATCCAAGTGTGTGTTTTGTTTGATATAAAACAGGAACAATGACGACTCCGAAACTGTTAGGCTATGTATCGAAATCGCAGTGGACGAGAATGAATTACGAACAAAGGGAGATGAAGATTTACGATTACATGAAGAGCTGTGACAGCAGCGACTATGTTGTGCCATGGGACATTGATCTTGAAAAGATTGAGTTTTTACTAGAAGATAAGCAAAAGGGCTTTGTGGTTCTTGAAAGGGATGGTGAGACTGTGAACGTGGTGACCAAAGACGATATACAGAGGGTTCAAGGATATCCCAAGTCAGGGCCAGGGACCGTGGGTCCAGACGGTGAGTGGATGGTTGGTGCGGCTATAGGGACAAGGGAATCTGATAAGGAGAGGCTGGAGCATTTGGTTAACGCTGGGGTCAATGCCGTTGTGTTGGATAGTTCTCAAGGGAACTCTATTTACCAGCTTGAGATGATCAAGTATGTGAAAAATACCTACCCTGAATTGGATGTGATTGGTGGCAATGTTGTGACAATGTACCAGGCACAGAATTTGATCCAAGCTGGAGTTGATGGATTGAGAGTTGGTATGGGGTCTGGTTCGATATGTACCACACAAGAGGTTTGTGCGGTTGGCCGTGGACAGGTAAATGAAAAAATACTCTGAATGCTAACTGTTTGATTCTTCTAGAAGGTGTTAACTCTGTGAATTATGTAACTTAACAGATTCCTTCCTTTTTTATTTATGATTTGGACATCTTAGGCTACTGCTGTGTACAAGGTTTGTTCGATCGCTGCTCAGAGTGGGATCCCAGTTATAGCGGATGGTGGCATCTCAAATTCAGGTCACGTTGTAAAGGCTCTCGTCCTCGGAGCATCAACTGTTATGATGGGAAGCTTCTTGGCCGGAAGCACTGAGGCTCCCGGGGCTTATGAGTATAAGGTATGGTATAGTCACATCTTCTTCCGGTTTAACTTACACTTTTTTCTGAAACGCTATTTGTTTTGATTGTTTTTGGTAATGATAGGACGGTAAAAGGATCAAGAAGTACCGTGGAATGGGATCACTAGAAGCAATGACTAAAGGAAGTGACCAAAGATACTTAGGAGATAAAACAAAACTTAAGATTGCTCAAGGAGTGGTTGGAGCAGTCGCAGATAAAGGCTCAGTGTTGAAGCTGATACCTTACACAATGCACGCCGTAAAACAAGGTTTCCAAGACCTTGGTGCTTCTTCCTTGCAATCTGCTCATGATCTGCTGAGATCAAACATCCTTAGGCTCGAGGTAAATGAAACTTCTTGTCTCGATTTTAATTCCCAAAAACTTTCTAATTTAGTGACAATATTGCTGATGCTGTTTTGGTTTTGTGATAGGCTCGAACTGGTGCAGCACAGGTCGAAGGAGGAGTTCACGGGCTAGTTTCTTATGAAAAGAAATCATTTTAAGCTTTGGCCAAAATTTGAGGATTTTGTTTGAGTATTTCTTATATCATGTTTCATGTTATTTTTATATATGCTTAAATCTAACTTTTAGTTTTTATTTATTTAACATCACATTGTCTCCTAAGTTGTTGCTTTATTGTTAGACTAAGTTATAAGATGATTTGTTGAAAATTTATAAAGAACTCAACGAAAATAGTCAGCCTTGGTATTTTCTCTCGTTATTCTGTAGCAACAAAAAAAGAAGACAAAAATTCTTATTTTTGACCTGCCAAATCAAGTTAAAGATTCGTCCTGCAAGGTAATTGGCTCGTAGATCACAGATTTAACAACATTCATCAGATTATGTGATGTGAATCCATCATCCTTCCTGTAAAATAAGTTCAATACTTTGCTCATCTTCAAAAACACTTCTTTGCATTCCCTTGGAACTACACTTCCCTTCTCCAAAACTAGCTTATGCAATTCTTCCCTCTTTCTCTCTGCTAAACCTTTCATCGATTCAATGATCTCGTCTTTGCTGCGACTGTCTCTCTCCTGTTTCATGTGCAATGAAACTGCATTCAGCTTCCCCTCCTTGCTTTCTCTCTGCAAGAAAACATCGAAAGGGATACATAATCCTAAATTTACGAGCAGAAGTTGGTTACTTACCATTATCTTGTTGGATATAGACGTCTATTGCCATCTTTCAACTGTACATTGTAGTTTAAAGTCTAAATTCTTAAGAAGAGTCTTACCTTAAAACCTTGTATGTCATTAAGAAGACGACCCATGGTGCTCACGAGCTTGTAGAGCTGATTATATTGGTGGCTATCCACTGTCTTCTCTGAAAGTGGCGGTCCGATTAGATAAGTAGCTGGGAGGATAATTGGTCCTAATGCAAATGATATGTACGCATTTTTCATGTAATCCTCCAAGCTTGGTGTTGACTTGTTACTAGACCACTCCGCTTCTCTCAACATAGACTTGAGCAAATCCAACCACTGCAACCGATATAGTATGAATTAACTATGTTCAGATGATCTGTTAGGATATGATAACAACAGATAATATAATCGTCTGGGATTATAGATACTTAACAATTTTCACAATGTGGTGTGTCACAGTGCGTCCTTGATAGGTGAATGCTTTGTCTCCTGTTTCTAGAATTGTATCCCTTAGAACTGAGAATATAATCTCAACATGTTCCGAGCGGTACTCAGGAACACCGTTCAAATCCCACCTGAAATTTGTCAGGGAAGAATAATTATGCTTTTAAGAGGGAACAAGCAGAGGAAGAGCTTTGAAAGAAAGAGACAAATCAATATACTTTTCGACCAAGTGTATGAGGTTTTCCAGTTCTTCTTTGGACCCTCCAACATCAAAGAAGTCATCTACAACCGTTGTAAGTACTCCACCTTTGGCCCAAGATATACGGGCATCAGATAGTTCTGGAGAAAATAAAGTTGCAGCCCCAGAAAAATAACAGTAAGCCAACTTCTGTCTAGCAAATCTCAGTTCCTGCAATCTATTCTCCACAATCCACCTGCAATTTGGTGAGCAGCATTATAGACAAACGAATATGCTGATTTGAGGATATAACAAATAAAAGTAGCACCTGAAGTCATGACGTGAACTCGTTCAAGTGTGTAGTTATATTAGTAAAACTAGTTAATTTATGCAAGAAAGCTGAATGAATGAAAAAGCTTAGCTGGGAGTGCACCTATCAAGATGTTCCATTTCTTCCCGGTGTATGGACTGGCAGAAATTGAAGTCATCCACAGCTATCTTCAGGATATCAGAGCTGCATATATTGTGCAAACTAGAACACAGAAGAAATCAAGAATGATAGTTGATGTCCTTATTAGAATGTCGTTTAATGGAAGCTGAGTGTGCCAAAACATATGGTCGACAAAGAACACAAGCTACAAAGGAATGAAGTAAAGTTTTTACCGATATGAGGTTTTTGTGACTCTGGTGTTTTCGCCAGCGCAACCATTGAGCAGTTTTCTCCTGTGATCTAATCTTTCTAGGCTTGCATAGGAGGGAAAACCAAGAGCATCCTCAACCTGAAAAAGATAAGATTCTCAGAAAGCTCTCACAGGAAGATAGATAAGTAAAAGAGATTATGTACCTCTTTCTTGAGGCATTTATCTCGAACAGAGGTCTTAAGCCAGTTGGACAATTCCATCTCTAGATATTGTTTAGTCCAAGAACACTGCTTCTTCAAAGCTGACTCATGTGGATAACTTTGGGCAGCCTTAAATAATTCTAACACAGAAAACGAATCCTTAAGATATCCTTCCAAAGTATCGGAGAAACCAGATTCTTCTGCAAATGGTTTTAGAGGATCTGCAACAAACACATCGTATCAGCTTAACACGGACATGCACATAACTCAAAACTAGGCTATATATATGCATCCGAAAGAAAGAGGTCATTTCACCGTAAGACACATCATAGCCATGAGCAAGCAATAGTCGGAAAGCCAAAGCACAAGTGGTCAAGTCCAAACATATTTCTTCATCCCCACGCAGCCAGTATCTGTTTATTGGTTAATGATAGTTTCCAAAAATCATGAATATATTAAATAAAACTACCGTTAAACTAAAAAACCATCATAACAAGTTTCAATATTTCGCTGACGGCATTTTACCTATAGGTTTCATCCAATAGGCTTTTGATTTCGTGTTTGAAATCCCTATCGATTCCTAAGCTTTCAAGAGTGTCAATTATACTAAGGCGTGCATATTGATCAGATGGATAAACTGTGGGAACTGATTGAGAAAGCAAACTTATTAGCAGTGGAACTCTTTAGATACAACGGATATGATAGCCATGTTGATAGATGTACCTGCAGCCTCAAATCTCTGAAGGAGAGAACAGAGATAACGGAGACAACCATCATTTCCAAACTGAGTAAATGCGGCTGCTGTTGTTGCTGGAGAATCAAACAGTGACCCATTTTTCCTTTGGTATTTAACGATCAGATTCCAATCTTTTAACTTTCTTGTTCCCTCTAAAACATAGGCCAGATATGCTTCTCTTCCCTTTGAAAATCTTTCACTATCAGTCATCAAATATTAAATAAACAAAAGTTGCTGAAATGAAGACTTTGTGTACATGAAAATATTTCAGTTTCGTCTGAGTATGCTAATAAAAGACCAGGAGTATACGTATACCTTCTAAGATCCAAATCTCTTTTCAGTATCATGGCATCCACGATTTCTGAGCCCAATGGAATCACAAGGTTCAAATCTCTAGCATATTCAATCATCCCAGGAAATATAATATCAAATCCTGCTGGTTTCTGTATGGTTTCATCAGAGACTGATGCAGAGTTCAGCTCAATAAACTGGAGACCTGGATTTTGACAATCATCATTCCATGAATCTTCCAAAAGTCAGATAGCTAGTAACAAAACAGAAAAAAGAAACTGACCCTTGTTTATTTGTCTTTCACCAGCTCCCCACTTCTTTAACGCAAGGATACTAACCAGAGTAGATGATAACACATCCTTCTTAAGAGATTGACGGTCATGATTATCAAGTCCCCAAGATCCATCTTCATGTTGATTTTCCAATAACCACTTCACACACTGTGGGAAAAGTGGAGCATTCTGAGAACTACTAGGTGATGGAACCATTGCTACCCAGCTAGTGTCGTAGGCCGAAACAGAAAGCTCAACTTTATCTAACATCTTCCTAATCTTTTCCTTCGTTTGCTCAAAGCTCTGAATAGTTTAAGAATATTAGTTGGTCTAAAGACTCTAAACCAGAATTATCGTTATATTCAGCTGTAAAAAAGTTCACTTACCACATTGTTAGATCTTGTCTGTTGTACTGCTTCCAATCTCTTTTCCGAAGTAGCTGCCACACAACAAGAGAGAACCAAATCAAACAGAATTCGATTGCGGGACAATTCGTAGCTTTAAAACTACAGAATGATGTCAGTTTTTTACTTAAATCTTCTAATTTATCCCGAAGAACAAAATTCGAGTATTAAAATCCAGGAAACATGCAAGCGAAGAATAAAGAGATTGAGAGAGAGTACAGTCAGTAACCTGAGATCGGAGATGAACAACCGGAGGAGCGGATATACATGGATAAACGGCGTCGTAGGCTTAGAGAACTGATGAGAAGTCATCATCATCAACAACCACAGTGAGAGGAGTCAATTCCCAAATCGTGAAATTAAGTAAATTAAATGAAAGCTACAGAGAAAACAAAATACTCTTCCGACGAATTAGCCTTATAACCACCGTATGACCCAAAAATATCTGCAAATCAATCCTTTTTAATACTGTACTACTAAAAGATTATTACGAAAGTCATTTTTACTAATTAGAGATTACGATAAAGGATAATCAGAAGGAGGAAGTCTATATTCTACTAGTGTAGAACTGTAGATTAGATGTGGACCGTAGATATATATATCGTCGACTCGACCAATACTCCATACTACTACTAGTTTTTAAAAATTATTACAAGTAAACGATCCTGAAATATTTCTTATTAATCCAAAACCAGTCACCACGAAACTACAACAACATATCAAACCGTTAAAGCTTAAAGACTAAACAAAATCATCTGGTTAATGAAACTTTGAACTAAATTCATTTACATTATTTTCTAAACACCATTTACTGTCCAGTGTCTTAACAACGACATGACCAAAAAAAAAAACGTTTGTTATTCAACAATATTAAATCATAAAACGGACTATATTTTCTCTTTCTCTCTTTTGTTAGGTCAAACAAAACTAGGCCGTTTGACTATGTAGGGGATCACGCCTGATTGCCCTGAACAACTCTGTTATTGTAAACCTCCAGCACTTCTGTTCCACGAAAGGTACGAGGGATCTCCGAGTTGCCTGAAAACGAAACCCAATTTCATTTCACTAGTACACATTCTAAAAATGATGAATTCCATAATCTCACTAGACACTACCTAATAACGACGTATAAATATACTACCGTAACAAAATAAAGTAGACCTTGAGGTGCTAACGTACCTTGGCTTAACTAGATACAATACGGCGAATGTAACTGCCAAGAACAAGCAAATGCTGCCTACTGTCAGATAAGCAATCCCTAGGAAATCGTTCCTTCCACCGAGCCAGCTAGTTGTTGATAGCACTAGCTTCTTCTGCCCATTGAAGCTGTACGTGTTGTAGTTGTTCTTCAACGACACCACTATCGTATCACCCGCGTTTAGGTCCGTCTCAATCTTCCCATACAGCTTCCTAAATGTTGGCAAAGCCGCCGTTCGCATCCACACTATGAGATCTTCTTGCTCACTCAACTATATATATATATATATATATATCCAACAGAAGAACTCTAATTAATCACACTTGTTAACATCCAATATCAGATAATGAATCTATCTAAATTGATTGATATATAGATATATATTGGAGGCTTTGTTACCGATTTATTAGTATCAAGTTTTCCACCGCCTATAGGCGCTCCTGTCTGAAAGTTTTTAGGGAAGACATTTTTCCCAAACTTGTTTTCTCTGTCACTCTTCCATGAGATGTCTTTCTTATTCACAGGAAGTTGTTGGCTGTTTCTTGAAAAGCTATAAGTATCGTTGAACAAACTCCAAGCAACAAGACCACATGGAACAATTGGTTCCCCACCCACGTTATCCTCAGGTGCACAGGTCTTCACATCATGCTCGTCTCTTGGATTTCTTAGCTGTGCATCGTTTCGACTTTTCACATACCTAACACACATAATCAACCAGAAAATTGTAACTGAAACTATTACTTGAGGTGCAAATAATGCAAATTACTATTACTTGAAAGAAATTTACTAAGATTAAATGCAGGCAAAGTACCGTCTATGGTTTTGGTAGAAATTCTCAAGTTGGTAGTAAACATAGACAGGACGCTTCATAGCTTTTGTCACCTGGAAAAGGAAAAAAAAACAAAGGCTTTAGAAAGAGTCATACCTAGAAGGAAACATCTACTATAATACTCAATCGATCATAGGAAGGAACTAAATTGCCATAGAAGAAGATATATATCAACCGTTATTGTTCTGTTACATATCTTCTCTCCTGCACCCTGTATGTAAGCGACCATGTTGTTTCTAGACGATGGTGGAATGCAGTCTGTGTCATATCGATCAACAATCTCGACGACCTTCAAGAGTAATGAAACGAATCCTCAATAAAGCGCAAAACGGAAGCTGGCGAAACAAGCATTAGAAAAGAAAAAAAAAAAACAGAGAAAACATTTGGATAAAGCATACATACTCCTTGAGAAGCAAATAAGCAGATGACTCCAAGGGGAATGAAGACAACCCCAGCGACTAGAAATGTTAGGATTACCTGTAAACAATAAGAAAACAGAAAAAATAAATACATGATATTCAAACCTTGTAGCATTGCACTTATGCCACTTAAGAATGAGACAAAAGTCACTAAACCGTGATGAAACTTACCCATCTTGGAGTAAGAATTGGCTTGCACGCTGGAAGCTCCTGCTGAGTAAACTTAGAATCTGGTAAAAGGGAGTTTAGACAAAAGTTTCTTAATAACAGAGAATCGAACGAAACCTACTATATTTATTTATATATACGATTTGGTTTATATTTATATAAGAGTACTGATGGTAAAGTTTTCGAACATAAGATTCCAACATATGTAACATCAAAAATCCAACAACCTAGCTGATGAACCTCTCTTCTCCGTCTATAGAAGAAGAATCAAAACTAGAATATACAAACTATACAAGAATGCATATTAAAAGATATGTGCCAATAACATACGAAACATGCAAATTAAAAGAGATGCTGATCGAGGCACAACAACACCACAAACAAAGAATCACGTAACTATCTACATATGCACATAACCGTTCTCGGGAGATAAAACAAGAAATTTTGCATCAACTGGTGATTAAAAAAAAAAAATCGATCGGCATTTAAAGAAAAAAGACGAGACGATCGACAAAACAAAGATGGATAGACCAAAAAATCAAGAAAAAATTGTGAGGAGATAAAGATAGAAAGATTACATTTTGGTCGCTTAGATGCTCTCCTCACACCGGAAGAAGGCTCACCCGATCCACCTCCTCCGACGGTGGAAGATGCTGCGTTGGAACTCATTACCGAAGAAATCGATGAGAGATCAAAAAAAATTTGTGTGGCGATTCTAAATCGTAACGACGGCGATAACAGATCCTTACTCGAGAGAGGGTAAGAAGAATGTTAGGTTTGGGTCACGAGAGAGAGAGAACATCTATATCTACTTCGGGAAAGATTGATAGATCTTTTAGATGAAGAAGCAAAACTCTGAGAAAGGCAAAAAGAAAAAAAAAAAAAAAAAAAAAAAGAGGACGTGACAAATGCTGCTGTTTACATGGGAGGGAAAGATCCATCTATTAATAAATTAAGGAAATTAAATATACATCAAATATATAATACGAGGAAACCCAAAGTTTTTTTTTTTTTAAAAACGAGAATTTTGTGTAGAGAAAAAAAAACGGAAGTTTTTCGAACAAACCCGGCAGATACGGTTAATGTGCCACGTGGATTACACGTCATTAATTAATTTATTCCAACCGAAAGCGGGTCAAAATAACCCACCTGTCATTTTTTGACTTTCCAATATTTTTAATGATTTTATTCCTCTTTTTAATCACACTCACTCTCATCTCAAGACCCCCCCCCCCCCAGGACCAGGTGGCGGAGAGTGGAGACGATATTTTATTTTACTCACATCTTCTTCTTCGTTCACCTGTCTCAATTTGATTTCGTTGCTTTTAGCTTCACCAGCTTCTCCGATCTCACACTAGTTTTTTCGTTCGACCGAGGTGATGGTAATCGGAGCAGCAGCGCTTGTAGCCATCGGCGGTTGTCGAAAGCTTGTCTCGTCGTCACATACTTCCCTCCTCCTTGTTTCTTCTCAGTGTCGCCAGGTTTAAATCTTCTCTCTATCGTTTCTTCTTTTTGTAATATCCAATATTATGACTCAATGGTTATATATCTGAATGCAATTTATCTCGATCTTGTAAGTCTCATGGTGGAAGTATATAAATATTAAGAAAGGTCAATTTTGATTTCCTCCGCTCCGATGTGTTTCTAAATAGTTTATGATGCTCGCCGTCAATTGAATTGATTATCAGATGAGTACGGACGCACAAAGCGTTTCTGAGAAGCTCAGGAGTTCTGGTCTGTTACGTACACAAGGTCTAATAGGAGGCAGGTGGATTGACTCCTATGACAAGAAGACAATTAAGGTCATTACGTCTCTGCCCCTTACTCTCTCTCTCTCTCTCTCTCTTGATTTTGTATTGCTTTCTGTTGACATCTTCTTACCTTGTTCTTCTTTACAGGTTAACAATCCAGCAACCGGTGAAATTGTTGCTGATGTTGCATGTATGGGAACAAAAGAGACAAATGACGCTATTGCTTCTTCTTACGAAGCATTTACATGTATGTCACCCTCCCTAGGCTTCTCCTCTTGAATAATACCTATAACTGTTCTGTCTCTGCTCAATGTTTGATGGTCGCTGAACAATGTGATGTGCTGGGGAGGGATAAAATACTTATTTTCTGTAATTCTCTTACATTCAGCTTGGAGCAGATTGACTGCTGGAGAGAGGAGTAAAGTTTTACGGAGATGGTACAAACTTTATATCTTGTAGCAATGCATACTCTTTATACATATTGTAGTGTGGATGGGGATGTTTTAGGATTCTAAGGTCAGATTAAGATCGCTATGCGGGAATGTTTTCCATGGATGTCAACTGCTCATGAAATTAGAATATAGTTTCAAGGCTTTTTAAAGATACGGGCAGAGATATGGTATCTTGCTTGAAGCTTGCTTATATGGTATAATTTCAATGGGGTTCCTACTTCGTTTCTCCAAACACAGGTATGACCTCCTGATTGCACACAAGGAAGAACTTGGACAACTTATAACTTTGGAGCAAGGAAAACCGCTAAAGGAGGCCATAGGAGAGGTAGATAATTCAGTTTGTAGTTGAGAACATTGAATGTGCCCTGTCTCAAGTGTTGCAATCGTTTCTTAAAAGCAATATATGATTCTGTAATTTAGTTTGCAGGTCGCATATGGGGCAAGTTTTATTGAGTACTATGCGGAGGAGGCAAAACGTGTATATGGTGATATAATTCCTCCTAATTTGTCTGATCGCCGGTTATTAGTTCTAAAACAGGTTTGCCGATTCTTGCTTCTAAATTCTATATATGCAGCTTTTATTTGTGAGTGACACAATTCTGCACCCTTAGCTTAACTTGGAAGTGCGTAAATAGAGATATTATTTTCCAGGCAATCTGGTCTTGGAAATCTGTGACTTTACTTTGCATTCCTACCCCCCCACCTTCACATTTTTTTGAAAATTTTCAAGTTCTGTTGCAATGCTATATGAAATGAGAACTTGGAGAACCTTAATCTTGTTTTGCGAATTCCCTTTCATATGTGGAGATTCCTAATGTACTCTTTTTCCGTGTCATGTGGCTGTATTTATTATATCACATGTTTAGTATACGCCTCAATTGCTAGAATCTCTTGATTTTCTATGCAGCCTATTGGTGTTGTTGGCGCAATTACCCCTTGGAACTTTCCTTTAGCCATGATTACTCGGAAGGTCTTGCTAGTTTTACCATTTTATTTAATCGTATTCTAATATACTATCCCAGTAGATTATGTAGAACTTCTTTTCATTAAGTTTATGTGGATGGTTGATGGTATTGCAGGTTGGCCCTGCTCTTGCTTCTGGATGCACGGTGGTTGTTAAACCATCTGAACTTACTCCCCTAACAGCTCTTGCTGCAGCTGAACTTGCACTTCAAGCTGGAGTTCCTCCGGTAATTTATATGTCTAATTAACCAGCGTATCTGGTATCCTCAAGTTTGATTTCCTAAAGTCAGGGAGCTGACCTGATATTTTGTTAAGTTTGAAAATGCTGTCTTCCGTTTTAACATTTGATTTGATTTAACCTAGCGTTTCTATTTTTGTCAATGTGGCTCCTAAACTGATTTATGACCCATTGATGTATGACTGTGTGGCTTGAAGGCTAGTTTTTAACAATGTTTCTTTTGTGCTATTGAACTGTCTGGCCTGACCATCTCTTTGGAATTTTCCCTTTTTTTTTTTTTTGTATTTGTAACATTTCATGATTCATTTGAATGGTATTTTCAACAGGGTGCACTTAATGTAGTCATGGGAAATGCTCCTGAAATTGGGGATGCTTTACTTACAAGTCCAAAGGTTTCTCTAATTATCTTTGTTGCTGTTATTTGTATATATATGCCATTAGTAATGATTCATGGTAAGTAACCTTACCAATTGACTGTTTTGTTTCTCGTGCTACTTAGGTGAGGAAAATCACATTCACAGGATCAACAGCAGTTGGAAAGAAGTTGATGGCAGCTGCTGCACCTACTGTCAAGAAGGTATGCTTAAGCAACGATATCATGCTATTTAAAAATATATTCTCCAGATCATGTATCACTGGTATCTCAACTTTTTTCTTGTGTAGGTTTCTCTAGAACTTGGCGGCAACGCACCCTCCATAGTATTTGATGATGCAGACCTGGATGTAGCGGTAAAGGGAACGGTAAGTGTTGGTCATGCGTGTTAGGGCATTGATTTCTATAAAAGATGCAAAATGTTGATCCATCTGGAAAAATTACTCGGAAGTGACAATATCCTGGTTCTTTTCCATATGAGATGTGTCTTACTTTTTATCTGGTTAATTACGTCCAGACTCCACCTTTCCGAGCTCTATAGGGATTTCCAATACCATAAAACATTATTTACCTATTTGATCTGTGATTGCAGCTTGCAGCAAAATTTAGGAATAGTGGTCAGACATGTGTTTGTGCGAACAGAGTACTTGTGCAAGATGGTAAGTATTGGGATAGTCGACACACCCCTCCTGGATCTTGCATCCGGTATTAACATAACATGTTATATCTTTTCAACAGGTATCTATGATAAATTTGCTGAGGCCTTTTCTGAAGCGGTTCAAAAGTTAGAAGTAGGAGATGGCTTTAAGGAAGGGACAACTCAGGTAAGTCCTTTATCGATCTTATACTTCTGAGAATTTAGGCTATTTGCTATCAAATCCAGTCATCAGATCACACTATTGGTACCTCGTTTCTACGTTCTGTCAACTAGCATCCCAAGCCTCTTGTCTGCCCTTTTATTTTGCTGTAAATTTATATGTCGCTTCAACATTCTTATAGGGTCCACTTATAAACGATGCAGCAGTGCAAAAGGTACATTAGTTGTACTTTCCAGTTTCTGTTTTGGTTTCCATGTACAACAATTATATTTGATGTAGTCTTACTTACTCGTCATGCATAATAATTTCAGGTAGAGTCATTCGTACAAGATGCAGTTTCCAAGGTTTGTATTTTCTCATTTGCGTTCTTGCAATCCTTGATTTCTAAGTGAGGCAGTTCATATTTTCTAATTGTATACCATTCATTAAGACACAATTCTAGTATTCCTTCAATATGAACACTAGATGAAATATCTTATTTGTTGTTGTCTTCTTCTTACAGGGAGCAAAAATCCTTCTTGGCGGCAAAAGGCATAGTCTAGGGATGACTTTCTATGAGCCTACTGTTATCCGTGATGTTTCGAGTGACATGATTATGTCTAAGTAAGTACTTAAAGCTTCACATAATTGTAGTGTTATAGCTTTTGTTTCTCTAAAGAAATGAACTAGAAACATCTACTGTTCATCGCATTTTTGTGATCAAAAGAACTGCATGTGTTGCTTGTTCTAGGGAGGAAATTTTTGGACCCGTAGCTCCCCTTATTCGGTTCAAAACAGAGGAGGACGCTATCAGAATCGCTAATGACACAATTGCAGGTTTGTCTTCATGTAATATTAGTAACCTTCTCCTTGTATATGTCCAGTCTTGGGCTAACAAAATAAGTGGAGATGTGTTGTGTGTGCAGGACTTGCTGCGTATATATTCACAAACAGTGTCCAAAGATCTTGGCGTGTCTTTGAAGCACTTGAATACGGACTTGTAGGGGTGAACGAAGGACTCATATCAACAGAGGTAAGACCAGAAATGAAAGAATCACGTTCTCCTAATTATTTCCAGGCATTTGCTTATATCTTTTGATTGCAGGTGGCTCCATTCGGGGGAGTGAAGCAGTCTGGTCTTGGAAGGGAAGGATCCAAGTATGGTATGGACGAATACCTTGAGGTAACTCAGAACACCTATTTATCTCTTATTGAACTACGCTTCAGTGGATCGAATTGGTCTTATATAATATTAGAAATCCCACATGAAGACGTAATAAAGTATGCAAGGCTAGCCTTATATAGGTGGTTAGTTTTACATTTTCCGATTGCTCCCAAATGTTTTTTTTTTTTTGAATTCTTTCTTAGCATAAAGTTGTACAAATTACTTTTCGTATGTTGAGTCTTGGCTCTTGGCTTTGACACAGATCAAATACGTATGCTTGGGAGATATGAATAGACACTGATTTGGTGTGTTAGAGAAAGCATGGAAATTGTAAGTTCGTCTCCTCCATGGCTCCACTCACATCCTTCTACTAATCAAAAAGCTCAGCCCTTGGGTTTTCTTTCTTGCTGTGGAACATAATAAGGATTTGAAGGATATTTATTATGAAATAAAGGTTCAAATGTTTCACAGTTTCAGCATGGTTTTTAGATAATATTTTGGGGTTTCCATTTTATTTATCTTTGTTTTACGTGAAATATCTGTGTAATATTTTTTTACTCCGACATTTTTGCTTGCGATATATAAAAGCCAAAAGAGTAAAAAGGCGGTGTTGTTCTTTGCTTCAGTTATTACCAATTCTTATACAAGTCGATGTGTATTTGGGTTTATTTTTCTTTTTAATTAGTATCTTCTCATATATTATAGACTTATATGTTTCATGTGACAACAAACAATGTTTAGGAGGACTATAACTCACAACAGTCAGTCGATATATCAAACTTAATGCCAGTTATTAAAATATTAATGAATTCAACAAAAAAATTCGCTCGTTTATGTTTCAAAATAGCGATAGATTTACATGGCTCTTTGCCAAACTTGGGATTTTATTTTTCTTTATCTTTTAAAAAAAATATGGGGAAAAGATAAGAAGGTTGGAAGGAATATATTCATTTCGAAGAAGAAATTCGAAAGCACCATCAAAAAAAGATGCTTGAAGTTCAAGCAACTGTGGCCTCTATTTTTTTATAAGCCGACTTACTTTATTGTCACTAAATTCATTTTCTTTCTTTCTTTCTTTTTCATAAGCTCTTAGTTTGCTTCAACAACAATTAGCTAAAAGTTAAACATCAGCTTTACTTGGTTTAAATAAAAACAAACACTTTGCTTTCTTATCATTTAAACACACTATAACATTTAGATTATAATCATCACTAAAAACATATTAATCAAGAAAGATAAGAACTTAAATGACCTTAAGGCGGACGATTTGCTAATGCTATAATGTACCACCTCATATCACTATGAATAAATTTGGTAAATAATAGTGATAATGATTGCGATCAAAAAAAAATATATGATAATAATTAGGAATAACATGTGTGTATCTTCAAAAAGGAGTAAGGGAAAAAAGTCTAGTAAACTATGTAAATGTGGCTGGCCAAGATTTATACGGTTAGCATCTATCGCGGGAGTTCTATTTTCATTTTTTAATATTGTTGGCGCAATAAGAATCTATCTTTATTCATCAAAGAGGAGAAGAATTGATTCCAATTCTCATGCAATTTGAACTTTGATTTATTATTTTAAATCTAAAAGCTAACACCATTTTCTTATTTTATCATACTCAGAACTCAGATTTGTGTGCGATAATTAATTATTTTTATTATACAAATAGTTCGTCTATATACAACATCCAAGATTTAACGTTTCTGGCAAAGAAACATATACTGTTTTAATTTACTCAAAGTAATTAATATCTGGAAAATGTATTACCATGTATAGCTGCACACATCGTCAGTCCTACAAAAGCCAAAAAGGGTTATAGCCCCAGCAAGCTTTAACCAATAAACAAATAAAAATTAATGGAAAAAAGAAGGAAAAACATATGGTAAAAACTAAAAATAAAGAATAAAAGAGCTTTAATAAGTAGAAGAAGAGGTCCCCAACATTAACACTATCTTTACACATTGATGCATAATTCTCCACGTATCAATAGTCCGTGTATGTGTGATATTCTTCTGTTATTTTTCGTTTTATTTCCGTATTCATTGACAAATATCGAGCTACATTGCATGGTTTTCCTTCATACTTAATAATGAAACCTATAATATATATAATTTTCTGATTCATTTAGACAATATTCTCTTCTTTTGTGTGTGTGTGTGTGTGCATACAACCTCAGCTATAATTCATTGACTTATTCTTATTCTATGTAAATATGCCATGGGACCTCCCACTCATATATATTAGGTTGACCATTTTACATATTTGTACATATTCACAAATTAAAAAAAAAAAAAAAAAAAAAAAACAAAATAAGAAATTCATGCGATTAGCGAGCTAGTTATATGAATAACTAGTGCAATTGAATTCAGGGAAAATATAAAAAAAAAGTTGCTTGCGTATACTAGTAGTGTCCGTACTCGATGAAAACGTTTTAGTTATCTCGTTTGTAGATGTAAACCACAATGTTTAACTAATCGATGAGAACGTTTTTATTGTTAGAAATATATATCCCATTCCCACCTAACGGTATAGCAGGAACCAGGAGCTATAATAAACTTGTTCCAAAATATACGGTCGATTAATTTAAAACGATACTCATCATTGCTTAGAATTTGTATATTCAGCTCATTATTAACCAAAAAGGTTTACCCTACCATAAATGATAAACCCCCTAGTGCAATTTTTTTTTCCGGTTAGATATTTCCATTATTTTACGTTTGTGTCCAATTACGATATCTAACGATGTAGACATACTATATAAGTCTAGTATACGACTATCCTCGCGCGGTTTTAATTATAATATATATGGACATTTAAAATATTCACCGTCGAGAGTTTATATGTTCCTATAAATAAATTATTTACAAATCTATATACATCAAGCAAAAAAAAAAAAGTAAAATGAAAAGTATAGAACTTCCGTATCGAACAAAGGAAGAAAAAAATCTCCAAAGTTTGTAAAAATTGATACTTCTGTTACATAGTCCGCTTCCGATCCATACCCGTTTTTTATATGTGACTAACAAATTCCTAAGATCTGCATTGTTAAAAAGTGAATTTCTTCCCAAAACAAAATACATGCATATCCATATATATATATATATATATATGTATTACATTGGATTCATTATTTTTAATATGAGTACTAATTTAATAATCTGAGACAACAGACATGAATTACTTCATGTAGACGTATACATAGTGCTTTTACACAGATTTTATAATAAAAAAATAATTCAAAGGTATTCAAGCTGAGAGGATAAACAAAAAAACAATTGAAAAAGATAGCGACAGTATCTTTTTACAAAGGAACGTCTGCGTACTACTAGTCTGAAACTTTAATTCTCTCTTCCATACTAACGATAAAACATATTTTAACTAAACCAGTTATTAATTAATAATTATTCACAAACAAAACAAAGACGAGAGAGAGAGAGAGAGAGAGAGAGAGAGGGAGAGAGAAAAAGCCGTCAGCTGATCTCTTCAAAAACGCATCGTATTCTCTCACATTTTTGCATCACATTCGTTTCTTGAATCCCCTCTTACAGAGAGAGAGAGAGAGTGAGAGAGAGGAAGAGAGAGAGAGAGAGAGAGAATGTTCCATGCTAAGAAACCTTCAAGTATGAATGGTTCATATGAGAACAGAGCTATGTGCGTTCAAGGCGATTCAGGCCTCGTCCTCACCACCGATCCTAAACCGCGTTTGCGTTGGACCGTCGAACTCCACGAGCGTTTCGTCGACGCCGTCGCTCAGCTCGGCGGCCCTGACAGTAAGCTCACATATATTTCATCCATCCATTTAACCAAATTATATATATAGAAGTGTGTTTCTCAAAGTTTTTGATAATTTAATTTTTGTTTGCAGAAGCAACTCCAAAGACGATTATGAGAGTTATGGGTGTGAAGGGTCTTACTCTTTACCACCTAAAGAGCCATCTTCAGGTATGTACACAAATATAAATTAGGGTTTTTTTTCTTTCCTTGCTTTAAATTTTCTCATTCTCTTTATCTTTTCTATTCTTTTTCACTTAATATTATAATATAAGTATAACAACTTCGTATTTGGATCTATGGGTGCAGAAATTTAGGCTTGGAAAGCAGCCGCACAAGGAGTACGGAGATCACTCCACAAAGGAAGGTTCAAGAGGTGACCACTCCAATATCTTCCTTTCTCTATCAAATTAGGGTTTTTCTTCTTCTAAGTTATATATATATATATATTGTCCTTTCATCCGTCTTCGTCTAAATTTTGTAATTTATCTTACGGTGTAGCTTCTGCCATGGATATTCAGCGCAACGTAGCTTCTTCTTCCGGCATGATGAGTCGCAACATGAATGAGTATGTGTTCATCAAATTTCGTTTATTTTCTCAACTGTCATTTTCTATATATATACACATGAGCAACAACTCACACCAGGTTGATATTTGATCAGGATGCAAATGGAAGTGCAAAGAAGGTTGCACGAACAGCTAGAGGTAATTAATTAACATATCTATATTCTGTGATACCTCAACTCTTACTAAGTCAATTTCTATATTCATCGTTATAAATGTTGCATTTTAATTTGTTTAATTAGGTGCAGAGACATCTACAACTGAGGATTGAAGCACAGGGAAAGTACATGCAATCTATATTGGAGAGAGCTTGCCAAACCCTAGCCGGTGAGAACATGGCAGCCGCCAACGCAGCAGCCGCCGTCGGAGGAGGATACAAAAGTAATTTAGGAAGTTCGAGTCTTTCAGCAGCGGTAGGCCCACCTCCTCATCCTCTTAGTTTCCCTCCGTTTCAAGACCTAAACATCTATGGGAACACAACCGACCAAGTCCTCGACCATCATAGCTTCCATCATCAAAACATAGAGAACCATTTCACGGCCAACAATGCTGCAGACACCAATATTTACTTGGGGAAGAAGCGACCTAACCCTAATTTTGGTAACGATGTAAGGAAAGGACTAATGATGTGGTCTGATCAAGATCACGATCTTGCCGCTAACCAACCGATCGATGATGAGCATCGAATTCAGATACAGATGGCTACACATGTCTCCACCGATTTGGATTCTTTGTCGGAGATCTACGAAAGGAAATCAGGTCTATCAGGTGATGAAGGGAATAATGTTGGGAAATTACTGGAAAGGCCATCGCCTCGAAGATCACCATTGAGCCCTATGATGAACCCTAATGGTGGATTAATACAAGGAAGAAACTCTCCATTTGGCTGATACAATAATTAATTATAATATATGTGATGCATGGGTACGTAAGAACGAGAGATAAATATTTTGTCATTGTGAGTTTGAAGTAGGGGTTTAGAGATGAGACAAAACAAACAAACAAACAAAAAACAAAACTATAAACTTTGTTATGTTTATGGGATTAGTTTTGCTCGTGTTTAATCTGTACGGGAACTATTTATTATTGCTGTTCTTACAATATTTAGGGTCTATGTATTTTGTACTTATTTGTTACTTATTTATAATCGTGTGATTATTGATCTTTAATTACATTATTGTTACTCACAGGGGTCAGCCAGTACAATGGCCGAATAATTCTATGATTTTGTTATTCTTTTACCGCTCGTAAATTTTTATTACCTTAATTTGTATAGTAAACTATTTTGATATTCTATGTTTGATAGCATCTGTTTTTTGTTTTTTTTTGCCTATTTTTTTATAAATTAATAAGTAGTTTTTATAATAAATCCGCAGTTTTATTTCGTATGTACATACTTGTACGATATTCATATTTGACAGTTTGCCAATTAGAGCTATGCCTATAAAATGTGAATGTGCGTACTAAAGTATATATCTACATAAGGATATATGTTAAACCAGTATATATGTAGAATGTAGTATATTACGTACATATAAGATGCCTTGACTAGTGTCATGCATGAACGTGACTGTTTATAGGACAAATAATGGACATTTATGGGTAAGAGATTGATCATGTTTGAAGGCAAGTACGATATTTTACAGCTTTTGAAGGGCCCTTTGCTTTTTCATATATGAGTTAGTTATTGACTTATTTCTATCTCAAGTTAGTTTGTACTTGATGCCTTATATATGATTACGCTAAAATGGGATATCTGCATCGGGAAACTCTATTTTCAAATCAAACTTGGAATAAAAAAAATAAAGTGTGTGGTAAAAAATTCATAAGTGAATAAGAAAAAGAAAGGACAGCGCAAGTTATATAATGATGATGATCCCCATCAAAGCAAAAGGTTTTTAGGGTTTTGGGAAAACCACATGCAAACAGCAAAAAAAAGCTGTAAACTTTGATTCAAATGTATATATAGTCACTTGATTTTGTACGATACTATATATACATTAATACATATATGTATGCATTTATTATAGCTGCATCAAAACTATATATACATGCAAGTGTAAGTAAGTGTGTATGTAGAGATTGATAGCTACAAGATACTTTTCAAAAGAAAATAAAAGAAGTTGTCATAAAAAAATTAACCGACACTCAGTATCTATCTTTCCTTCCGTATATGTCTTTGTTCTTTATTCTTTTATTTCTTTTCTGCTTCATATGACCACTAATTAGTTAGAACATATATATTTATATACAAAAAGAAAATTAATACACTGATTCATTCTTAATTGAATTCGCAAGAGCTTAATTATTTGAATTGTATAAAGTACTTGTCTGTCATGCATTGAGTTTATTTTAATTAAACAGCCTCTTGCATTTCTTTAAAAAAAAACGACTGATTTAGTCATAACTTCGTAAAAATTACGGCTTATCTATTTTTTTTATTGATCAACTTTGTTGGTTCTAGAGAGAGAGAAAATACAAAGATGATCCTGGTCATCACTGCAAGTTGGCAAGTAAAAGAGAAAGCTCTCTCAGTCTCTCTCACTCACTCTCACTCTCTCAAAAAGCTGAGGAAAACAAAAGGCAAAAAGAGGATTGAAGAAGAAGAAGAAGGAGAAGCATAGAGATATAAACGCACTCCCATGTATGCACTTCTCGAGGAAGCTTCTCTTCCCCCTTTTACGTACGCCCCCACCCAAATTCCCTCTAATTACGTTCCTCTGATTTTTTCTTCTATTTTATTAATACTTAGATTTGAACCCATCTTTTAATTCATCCCTTCATCCGAATTTTTTAATTTTACATTTCGTATATGTTTTATATGATTTTATCTGTATTAATAGAAACATATATATCTTACCCTCTGTTGTTGTGGTCACATGATCCCTTTTGTGATTTCCGGTACATTACATATATGGATTTAATTTCAGTGAGGCTAGGAGGAATGATATTAAAAGATCAATACCAATAGAACATCAACTTCTATCAATAAAAAATATATATAAGAAATATCGTTTGATTCATTTTTTAAATAATAAAATAAGATATAACTAAAATTAATTTCTAGTTAGGGATACAAATATACAATAATAGAAATATCATATACTCTACTAATGAATTAGTAGTAGAATGTTATAAAAAGAAAGAGAAGGAACTAGTAGTAGTTATGGTTCAATAATCAATGTCTTTGTGAAGATGCATTATATACAAAGTGGATCTGAAATGACGATAATGATGCAGGTTTTGTAAATATTCATTCATTCACTATAAAATCACACCTACCACAAGTTAATTATTATAACTATTCAGTGCTTTAATTAATATATTTATATACCATCTGAACATCTCATTCTGTTATCTTTTTTTTTTTTGTCTCGCATTTCACATGCATAAACGTGCATGTGATCGTATAGCTTTACTTGTATATCATTATTTTAAAATAGGCTAATAATAAAGTTAATGTTTGTACACATATCATATGGTAATTATTATGGTTGTTAAGCAAACTAAAGTACGTATAACAAATAAATAAAAGTAATAAAGGTAACACGGTCTTGGATGGTCTATGCACATTCTTCCATACAAATCCTCTGTAGGCACCTCATTACGATCTCGACCTTGGATTCCATTATCCTCCCTTACTTCTTCTGTTTTTCGAAAAAAAAAAAATAATAAAGAAGAAGAAGAAGATAATATACTTCTTTTTGATATTCTATATCTTTGAAATGATACTTTATTTTTGGTATGTGTTGATGTAGAATGCTCTCTTAACAAAGTACATTCCCCAAGAATCTTTTTTTTTGTTTTGTCCTTTCTTTCTCTAGTATAATTTTTCATTAGTTGTAAGTTTTAACCTATTTTCCAACAAAGTTTCATATACTATTCATACATTTTTATTAGGGAAATAAAGAAAGAAAAACCAAGCATTTAATACCTTTCGAAGAAAACAACAAAATTGAAAGAAACAAAAAAACAGGAAAGATAAAAATCCCATATTTGTATCGATTTGTCTACGCTGAAGAATGACACTAACTTATTACGCTCACACACCCATTAGATGACTGGGCTGCTTATAATGCCCATTAGAAAGGTTTAAGAATGTTTATATATGGAAGAGATCCTCGTTCGCATTTCCATGTCAGCCCATAATTGTGGATTTCTTTAACGCATACAGTAAGAAATAACTCTGTCAATTTAACAATCATTGGGTGAATTCTCTTTTTGCAGGTTCAGTAGGAAGGAATCAAAAGAATGAGAAATCATCTGCAAGTCATTTTGTGTTTACTTCGCGGATATCAGGTGTTAATAAGGTAAGTAATGTCTTTGCCATCTGGAATTGGTTCTTGCCTTGTAGACTTTCTTTGCCATCTTTTTCACCAACACATATGTCCTCTATTAGAGAACTGAACAACAGGTGCAAGGTGTCCTCTATCAGAGAGTGGGGGAACCGGAAAGCAATTGAAGGAGACAAGTTTCGTGTTTTCAAACATAGTCTTTCCAAGCTATTGGCTTCAACATTATATTTCTTGTAGACCGTGCATGAATTCCACACTAGAATGATAAAAGTTCACTATGGTGCTTCAATGGCTGAATTACCATGATGAGTCATTCAGCCATGGAGTTTAGTAAAAACATTTGTTTCTCTAAGGGAGAAGAAAAACAAAACCAAAAATCCAACAACTTGTTGAACCCGATTCTTATTTCTCCAACATATGGAATCGACCTCTTCACCTGACACAAAGAAAACCACCTCACAAACTCATGATGTAAAGATACAGGGGAGTGTAGGCAAGCAGGACGAATCATAACCTCCACTATGTAACATCCAAACTCCTATGCATAATACTGACTTCATATCCAGCAGAAGTGATTAGCATTAACCATAGAACATATGCAGACTACAAAATCAGAAAGGCATAAACAGATAAGGGCTGAAAATAGATCACATAACGAAAACAGAAAAGACAAAAAAAAACACAACATGTATATCTATATAAATGGAGAATTCCTCCTTTGCGCCCATATTAACATACCTATATTGAAGGGAAGTAATTCATATAAAGAGAATCTACAATCACAAGCATATGCAATTAGGATATATATAAAAAAGACTAGGAATAGATGTAGCACACCAAAATGGATAAACAAATAAGAGACGAAGTAGTAACCTGGAATATCTTTGATAAAGACTTAGTAAAAGATCAGGCCTAAGAAAAAATGCGTGCATAGCTAGGAAGATGAGGAACATTATTGTTGACGGGAAACATCCAATGACAAGTACCAATAATGTGAAACTCAATAAGCGAAACACACTTCAACTCCAGAAAGGATGAATCAACAGATTGCAAAAGATCCAAGCAGCTTTCTGCATAAGAGTAGCTCAGACTTGAACAGCCCTAAAATACTTGAAGATGTTCAATACCGAAACTATGTTGGTAGACATAACCATCATGAAAAGAACAAAAAAAATACTTACAAACCCATTTAAAAGGAATTTATGATCATCTCTCATCTGACTACGAGTAGACTGCAAGAGTTAATAAGAAAACGGAAACGTATACCAAATGAGATCAGTCCTTGAGGCAAACCAGTGAGCAACTCAAGCCTCTTGAATAACCAATAAACTATAACAATCAGAAGTAAATCACAAAATAGAAAGAGGTGTAACAACCACACGGCATAGATACCCAAGAATCAAACCACAGGCAAAAAGTAGCTCATGAAACCTGAATCAACCAATGATGGAAGCTCCAAGTTGTAGACTTGATTAACAAAACTCCCGATGCACAAATACATGGAAACCTACGCAAACAGGTCGAAACAAAACCTCTAATTTCATCATCCAAAAATATGAATTCATATAGAAAGAGAAAACACCATGCCAAGCAGAAGTGATAAGCCTTTAAACCCTATAAAAAATGCAGATCATAAAATCATAAAATCAAAAAGAGAAGGGGAAAAAAAACTAATCAAATCTCCAAGGACAAGGGAAGAAACCACCAAGGAGGTTACAAAGAAGACTAATCAAATCTTCAATATATCAAATAAAACAATGTATAGATGCGAAGTAACCAGAAACACTGACTTATACACAAGCGATCCTTCCCTCCCAAAATGCCTTGAACCTCTACAGTCTAAATCGAAAATGAGAGATTTAGCAAAAAAATCTAATATGGAAATTAAAAACCCTAAACATAAAACAAAGGGAGGTACCAGGAAACCACGAGATCAAAGACATCTTTCAATATAAACCGAGACAGAATAGAACTAGCCTCCTCAATATAGACCTATAAAGAAAGGTAGCACTTCACATAAAACCACCGTAACAAGCATGTGAGAGTAGGATCAGAGACAGACACTAAAAATAGATGTAGCATGAAAGATAACACCAACAGAGATAAAGACAAAAACAAAGCAGAGTTATGTTAAAAACAAACATATCGAAAGTATACCAACAAAAGCAAGAGAATCTGGAAAACACAATAAGACACAGGAGATCAAATCATTCGTCACCAACAATAGCAAATCTCAGAAAATCATTAGGGAAAAAAAAGAAGAAGAAGAATAAGATGTAAAACGAGATATCAGAAGAAACCTGCCTAAACAGATGATGATAAACGAGAAGATAAGATTCAACAGAGCAGTCCCAGTGCCTCGACTCGACGACGATCTGCATCAAACAGAGATAGAGAGAGAGAGAGATAAGTTTCGATTATATACAAAAGGGAAAGAGGAACGCAAACCTGAATAAACCACCTTGTGCATCAGAGGAGCTCAGACTTAGCAGACTCCCTTTGGAATTTCTCAGCAGCTCTACATATCCTTCAGTCACAAGAAAATTCATCACCACAGTGTTCATATCATCAACTACTTTTAAAATAACATAAGTTACGTTTAGTAATATCAAGTGGAAACTGTTCACTTGAGTCTTACTCTAAACATGGAGCGAGCCCAGATTTGTAAACACAGAACACACCTGATTCAACGTTAGTCTTCCAGTTTATCGCTGCAAATAGTGGTGGCAGAACCCATTGTCTCACAAGTAGATAGCTCCGCACCTGCACATCAACTTTTTTTCATGCTATATAGTAGAAAGGATAAACCAATCAAATATTGATCCCTCCCATAAAAGAAGAAAGATTGAGAGAGATTGTAAAACAATCATACCAAAGCCTTATCTGCCATCATTTTCCTCACTGAATAGGCAAGGCTGAAAGAAAACAAAATAGAAGAAAAATAAAATATTATCAGCAAAGAGAAGTAAACTTTTCAATATGAAAACACGAAAGTAGTGAAAGGGTCGGGTATAGCCAAGATAGGAAACACATACGTTAGAGTAACAGCCAATGGAAGACCCTCAGGAACTGCCACTACGACAATTTTAACCTGCAGCAATAGCCAAGTATTAGTATTTATAGAAAATTAAAAAATTTTACTGCCAGCTCCGTATCAGACTAAGATGTTTAATTAGGACACATACCGCTACGGTAACAACTTTGATCACATCGTCAACTACATGACCAGTTTTTGTCTTTCCTTTAACAAAATTGAAGACCTCCACCTACATCTTTAGTGTGACCGGTGAAATATCTGAAACAAAACGGACAACGTACAGAGATTTTTGCATCATGTCAGGTAGGATTGTTCTCACGAATTGATGAAGATATGGCTGAGTTCCAAAATAATAACCAGTAAAGATCCATACCGAGTCAGAAGAATCACTAGCACAGTAGCAGCGAATGCCAAGTCAATGGAACCAATAAAGGTAGCTATCCCAGTTAAGCGCACCTGGTTCAAGCAAGTCAAAGATAAGCTTAATATTTTAAATTAAATGATTGTATTAGCAATGATCTAAAAAGTTAACCTGAAAGGGAGTTTCTTCACCATTATTTTTCTTCAGAAGTTCAGGCCATCAGCAATCCCCAATCATTGTTGACTCCAGCACCAGTAACCTTTTTAAGAAAAGAGCATACATATAACAGCTATCTCCTGAGATATCAGGTAATACTATGGAACTAGGAAAAAAAAGTGAGAAATCCTACCAGCATAACACCATTTCCATCTGCCAAGGGTCTTCTTTGTTAACCTAGCAAGAAAAGGGAAATCGACTGTCAGGGGAGTTATACCAAAGCGGAACGAGAAAGTCAACAATTTTACTATGATAGGAAACACACACGATTTTGTTATCTCCAGTCATCCTCCCAAGTATTAGCACTCCATCCGCAGGAACCTAAAGATAAATATTAATCTCGATTAGACACCTACCTGGTAGTATATATGGACAAAAACAAAATGAAAAGGAGAGGATAGATCACCCACCTGATTCCGAAAGAAACCATCAAAGTGAGAGATCATGGCAAGAATCCGAAAGAAACCTGTGATGAAAAACAAAGAAAAAGCAACACACCATATGAGAAAGTGAGCAGGGAAAACCTACGCAACACAGAATAAATAACAAATCTTCATACCAGAAACCATATATGGTCTTGCGCTTTAGCAAATCATCATCATTATCTCCACTCCACTGATGCCTTTCTCTGGTAGTCCTGAGCAAATATGACAATCCTTGAAGCTGATGCAACAACAAAAACACGCATACCAAAGTTAGCTAGGGGCAAGAGATAAAGAATAACCAGACATACATAATAAGCACGCCTCATGACTGCAACTTACCCCCTCCATATTGTGATCCTATGACAACAATATGCTAAGCTGTTCCGGAGTAATTCCAAAATCTCCTCAGCCAGACGTTGTTGGGTTCTCACCAACCTGAGAGAAAAAAGAAAGAAAACCTGCATCAAAGAGAGAGAAGATATCGCTGGTTAGAAAGACCAATAAAAGAAATCCAACAGAGGAAAGGAATGACAAGAATCAATCAAACCGCACCGAAAGATCTTAATATCTTCCTCATCAATCACAAATCGATCAATAGTATTATTCTCCACAATCTGGATTAACATGAAAAGAAAAGTGAAAAATCAGAAGCGAATAAGAAGTTCGGATAAATAATTTGATATAGAAATCAAACCCTAAAAGAAGATGAAATTGCAGAATCGAAAGAGATGATCTGATAATGATTCGCTTCCAAAAACATCTGCAAGACAGAAGAAGAAACGTAAGTAAGGTAACAAAAACCAGAGGAAGAACACATAAGAATCGTAAGTAAGAAAACAAAAATTAGAGGAAAAAGAGGACCCCTGAAGAAGAAGTAGCGTAAAGACAGAACAGAGAGAACACAACAATCCATCAAAGCCACCACCGAGTGCTCAAATGATCGATCCAAATAAATAAAAAAAGAGCATACATATAACAGCTATCTCCTGAGATATCAGTTCTACTATGGAACAAGAACAAAATTGTGTGAAATCCTACCAACATAACACCATTTCCATCTGCCACTTTACAGCCAGAAAATACGAATGGGTCCTTGTTAGAGTCTTTGTTAACCTAGCAAGAGAAGGGAAGTCAGACTGTTAGGGGAGTTATACCAAAGTCGAGAAGGTCAACAATTTCACTATGATAGGAAACAAGAAACAAACCATTTTGCTCTCTCCAGTCATGAAAATATTAGCACTCCATCCGCAGGAACCTATAGATAAATATTAATTTCGATTAGACACTTGATATCATATATGGACAAAACCATAATGAAAAGGAGAGAATAGATCACCCAACTGATTGTCGATGTCGAGAGGTATGACATAACCCACCACAATGTCATAGATTGAGATTTTCACTCGTCTTCCACCTCTTGTCACCTGTGCAGCAATCAACACAGGTTTAATGTGTGTGACAAAGGAGGGAACAAGAAAAAGAGTATTGAGGGGAAAAAACTTACATTGGTGCAAATCTATACCTCCAGATGTATGTTTCTCTATTCATCATTCAGGTTATGAGGCTGGAGAGGCTGTTTGTAGTCACTGAGAGCTGCAGAGGAGAAGAAAGCATCAGAACAACACTAAGAGAAATTATCAAATTTCACATATAAAGTGAAACAAGTTAAAATTACCTGTGACAAGAATCACTCCAAATGCAATGAACCCTCCATCATACCATCCTTCTTTGATACCCTGTGGATATTTGTTTCCAAATAGGCAAATATTATGTAAGAGAAAGGTTAAATTGCAGTTGACATTACACTTGTGAAAGTGGAAAGAGCCAGATTCTAATTAATTACATACCTCTGTATTTGATCCCAAGTGCTAAAAACGCTACTGCAGCAACCATCAAAATGACCAAAGTGAGATCATGGCAAGCAAACCAAAGAAACCTCTGTAATGAAAAACAATGGAAAAAACAATACGCCTTATCAGAAAGTGAGCAGGGAAAATCTAAGCAACAAAGAACAAATATCAAATCTGCATCTTCATACCAGAAACCCTTTCCCTTTCGTGGGAGGATAGGTGTTTGAACTTTGAACCATAAATGGTGTTGCGCTTTAAGCAAGTCATCATCATGTCCACCGAAACCTTTCTCAGGGTAGCCTTGAGAAAATTTGACAATCCTTGAGCCTGATGCAACAAAAACGAATGTGGCTCCAATCAAAATATCTAATCCTGTCAATACAAAAAATATTGCATCAAGATTCAGTTTATCCAAAAACCCATCATCAATGTAGATGAAAGAACACAAGAAAGGGCTCAAAATTACCCTTACTTCGTCGTCTTCCTCAAGCTGATTGACAAAATTATTCACAAAGATATTAAATCAAACAGGTTGCAACAAATTTAGGAGGGATACAAACACACCAAATCCACAAACAAAACAGAGGCAATAAAAACTCGAAAAAACAAGAATCATAAAAATGATACGTTTGGTCCAGACTCCCTTTTAGAATTCCTCAGCAGCTTCTACACTCCAAGAACCTGAGAGACGAAGAAATTTACTTAGGGAATAAAACAAATATCAGAGACGTGTTAAGAGGAAGAAGACTACCTGAAGAGGATGTATCCCAGAGAAGACAAAACGATCCATCGAAACCATCACCGAGCGATTATGAAAGCGTCCTCCTCCACGATTATCTAAAAAAAACAAAGTTAAGAGGGAAAACGAGTAGAGACGTAACAGATAGAAACAACAACAATCCATGGAAACAATCAAACCATCACCTTCGATAGATCTCCTCAATCACCGATCGTTCATAGATAGCATCCTCCATAATCTAAAACAATAATAAAACGACAAGTGAATAACATGAATAGAAAAGTGAAAAATTTCTCAGATCAACATGACGAGAAGACAAACCCAATTTAGAAAATCAAACCCTAGAAATTTCAGAGTCGAAAGCGATAATTAGGTTATAATACTCTCCCAAAAACACCTGCGAAGAAGACAGAAGAAACGTGTTAGTAAGAAAACAAAAACACCAGGAAAAGAAGACACTGATGCAATTTTAGAATCCAAACCCTAAAAAAAAAAAAAAAATCAATTACCAATGAGAACCCAGAAATAGGAACAATGATCGATTCAGAAAAATCTCAAAGACGCACGCGGTTAGAAGAATCATCACCCCGTCACTAGCTAACGCGTTAGCACTTCGCAGAGGGAAACAACAAAGAAGATAAGAAGATGTGGCTAGGTGACAATAAAGAAAGAGTAGGTGTCAGTATTTATAGATAAGGTTATAGAAGAAATTGACGGTCGTGATTTGATCTTATGTGAGATTTCAATGGTTTAGATTAAACTTCAGCTTTTCCTTTTCCGATTTCCTAGTTCCTATTTACAATTTGAGAGTATTTGCTATTTTCTTTTTTTAACGGCTTCTAATTTCCTTTTTGCTACTATCTTAGGTTGTTTTTTCCTCTTTTCACCACTATATATTTTAAAAATGTTTTCGCCTGAATTTTTTCACACACTCCCCTAATTCTTACCAAAATTTGTATTTATTATATTCTTTTGCTATTTTTGATTACTTGTTCACCAGGACCAGGCCCAACTAGAAATATCAAAATGTTTTTGGGCCTAAATTATGTAACCCACACAGAATCTTTAATAAAAGACTTCGATAACAACAAAAGATTAAGGCATTAAGCCAAATTACATATTATTCCTCTTTCTTCTTTTTACTTTTTTGTTTTTTTTTTTGTTTTGTAAATATGGTTGATTTGGTGACTGTCGACCTAGTAGTAGTCAGATTAGTGTGTGACTGTACAGCCATAAAAAGAAAAGAAAAATACACATGGATTGATTTTCCCAATTCGGTAATTATACACCTTAATTAGTATCAATACAATTCTCTAGAAATGTAAAGAACAACCAAAAAAAGTAGAATCATTTTGAAAGAAGTACAAATAAGTCTCTCTTTTTTTCTGGTCACACAGTAGTATATTGTATATATAAGCCATTATCTTTTCTTTTTTGATCACAGAAACACATGGATTTTTGTTAAACCAATATTAGAGTTCGTCATTATATTACAAAGTTACAAGTTACAAACCCAAATTACAAAAAAAAAAAAAAAACATGTTTTTTTAGATTTTTTTTTTTATAAAACAAAACATGTACATACATATACCATCACTAACTAACCCACCAATATTAAGTAAGTCCAAAATAATAATTATCGAGAATTAACATTGATGTTAATGTTATAATTATTATAATTAGTATCTTCAAAAATATCCGCGGGAGGAATAAAGGAGTCCAACGAGAGACCCGGCACATCGAAAACGACGTCGTCTATCCTCCAAATCTCCTCCATCCTCGTCCTGCTATTTTGCAACGACGTCTCCCCGAATCGGAACACCGTCGCCACGGCGCGTCCGCAATGCGCGATGGCTACTCCGTCGACGTCACGGTAATCTCCGATGCTAGTTCCGATTGTCGTCTCCCAGTAAACCGCCTCGTCTTCAGGCGAGATCGTGATAACCCTAGTGAGGTGCGAGTCCTCTAAATACACCAAGAGACCGCTTTTTTGGCAGAAGTATCCGTACAGTGCGTGGCGTATAACTTCGGCCGGAGCTCCGGCGTCGTTCCGTTCAATCAACGAGTCACGATCCGCGGATACTTTGAGGACGAAACAGTCATCATCGCCGATTCTTCGCTCGCCTAAGCATTGGGCTTTGGCGAATAGGCTTGCTGTCGTTTTTGGGTCCAAGCCCTGTAGCCCAATCACAAAAACAAACGTGTCTTTGTGAATTAATATTCACAATATTTATAGTAATTACTACTAATTTAAAATATATTCAAGAAAAATGTGTCCCGCAAATATTCGTTGGTGTCTGAACGACAAGAACAATAAAGCAAAAGATTTAAAAGAAACAAAAAAAAAAAGATAAAGCGAAAGACAAACTTTGATAATCCCAAGAAGTTCCCCCCACTTTGAATGTAAGATCGTATTCATGATGAAGCATATTCATTACATACGGTTTCATTCATACTAGTATTACTATCATATATTCACTACAATTTAGTTTCACCATCTTTTTATAATACTATTAGAAATATAAATATAACCCCCCCCCCCAACAATAATAATCTAGGACAAAAACCTCATACCTTACTAAATAAGGAAGTAAAATTTCAACATTAGCAACACATTTCGTAAATAGTAAGTACGGATTAATCTTAAAGAGTTAAAGAACAAGAAACCAAATCTAACGACTCAGGAAACAGATGACGTCACGTGACAGGAAAGGAGAGACCACGTGCGGTGGTGGAAGAGTCAAGAGTGGTGGGTAAATGGAACGAGGGGTTTGGTTTGATTTTGAAGTTTCAAGAGAAAGCAAGAAAAAAGAGGAGACAGCTTCTCCATCACTTGTCAGGTTAGTATATTTTTAATTTCTTTTTCTCATTAGCTTTGGTTTCTTATTGGACAGCGACCACTCTTTTTCCTTCCACGTCCTTATCTCTCGGACAATCTCGTTACGTCATCTGTCTCCTTTTGCCAAGCATTATGCAATTATTTGCTTCTAAATCATAGTTTAATTGTTTTTTTTTTCTAAAACTAAAGTTAGGTTTTGTGGTTTTAAAATATGAAATTATTACCTGGATTAGGCGTCGAAGTGGACGTTGAGGGCCTTTAGCTGCGTGAGTGCCGAGCCATGGCGTATGGCGCCAAACGGTTTTACCGTCTGACCCGGATATGAGTTTAGTACCACCGAGTACAAGCTCGAGAGACCACATTCCAGGCTGCATCTGCCACAATACAAAGCAACCACTATCTCCGCTCCGACCGTTTCCACCGCCGCCTAGTGTCTTCACGCTTTTTCCGGCGGCGATCTCCGTCTCACAGCAACTCATTTTCATTATCCCTGTCGCGTACATGTTCTTGGCCGCCTTCGCTTTCTTTAGACATCCCGTCGCCGCTAAGTATTGTTGTATTATATAATGCGCTGTCGACGTCTCCTGTATTTTATATGTATGTATCATTAACTACCAATCTAAATGATGAATATATACCTAACATCATACTAAGTATTTTGCAGTTTGCATAATCAAATGGGAAAGAATAATATTGGTTTACCTTTGATGTTTAATTTTAAGAGTTTGACATGGTTATTTCACATGTTTTTTGGCCCCAAAAAAACATTATCGTACCTTTGAGCATTTTTTCAACCAATCTTATCTCAAAGACATCTATTCAAACGACTTTTTCTCCAGTTCAAAGAATTAACCGACCGTATAAGATTTCCACTCAACTATATATAAATGTCATATATATATACTTAATCTATTATATTTTTTAGATTGTGTTATATATTTAAAGAAAATATTAATTAGAGAAACACAAATAAAAGTTGTGCATTGTAAATAAATAGAAATATAAACCAAAAGATAGATTAAATAGTAATACTCACAAATGGGACATTCTTGATTTGGAAAGAACCAAGAAGAGGATCATCAGGAAATAGGTCGGAGACGAGAACGGATATTGGAGCAAGAGGACAACCCAAGACCCCGAGCAAGAGCCTCAAGTCTTGTCCCTTGGCCGGGACGTCATAACTGTTGCAAAGTGGTTGGACCGACGGAGATGACATATTTCCAGATATGCCCTTATGAACCTTGAACCATTCCCTAATCGCTTCCCATGAGCTCTCCTTCTTGGTTCTTTCGTCTTGCATATCTGGATCTGGTCCTTCCATTAACGGTGTTAGGGCTTGTGGCGGCGTTCCCCATCTTTGCTTTCTCCAGTATGATTTTGAGTTGCTCATTGTTATCAAAGAGTGATGATGATATATAAGTGGGATGTTTGTGAGTTCTTTCTTTTTTTTTTTTTTTTTTTTGGAATATCTAATAGAATGGTTTTGTAATGGAAAGAGATTATTGGCATATTTGTATATATAGAGATGTATATGTGTGTAGAGAGAGAGACAAAAGGGACATTTTATCAGTATAGCGGTCCCAGAAGTTTAACATTATAATTTTAATTACATGGAAAGAAGCTTATAGTTAGTCCAAATTAAATATTGACAATAAACAAAACTTAATTTGGATTTTAAGAATTCCTGAATAATTCAGTTAACTAATGGAATCTATTACTAAATGTTACTACACATCTAAAGACCGTGTATTCTACGATTCCGCTTGATGAGAAATTTATTTATATATTATATATTCACCATTCAGTTGTATATATACGTGAACAAAATTAAATTTTTATATGACTGTAGTTTTTTGAATCTAAAGACTATAATATGGTTTTATTTTTGTCGTATGAATTATCAAGAGTTATGTTACAAATGCTTTTCTTTCTATCTTTTTTCGGCAAAAATGTTGTCTATCTAACTTGAAGAGACAATGTATCTATTATTAGTCATACGTGGAAAGGAAATGTGGAACAACGACTAGCAAGCTAATAACATGGAATGAAATCCGAGTCATGTGAATAGATCCGATCCGTGCAGTTTCTTTTTGTACATTATGGGCTCTCCTTTTGAGTCTTCGATCAATTCACACACTTTTTTGGTCCTTTAAATTTGAATATCATATTAACTCGATTACCATATGATCTTTGTCTTGTCTTTTGAGGATATCTATGCTAATCAGTTTTAATGTAGTTGTAATTACGATCTCTAGGTATGATCTTTCTTGGAAAATGACACTACAACCAGTGATATTACTGTCGATTAATGAATTTTTAATACTGTTGTAGTTTTCTTTTTGTCAAATGTTGTGTCTTTTAATAAAGTCCCCATTACAAAAGATTATATCAAATACAGTTTTTATCTTTTGTTTTCAGTCTTTATCCCCCTTTTATTCTCCGGATGTCTTTGGGATTCGAACTCTTCAATAGTTCAATTCGTCGTGAGAAACCAAAATATTGACCACAAAAATTTCCATATATCTCATATAAATTTGGATTCATAAAGTTATGCATACAATTATATAAGAGTATTTGTTAATATTGATTATTGATTTAGTGGTTAACAGATTTAACTCATACAAAAAATAACTACATAACCCTAATTATATATTAAAAAAATGTATAATAAGCACAATTCACTGCGTTCGAATGTGCATATTCTTTTGTTTCAATTATTCGAGATGCATATTCATTTTAACAATATATATATCTAACACAAGGTGGCAAGTCACCAGTGAGAATGGTAGCGGTAGATGCAGATATAGAAATCTTATAATCCAAGCTTATAATAACACTATTCGATTTCATAGTCCCCTTGCTTTATTCGTTGTATAATCTTCAAAAAAAAAAAGAAAAATTACATAATTTCTTGGCGAGACGTTAAGACTCAAGTGACAAGTGGTCATGTCTCTCACCCATGCTCTGCAACAAGTGGAAACACAACGTACCTGTCGACGTGGGACACACGTGCGAGGTATAACAAACCGGGCTTTACAATTTGAGTCTGAGCTAACCTTATACTGGGCTTTACTTAATGGCCCACTATTAATTTATAAGCAGAAGTATCCATGGTGGTGGTAAGTCGCACGTACTTACATCAGCAAATATGTATTTTATTCATATTGTGCTTCAATTATTGGCTATTTAATACTTAAAAGGTGAAGGGCCACAAAGATACAAATCTTAAACAGTTGTTCGAAAAGACAAAATAAAATACAAATCTCAATCACTGATCGATCATTATAGAGATCAGATCTCTTGACCACACACTAAATGCGAGATGTTGGTTTTCAGATTATATATGAGTCAAGTACCACTAGTTTGATTGTTTTAATTTTTGATGTAATAATTCTCACGACCTCAACAAGATCGATTAAAGTAAGCAACAATGGCGGATTCGTCAGCACCATTGTTGACACACCTTGAAGAAGATGAAGACACTTCGTCGCCTCTAACTTTCGGCAAGATCCTCGAACAAAGCTTGTCTGATTTCGGATTCTCGCAGTTCTTACAGATAGTTCTTGTTGGACTCGCCTTAACCTTCGATTCCCACCAGATATTCATCACCGTCTTCACAGATGCATATCCTACGTGGCACTGTCTCGACCACACGATCTGCAATCCGGCAACTACCGATATCTGTAAGATTCCCCGGTCAGCTTGGGAGTGGGACGACGGTGGTTTCAAGGGTAAATCAGTCATTTCCGAGTTCGATCTCGAGTGCTCGAGCTCCCTTCTCAGAAGTCTACCTAGTTCAACTTTTTATGTGGGTTCTATAGTTGGAGGAATCTTCTTGGCTATGATCCCAGACGGTACCTTGGGACGGAAGCAACTTCTTTTTTTCTCGACTTTCGCAATGTCACTCACTGGAATCTCGATTTCTTTATCCTCCAACATATGGATCTACTCTTTCTTAAAGTTCGTGATCGGATTCGCCCGTTCCCAGACTGGTACATACGCGTTAGTTCTGATAAGTGAGCGAGTTTCCACTAAATGGAGACCGCGAGCTACTATGATTCCTTTTACTCTGTTTGTGTTAGGGTTCATGTCGCTATCTGGAATCGCTTACCTTGTCCGACACGATTCCTGGAAAGTTCTCTATCTATGCACATCCGTTCCTGCAGGAATCCACAGTATTTTCATCTATTTTTTTGCCCTAGAGTCGCCGCGCTGGCTCCATTTGGAAGGGAAGAATGATGAAGCCATTGAAGTGCTCAAAAGAATTTCACCTGCAAAGAGAGGTTACTTGGAATCCGCGTTTTCTAGGTTACCTCCAAAAGAAACATTAGAACTAACTTCAAGCTCTTCTATCAAGGACTTGTTCATCAGGAAATGGGCTTTTCGAAGAATCGTACTTGTTATGATCATAATGTTTGGGTTGGGAATGTCGTACTATGGAGTTCCATTAGCGGTTAGAGACATAAAAGTGAACATCTATCTGAGCGAAGCCCTAAACGCAATGGTGGAGTTACCGACGTTTGTTATCACACCGATCTTGCTAGAGAAATTTAGCAGGAGAAGCTCTATGCTTGTAAATTGCTTAATTGGAGGTGCATCAGGAGTGCTATGTTTCGTTATGAGCCTTTTGGGGAGAACAAAAATCGCATTCGCTCTCGAACTCGGTTCTTTCTTTTGCGCTAGGATTGGATTCAATTTAATGGCGGTTTATATGGTTGAGCTATTCCCTACATGCGTGAGAAATAGCGCAACAACGATGCTTAGACAAGCGCTTGTGGTTGGAGGAGCTTGTTGTCCAATCATTGCTTCGGTTGGAAGAAATCTTCCGTCACTATCTTTTGCAGTTTTTGGATTTACGATGTCAGGTGTAGGGTTATTCGTTTTGCTTCTTCCTGAGACCAAAGGGTCAAGTCTATGTGATACAATGGAAGCACAAGAGCAGAGAGACCAAGCCTTGAAGAGTAGCCATAGTTGCTGAAAACAGAGTTTCAGAAACCTATATATTCTTTTACTCAATTTCCATATATAATTGTCTCTGAACAGAACCATTTAATTCCGGTAATACCGTTAAGCTCCGGTTAATCAAGCCATCTGTTAAATTTTCAGAGTAATTCATATGTGACACCTACAATGGCATGTCTTAAATTCTTCATAAACTGAATCATTTTGTTTTTTAGGTTTAGGTTCTGATAATAAAATTTCCATAAACTAAAAACGTTTGCTAATCATCTAAAAAGCTATCGTGTGAATATCTTTGTCTTTGAACTACTAATACAGACGCATTTACATCTAAAGATGAAGCCAAGAAATCACCGACAGTTCCTAGCTCCGGACACTCTTCCCAATCTTTCATCCTCAGCGTCATAGGACAATCTCCTCTGCTCTTTCCGACCACAAACAGTGAATACATCTCTCCGATCTCTCTTAGAATCGTCAGCGTATGCGGTCCATTGCTCACACGCTTCTCTATGAACCCCACTTCTCCCGTCGTTACAAATCTGTTGTACAGTCAAAAAATAATATCAAAAGTCGTTTCTTTGATGGAAACTCAATTTTTAACTCTGTAAATTACAGTTTCCTTAAACTCAGACCAGAGACAACGAAACAAAGTAGCGGCGGGAAACGGAGCTCTTATCAGAAACAAAGTACACAAAACAGAGTAGTGACAAAACAATGTATAAATAAGGTACCTGTTATAGAATTCTTCTAAGAAGCTCCGATCTGTTTCTTGTTCAGTTTGATCCCTTCCCATTACATCCAAAAAAACCTCGTTATTATCTCGTGTTGTCGCATTTCCAACCGGAGTCTCTGCCTTTGAATCCTCCGACACGAACTGTATAACTGTGAGATGAATTAGGGCGTTGTTCGAGAGCCATTTGCACAGAGCAAGAGCCTCGCGATCATCCGGACCACCAAAGAACAATGCCGCAACGTGTTGTACCGAGTCAAACCCGTGCGGCTGCTGAAATCCCGTTATGTTTCGGTCCACGAAAATACCGATCGAACACGGAGCGTGCCTTAGAACATTCCGGTTCATCTGTCTTAAAAGTTCTCCATCGTTTGTAGTCTTCCCATCAATCCTCTGGTGTTTATGAAACGGAAGAAATACAATCGAAACGCGAAGATCCTCTGTTGCATTACAGATCTCTGCGTGCATGTTAAGCATCTGCGTCACGAGTTTCACCTGTTGGATCAAGATTTTGCTGTCTTTAGCAAACGAATCAATCGAATCGTTGATCTCTAAACCATCGTTGGTCCCGAATTCGTCATCTCCATTCGCATTGGCTCCATCTTCGTCGTGCTCATGATACATCAATTCAGATTTTCTTTTCTTGGGAAGCGGTACAAGGTGCATAAGCAGAGGCGAGAACGGCTTCGAAGCTCCGCGAGAACCGCTCAAGGCCGAGACAAGAGAGATCGCACCGCGAGCTTGACGGGCTCCGTATACGCAGGATAAAACGCGTAATTCCTCGTTGGTGTCGTGAGACTCAAGCGAAGTCTTCTCGTAAGCAAAGTCTTTCTCTCTTCCTTTAAGCAAGAAAGACGCCAGAACACCGCTTACTAGCGTCGTGATCACCAAAGCAGCCACCATCATATCATGGATTGTTGTGGTCCACCATTTCTACAGGTAGATTCAGACAAACATTGTCACAAAAAGAACAATAAGTTTTTGAAGGATAATTGATATTGTCATGAAGATGAATCAGTTCAATAATATTGTAAGCTATGTTCAATATTTGTTATGGTAACTCTTATATTTTCTTGAAAAAAAAAATATGAGACTCTAGAACATTATGTAGACGTACCTTTTCGGAATAGTTTGAGTCGAGAAGAAGAAGACCCACATGGCCTTTAACAGAGAGAATGGCGGGTAAGAAAAACCAATGTTTCTTGGGGATCTTGAGGTACATACAAGCGCTTATTACACCAATAAATTTCCCAGCTAAGGTTACAATCACTATAATAACTAGACCGATGTAATAGCGTGTGGTTAACGCGATGATGCTGAATCTGAAGCCGATGTAGCCAAAGTAAACCGGGAGAACAAACTCGTGGATCGGGTAACTAAGCCGTTGAATCAACGTTCTGTGAGTCTTTCCTTGTCGAGGAAACATTATGCCGATGGCGAAAACCGAAACCGAGGAATTGACATCGTAGGATTCGATTGTTATACCGATGATGAGAAGGAAGATGAAGAAAACCAAAGTTTCAGCCTTTGAGAGGTACTTCTCTTTAGGGTTCCTCTTTGGAAGCCATGGAGCTAAGAACCTGTTGAGCAAAATTAGGAATCCAGTCCCGAAAACAAATAGGACGAGATCACCTATCATAGATCCAGAGATGAACGCAATGATTACAGTGTAGAGAACGACGTCTGTTAATTCGATGAACAGCGCACATGAGATTGTTAGCCGTCCGATCTCAGATGTGTTTAGTTTCCAGTCGGCTATTGAACGGAATACAACAGGAGATGCCGTGTTAGAGACGGTAATGAGAAGAACCAAGAAAAGCGTAAAGTAATCTTCTTTGATCTCAAACATAGGGATGAATAACCATAAGAAAGCGAAACTCAGGAGGCCGCACGCCAAGAATGAGCTGCAGGTAATCACTGCTGCTTTCTTGAAATTTCTTTTCATGAAATGTAGGTCGACTTCAAGACCGATCAAGAACATGAAAGATGTTCGCAAAGCGAAAGAGAAGAAAGAGTAATAATCTGCTGCGTTTTTTTGGAGGAAGAATTCCTTCACTGTAGGTATTCTAGAGAGCAGAACAGGACTCAACACAATCCCAGCCTAAAAAAAAACCCAAAGATGGGTAACAAAACATAAAATATTGTTAGAAATTTTTCACAGCCCTAAAAACTGAGTCTTTCTTGTAACGCAAGAAATAAAATATTCTTACGAGAATCTGGGCAACAGGACCAGCTTGGCCACACGGTTTAAGAAGGAGATAGAACAACTGTGAGAAGACGAGAATGCAAGCCATTTGAATAAACATGGTATTAAGGGGATTGAACAATGCATCTCCTTGTGGTAAGCAAAACAATAACTTTGGATCCATCTTTTTCTTCTTCTTGATTCGATGATCATGAGCATTCTTCAAACGTGATGATGAGAAGAAGACTAAGAAAGAAAGAAAAAATCGTTTGTTGGGGAAAAAGAAACTGAAACTGTTTTATAAATCAAGAATATATAATTTCCTAAAGTAATTTAGAAAAAAAAACTAATTACTTTACATTTGGTTGGAGTTGATATGGGTTTACAATTACTTGACCATCCTTCAATTACTCTATGCCTCTATTTTCTTTTCTTGAAAAGCGGATTAAGTTGACTGTAATCAACGAACTGCTATTACGAAAAAATTCACTGATGAATTGGTTATCATCCGGTCAATCAACAGAAAATAAATTCAAAACATATGAGATGATATTATTGTCTGTGATAAAAAGATAATATTTTCCAAACATATCACAGATGCTAGTAAAATGAAAGTATGGGATATTTTGCGTAAGTAAAATTCTTTACTAATATTTTTGGACATTTATCTCATATTTTTTTCTTTTCCACAAATTAATATGTTCGCAAACTCCCCAAAAATATAGGGTGTTCTTGATACAAACACAAACCTTGTGTGTTTCTGACATAACTAAAAAAATTAGAGGGGACTAAATATAATATCAAAATTATCAGGTGTAAGATCCGAATATTAAGAATATTTGGGGCCCAGAAATAAATATATAGAAATATGGGAGGTTTTTTGCATATACGCAAAAGTGCCTACCTGTAATGTGTTGAGACCACGAAATCTACAACCCTAAGAAAACCCCCGGCGAGAAAAAAACGGTGAGTCGGAGAGAGAGAGAGAAGGAGAGATGTCGTTCATGTATGAGAAGAGCAACACATGGAGATGGCTAGTGATGAAGACGCGAGATTCCAGATCCTTCTTCTTCACGTTCGCTACTTTGTGCGGTGTCATTCCCGGCGTGATTGGCTATGGTGTTATGCAGGTCACCAATTCCAGTAACCCGGAGCTCGAAGCCCGCCTCCGTAAATCCGCTCGCCCCGACACCCTCGTATGTATCTCTCTACCGAAGACCTTTCCTGATTGTTCCCTGTGATTGTGCTCTTCTCTTTAAGCATTTTTGATTGGTCGTTGATGCGATTCCTGACCTGTTAAATGTATCCGCTAATCATCGGATCTTAAAGATGTTTCATGAACCTGATAGATGTTTGAAATTAGAAATATGTAGTTGGTCTTCTTCTATTGAGGCTCATAGGATGGCTAGATTCTTGAGCTTGATTGGTTACAATTTGTTCATACATAGTCACTTGAGCTTACCTTGATGTGTGGAACTTTTGTTGGAGTATGAGTGGAACATCTTGATGATTGTTGTATCTCGTGCTTTTGTTATGTGAAGATCTAAAATCAATTGTTATCTGCTACTTTGCAAACCTCCTATGGGATTGAGTCCCTAGAGTTGTTGTGGTGGATTGATGAGTTAGGCATTTGCGGGTTCTGTTTTTCTGTTCTTGCTCTGCTTCACAATGTCGATTCAGTTGAAGTTTAGTCGTATGTCAACCTTAGGCTGATTGTTAAACATGAACCGCATATGAAAATCCTTTATTGACACTACTTTTGGTTTTTGTAAGCTTCTATCTTTTTTGTGTTATCTTCTGCTGATGAACAACACTTTTCTGCAGATGATGGGTAAAGTAAACCAAGAGAGGCTAGCTGAGTATCTCGGTGAGTTGAAACAGAAGCAGGATACAAACGACAGATACGTGGCTGCTTTAAGGGGAGAGACTCTTACCAGGAAGCCTTACCAAAGAATCCAACCAGTGCCAAAGCTAGATGACACGGTGACAACCAAAGCTCAGTAAGGATGAATTCTTTGAAGAGTCAGTGTTAGTGGATGACCCTCACTTGAATCTTTCGTTCGTTGATGCAAAGATGGCATGTTTCCTGGCTGTAATGTTTTTTTTTATTTTGTAACTAGCATCTAGCGACACAGCTTTTGTGCTATGCCAACTGCTGCCACTTCAGTCACTACAAACATTTTGCTATGATGAATAAAACTGTGTAAAACCCATGTTTTGTACATTGCTTCTTCATTCTTACTTGCAAGGTTATTGTTTTACAGTACATACGAAATTGCATTGTACATGCTGATTGTGGAACATTGTCAGAGACAGTTGGCAAACCAAACTGTAGATTTTACAAAGGGGAAGGACAGTATGTGCAACCGTTTCTTATGTGCATAAATAAAGCTTGTCGGCATTTATCACGTGTAACACCGTGAGCAGTAAATCAGTTTGTGGGCATTCATCATGTGTAAAGCCGTAGCCGGCTAGTGATCCGTACTCGGCAGATGGGGCAACTTGATATTTTGGATCCGCAATCTCCACAAGTCTGCAAAAGGAAATTGCAAAGGTAAGTTAAAAACTGGTTTATTTATGGATGGGCATTGGTTTGAGTAAACTTAAAGCAAGCAGTTAAAATTCCTTGGTGAAACTAACCATGTGGCCGCAGCTGAAAGCCAAGTCTTTTCGGTTAGTCAGACAAATCGGGCAACTCTGTTAAACGGAATACCATATGAGTGAGACTGAAGTTGATTCGGCAAGTCAGAAAATTAGTAAAGTATGCAACTTATGAGACCTGGGTTTGTTCAGGTGATGTAGGTGATGCAGTTGATGGTAGTTCAGCATTAGTTAGAGGCGTGTACGGAATTGGTGGGGGTCTCGGAACTACTGTCTTAGCTGAGCCCGTCGGGTTCCTTTATAGACAGGTGCAGAATTAGAAAGGACCAGCAGAAGCAATTAGACAAACAAAAAGAAGCAATAAGACAAAAGTTCTATTTATGTTGAGAAGTGAAAACTTATGGAAGTACCCGAGTAAGCGGAGTTCGATGGCTGCTTGATACTGAAAGGGAATCTCCATTAGAGCAGCAAGAGCAAAGGCAGTTTCTTTGGCAGACTCTGGTGAGTTTCTCATCATGATCTCTGTGAAATTCACAAACTACGCATAGAGAAGAGAAGATAAAGATCAAGAAGATACTCGAAGCAGAGCATATAGATGGAAAATAACACAGAAACCGGGAAGATACCTGAAAGTTGTCGAATTCACGCTTAGGGATCTTATCATCGAACTTCCTCATGTCTTCCCATGGTCCGTCTCCAACACCGACTAAAACAATCGATAAAGCATACGAGCTGTAGATAGAAAAAGGAGGTGCGAAAATGGTCTGTTTGGATTCCACAAAACCGAGTTGCGAAAAAATGAATAAAACTGAATCGGCATTTGTTTTACCTTGCATTTACAATAGCGTCGATGGTTGTTTTCTCTTGTTGACTGAGTTCTCCCTCGGCCATATCTGTACCTCTCGTTACCTTTAGCATTCAGAATGTACCCTTTTAAGATTGGTGTCGTATTTTGTTTACTTTTTTCTTTGTAAAGCTTTTAACTTTACCTGTCCATCCGCGACGATCACAAGAACATGGAACTGTCCACCGTTCTTCTCCACAATGTCAACGGCAGCATCAATGAGCGGTCCATACGACGTTGGCCCTTTTGAACACGGAAGCTTGTGTGACTTGGTAATAAAGCTATGGAAGGTATATATAGATTTTCAAAGAAAGACCTGAAAGACGCAAGACGGGTGCAATTCTCCTGTAACATGCTAAGACCTCTTCGAAGCCATGACATGGAGAATTGTCGCTATGGAAACCGAACACTTCCTCATCGTGAGTTGTTGCTGGATAATGCAAGAAAACAGAGTCTCAGAAACAGAGATCGAAGATGATATTTTCAGGGGAAAAACAAACAAAAACACTCACAATCGCCAAAGCCGAAACAAGGGATGAGATTGTCTTCGTCGAAAGGAGCCAACGTTTGGCCGATTACAAAGATCGCCTTTTCGTATGGATTTGGTGTTTCCCCGAGCGCGTGCAGACACTTTCCATCAAAAGAAGTTTTCCCTGAAACAGAACACGTTAACCACACTTTTATACATTTTTGATCAAAATATGTGAACTTACAATTTAAGTTTGTATTTATTGTAGCTACTTACCAGTCCACTCGTTGCTCTTAGTGAAATCAACTCCGAGAATGAGATTGGATGATTCAAGACCAGCTTCTCTTAGAGCTTTTGATACCTTTTAAAACCACCACACCATTCCATAATTATCACACTCAAGAACAAACTCCTCACTAATTATGGTTTTTAAAGAAATTTTTACATATCTACTAGAAAATGTACCAAATCAAAATATGTCCCAATGTAGGAGTAAAGAGAAAAATAAAAAATCATACGCCTCTTGTATTAGCCTTTTGAAGAACATCAAAGAAGCAGAAACCATTGTGAACCAAAAGTCAAGTCAACACAAAAAAAAAACAGAACAAAAGGAAAAAAAAAAAAACAAGAACCTGGTCGAGGGAAGAGAAGCGATCAGGGATGAGAGCGTACTTCTTCTTGGCGGCGTTGGTCTTGTCGTCGGCAACGGAGATTGAACTTGAAGCATCCGACGGTGATGGTTCATTAGATTGAGACGACGTCGTTCCTATACTCATACTCCGACTGCTTTTGCTTTTTCCACTTCCAAATCTCTTTAAGAAATTTCCCATAGTCATCTCCTTTCTTCTTCTTCTTTCTTCGAATTCGAATTCAGAAATATGTTTTTTTCTTGATAATGATAGAATCTTTTTTTTTTGTTCCCCCTTCTTTGCTGGAATATTTAAAGAAGACTACTCTTCAAGACACCCAATAAAACATTTTATTGCTTCACTGTCATTTAAGTTTTATTTATTTTCATTCTACGCGGCAACGATCATTAATTTTTTTTTATGTCAACCACTAATTGTTATCTAGTTTTTACGCGGCCAGATGGGGACTTCATATTTTACTATAGACCCTCATGACTCATGAGTACCGAAACCTAGAAAAAATGAAACTATATATTATATACACTGAAGATCTTATGAGATGGATATAAATATATCATTTCATTCTTAAAAAAAGAAGAAAAAAGAATGACTTTGTGAACAAAGATGGAATTAGATACTCTCTTCTTATGCTAATCTCAGTTTCCAAGTTTAATATCTCCATTTTTGCACTCCACCCGTTTCTTGAAGCTTACTTTACCGAAATTAAACGGCGGGAAAATACTGGGCTGGGCCTTTTATGTACGTTTATGGTCTGATTCTTTTTTTTTAACAACGTTATGGTCTGATTCATTCATGAAATGTTTATTACTTTCGTTGCTAGGATAGTATCGGCGCTATGTCGTGCGGAAGGATTTTTGTACGTTTCTTTGTGGTTTTTTTTTTTGTATTTTTATATGTTTGTGTTGGATTAGAAATTTATTATATCTTTAGCATCTTATTTGTGAATTGTTTTGTATATGATTTATTGTGTGGTTTTGATTTGCTGTATTTGTTTTTTGTTTTTGACTGATGTATGTCCACACGAATAATAATTCATAATTCATAAATAAGATTGAACAATTAAAAAGCTTGAAGAATTGAAATTTAGTATTGTTCTTTTGTTCAAATTTTATTGTATATTTTTCGCATTTTAAAATTTATAAAGTAACTGAATTAATATATAGTTATCATTATACATATTTAAATAAATTCTTAATTTAATTTTCCCTTATAAAAAATAGATACTTTATGAATTCTTTGTTATGTATAGAGATTTTTTGAAAATAAATTGTTTTTCTTTTCGTGAAAATCATATTGATAATGTAATAACTGAAAAATAATTATATAAACAACCAGATAAGTTCACAACCACACAAAAATATGTTATAACAAAAATGATTATGTTGTCCCAAAGAAAACAACATACCTCTCCAGAAAAGTCACAATCTTATACCAATTCAATGTGTGCCTCGAGCTCTCACTTGGTTTATTTTATTGCCTTATTAATTTTACATGAAAATTTTACTCCTACTTCATTTTTGTATTCTTTATTAAAGAAATTTATGGTGATTCGGCAAATTATCCAGACAGACCAACTTATACCCAACAATCTTTCAATTACACATTTTTAGAAATTTTTTTTCATAGCTATAACTGAACTTCTGTTGCATATGTTCTACACCGCAAAATAGAAGCTACTATGATTAACACAACACATTTCTTTATTTAGAATTTGACCAATCTTACGGTCCATTAACACTTGTCATTGACAAAACACTTCTTTGTCATCTTCTTCTTCATCATGAGCTTCTTCTTTGTTCTTCATCTCACATAAGCTTTCTCCTTGCAGGTCTAAAATACAAATCTATACAAAATAATAGAATTTAATTTTACAAAAATTTGAAGGCAGATTTTCGAAGCAAATATCTAACTGGGATTTGGGAAACGAAACGAAAGATCTATTGTAAAAGATAGAGATAGCTGGAATGTTTGATTGATCTTTATCATCATGTCTCTTACATATTTTAGAACACACAGAGGAAAGAAGAATAATGCCCAAATATCGAAATATCGCTATTTGTTTTTTTTGGAATATTTCATATAATTGAAATGTTGACAAGTAACATATATTAAGGTGATATGTATTATTGTTATAATTTTAATGGATAAATATTTGAACTGTCAACACCTCGCCCTGTGACTTTTACCTGAACCGATTTTTCCGAACTGAACCGAACCGAGAATTGGACAAATCGGTTCGGGTTTGGTTATTGATCGATTGCAATTGGAAAGATCTCTGCAAGTAGTTCGGGTATGCATTCGGTTGGGTTATGTTATGCATAACCAAACAGGTTACCGATTCATCAAAAACAATCATCGCTCTGTCATCGTTTTCATCATCCAACAGTCGAGGTCTTCATCATCTAATCGTCTTCATGGTTGATTCGGTTCAAAATCAGAAGCTTTTTCCATTACTCAAAAAACCCGAAAACCTATTCGAACCAAACCGAAATTTTTTAACGGTTAGTTCGGCAACATTTTTCATTACCCGTAAATTCGAGAACCGAGAAACCCGAACCGTGTTGATCCGAAATATTTGCAGTTGCAGACCTTCTGGCAGAAATATTCTCTCATTCGTTTCTCTTTTGTTTAGTCCACGTAGGAGTAAAATCAGGTGAGGTGTATTAATGTTATAATTTGATAGGATAGATATTTTTAATGAGGTGTCAACACATGATTTAAAACAAAAAACACGTGTTCTTTTACTGTATTGATTTGACTATATAAAAGGGAACCCTATGTGCCGGGAAAATATATATATATATATATATATAAACTTTCTTTTGGAAGGAATTATATATAAACTTTCTTTTGTAATTCTCATTGGTTTTTTATACCAGCATAAGAATTAGATTACCGCATCATCACAAATTTATTATCAATCCTTTATTTATAAAACTAATAATCAAAAGCAAGAGGGAGGTTTGGGTCTGAAATCCCTTGTTGATGCCTATCGTCTACCTGTAGGGTGTCTCCGGGACATAGAGAAAATGTGTGCTGCTTTCTTGTGGTCAGGACCGGACCTTAACCCCAAGAAGGCAAAGATAGCTTGGACTGAAATTTATAAACCGAAGCAAGAGGGAAGTTTGGGTCTGAAATCCCTTATTGATGCTAATAAGGTCAGTTGTTTGAAGTTAATATGGCGAATCCTCTAGAAACAAGATACCCTCTGGGTAAAATGGATTTGGACATATCTAATACCGAAGGAATCCTTTTGGTTAGTTAACAATGTATCGGGAAATGGCAAAAACAATGTTTAAGGTGGAGGTTAATAACGGGGCTTCAACATCATTCTGGTATGATATATGGTCGCCAACGGGACGTTTAATTGACCTAGTGGGACCGAGAGGATTCATTGATTTGGGCATTACGCAGGGTGCAACGGTCCAAGAGGCCATAACCACGCACAGGCCTCGTCATCATCGGTTTGCTGTCTTAAATGATATAGAAAACACCCTTCAGGCTATTACACGTCGCTCTACTCGACAACCAAATGCTGCTGACACCCTGTTATGGCGATCTCAGGGTGACAGGTTCTCCAAAACCTTCTCCTCTCGACATACATGGCATAATGTTCGCAGCTGTCACGCAAAGGTCGATTGGTACAAAGGGGTATGGTACTCTTACTCCACCCCTAAGTATTCGTTTATCCTCTGGCTGGCAATTCATAACCGTTTAGACACTGGCGATCGCATAAAACACTGGTCATCGGGGCAACAGGTCACATGTGTCCTCTGTTCCGGCGCGGAAGAGACAAGGGATCACCTATTTTTCTCGTGTCCTTACTCTGCAGTTATTTGGAGAGAACTCACACAGTCACTGCTCTCGACTCACTACTCAACAGACTGGAGCTTTCTGCTCACGCTGCTTACCTCCCCGACTTTATCACCTCTCCCACGTTTTCTCTTCAAGTATGTTTTCCAAGCAACTGTCTATCATCTCTGGCGTGAGAGGAACGCTCGACGACATGGAGAGGCCCCTTCCCCGCAGGCTCAAATCATAAAGCTCCTTGACAAAAATGTACGCAATCGTCTCACCTCAATCTTGAGGTTACACGATCATCGATACGATGAAGGCCTGCATCTCTGGTTCTCTACAAGAGTTCACGTTCGTCCATCCTCTTGCTAAGACAATCAGTATACTGTTTCAGACTTGTTCGGTATTTCATTTTTCAAACGCTGAAGCATTTATTGTACAAACGTTTTTTGGTTGAATACAATTTTACATTTTTTCAAAAAAAAAAAAATATTATCAAAAGCATGCCATTAAATTTTTGTCATGTTCAGTTCAGAGACCAACGAAACAAACGACAACATCACGAAAACTAATTCAATTTTTTTTTTTTGACTATAATGTTAAATTAGATTAAAAAAAAAACATAAAGGTTTTACAAAGCTTTTGTTAGAACCCTCTTAAAACAGTTTGGAGAAATAATTGAAACAGTTAAAACAGTTTTAGTAGAATCTTGCAGCAAACCATGTTTGGATGCTGTGCTAAGTCTGTTGCGGATATTTTTATCAATGAGCTTTATTAGCCTCTCCTCTGTAGCAGGTTGGTCTCCATGTCGACGAGCATTTCTCTCCGGCCAAATGGAATGTCTTGTGTTTTGAAAAGCGTAACCGGTAATAAGCTTTGTGGTCTTGTGGAGCTCTTCGCTTCCAAGCAATGCCATGATCTCTTGCCAGCCTACGGTGTATTTGTTGAGTAGCAGCTTCTTGGCTAGTGCCTCCCAGATTCGTTGTGAAAAAGGACACTGAAAAAAAGATATGTGCAGTGGTTTCCATCAGATGGCCGCATAATATACAACCGGTGTTAACTAATTCAAATTTAATCCATACATCACATGACAATAACAATAAATTCGGCGCCGTTAATGTTGAAAACAGAGCAAAACCGTATCTTGGTTCTTATTTCATAGGGCTTTAAATAGCCAAACTCAAGAAAAAACTGCACCTCCTTAATTATCATACAGAGGATTTTCTACAACTAAGAAATATGGGAGAACAATTCAACTGCCACGAATCCTACAAACTCGGGAGTTTAGTCAAATAACACTAACAGTTAACCGGTGGGATCAAACTGGTCCGGTCCGGAGTTTCGGGTACATGACGGCATCTAATCTGGGCTTCACACAAGCCATCAAAGGATTAGCCATGAACAAGTTTTCTTTCGACTCGACTAGCTCGATTTTGTCCGTCGTACCAGGAGGAATGGTCCAGTCGAACCCTTGGAGAAGCCTACCCAACAACGTAACAATCATGGAGGTTCCAAGCTTCGCTCCAACGCAGCCGCGCCTACCAGTTCCAAATGAAACAAGTCGTAAGTCTGGTTCAGTCAACATCACTTCCTTGCCGGTTATGTGGCGCTCGGGCCTGTAGATGAGTGGCTCATCCCATGTCTTAGGGTTTCGACCAACACCAGGACGACTCACTAGAATATGACTGCCTGCAACATCAATATTTATATTGAATTAAATAAACAATCAAATAATTACATAATTAATTGAAGGAGTGATGGATAATAAGAAATTTTGTATACTCATAATCTATTTATTTTCTATCCAAAATAGTAATGGAATAAATATTATGGAAAATATATTAGTATATGTGGTATATATAGGAGTTGAAGACAGAGCTAAACAACTCATAACATCTTCCACTACTTATACCACTAGGCTAAACAAACTTTCTACAAAATAGAGCCGATTATAGAGCTATATAATTTTCCACCGCAAGCTGATGCTTACAGCTTCTGTCTTGGGCCGGCTCTGGTTGAAGACAAATTAATACGCCTCTAACCAATTGCATAAATTTTGGGGGATAGAGAAAAAAAATGAGATACCTTTTGGGATGAAATATCCAGCGAGAGTTGTGTCGTGCCGTGCCATGTGAGGGACGAGGAAAGGATTGGTAGGGTGAAGTCTGAAGGTTTCTCTGCAACAAGCTTTGACGTAGTTTAGATTTGGTACGTCAGATTCTTGAACAAGTCGATCTTTTCCGACAACCATATCGATCTCTTCCACCGCTTTATCTAGAATCTCTCTCTGGTTCAACATTTCCGCAAGTGTCCACTCAATTACATTCACTGAATTATCAATCCCTACTACATCAAGATCCTGCTAAAAACGCAAAGAAACCATAAGTACTTATCAATAAATATATATTTACAAAACTAACTGGTATATATAGTGAGTATATTTCTATGATCACAAACCACAGAGAGATGCGTGATTTCTTGCGGGGTAAGCAACGGGTTCCCATTCGCATCTTTAAGGGTGAAGAGGATGTCGAGCCAATCCTTGATCTTCGCATTATCGCAGTTTTTATTCTCCCCTCTCCACAACTCTATCTTCTCATCGATAATCATCTTATTGTAATTAGCAATAACATCAACGGCTTCTCTTAACTCAGTCTCCTCTCCCTGGAGGTTCCATCCTCTAAAGAAAGGGTAGTAATCGGCTATGTAGAAGCTAAAGAAACAATCGAGAGCCTTGAAAATGGCGTCAAAATGTTCTTTCTCTATAAGTCCGAGACTCCCGTCAATCGTCGCCTCCTTCAAATTTCTCCGACCAAACAAGAGTCTCATCTTCACATTGTGTGTGTGAGTGCACACGATCTCCCTCACGTTCACCACAACTCCGTTTCTTGTCTTGGACTCACTTTTGTTGTATAGGTTAAGGACATAGGCGAGGAGGTTGTCGGATTCTAAGTTTCTTACTTTGAGTAATAAGTTTAAAGCCTTTGTAGACATTAACTCTGACGACATCACTTTCTTCATCTTCTTTTGCCTCTCTCCGTACTCGTCGAACACTACCCCATTGTACCTAAGAACTTTATAGCGTTTACACATGGGTGGATCCAATTTATATATGCATTATTTAAGAAATTATGAAAGGTTTAATCAAATCACTTGCCGCCATTTCAAAATAGTAATAACTCACAAAATTTGTTTCCGGGAGACAATTTGACCCTCAATTGACAAGAAATCATAATCTGGGAAAGATGATCAGAGGAAAATGATAGTGTTTTGTTTTTCACCTTTATTAAACTAACACGTTTTCTTAATTTAGTTAAATAATAATATTTTGTCGAGTCAAGAGAATTATAAGCTTTTCTAAAAATAAATTGTTATGTAACTTGGACAATTTTTTATATTGACCATTTCAGATCATCTATATATTAATAAAGAAACATTCTCTGAAAAATGTTGACGTAACATGCGGATAGACTATTTTTTAATTTGTCTTCAGTTTTAATAATATTTATATTTACAAACATTGTATTTGTCCAAGAAAAAGTAAATAATAAAAGAAATTAAATTCTTATATTAGAGCTACCAAACTGCTCTACCCCCGCTGAAGCAAAAAAAACTTGGACTAAACTAAGTGATAGGAGTTTTGTAAAATCTATTTCTAACTTAATTATATCGCTTAATTACACTTTCATAAATCTTTAAAATGATTTTTTTTTTGTTCATATGATTGATATTATTATAATTCATATGATTATACAAAAATTTTCATATTCATATAAAACTAAAAATATATACTACACAAACTAAATTTTATATTCCAAATAGTATTTTTACTGATAAGTATAATAGATTTTATAAATAGAAATTACAGTAAAATTATTTAATAATTATTTAATTCTACACATAATAGGAGTTGTTATCTAGTTTGTTATAAAATTCGTTATACTTACCCGCCACTAATATACTCGGCAGAATAAGAGTCTGGCCTGTCCGCAAAAACTGCGTCTTTCTCTCTAACGACTTCTCGAGCAATTATATCAGATGTTATGGCAATGACATGAACACGACCAAACCGGAAGCAGGCTATATCCGTCTTCATATCGTTCATTACACGAACTATCCATTTGGAGGTTGGTCGGTTCTTGAGCATTCCTACTAAGTTCCCAATGATTGGAAATCCTCGTGGGCATGGAGGCAGCTGCTTACGACCACCAAAAAAACGGTCTACAGCGCTTTGTATGAGAAACAAAATATTGAGAGAGATAGAAAATGTGAGAACAATCGAGAAGATAACATTATTCAAATAATAATCCATGATCTCTACTTAGTTATAATTTTTGTGTATATCTATATCTTATATAATAGTTGTTCAAAAAAAAAATCTATATCTTATATAATAAAGTAAGGTCTTTTTTGACAAACTCTAAAAAGTTTTCATTTGAGACTTTAGTTTTGTAACATGTATTATTTTCTCTTTAATATTTTAAGTATATTTTTCTAATTATGAGACAAGATATAAGTTGATATTATATTATAAGATGTTTGATTTATTCTTTAATTATGTATGTTGTCCAAAATAATGATTTTCTCTTTTATTTTTTAACTTTAATAGAAATAATTAACATGATATGTTTTTCAAATGACTTTATATGACATACATTATATTATTTATATTTAAGACAAAATATAATTTGATATTATACATTATAAGATGTTCAATTTATTCTTTAATTTATGTAGCATATTGTCCAAAATAATGATTTTCTCTTTTATTTCTTAACTTTAATATAAATAGTTAACATGATATGATTATTCCATTATTTTCTTTATGTAGAATATTGTCCAAAATAATGATTTTGTCTTTTATTTCTTAACTTTAATAGAAATAATTAACATGATATGAATATTACATTATTTTTCAATTTGATTCTAACTAAAACAAACTAAAGTATATTTAAATATATATATATATATATATATCTGAATATAATATTTAGAGAGAAATAACTAAAGTATGTGTCATTTAAAGAAAGAAATGAATGTGTATATATATATATATAATTACAATTTGTTTTGCTTAAAATTCCTATCATATATTATTAGTCATAGTAACTATTTATATTTGAAAAAAAAATGTATTTATTTATGAACATTCTCACATATTTTATTAAATTTCATATTCTATCACATATTTTGTAACTCTCATATTAAGTTGATTAGGTTGAAATTTCTATCATATATTTATAATTATATCAACTAAAAAATTAATACTCAAAACAACTAATAAATGTATTTTTGGTGAATCTTCTTACATATTTTAGTAAATTTCATATTTTATCACATCTTTTGTAACTCTCATATTAATAATCATATCCATCTTTAAGGTACTAAATTTCATTTAATTGAAATTGTTTACTTCTGTTATATATTGACACTTCTATAACTTCCATAATATTATTAGTATTGTAATGAATGACTAATAACAATTAGAAACATAATAAATATTAAAATATATTGTTATGTATTTATTGCATTTTGTAACTCTCATATAGCTTATGTAAATTTTTATAGATATAAATTGATATAAGGACTAGTGCATTAACTATCTAATTAAATAAAGAATAGGCTTCTAACTCCAAATATTCCTATAAAAAGAATATTTACACACATCTAGAGTTCAAAGGCATAAAACATGAATGATGAAACCTCTGTTCAAGATAAGCAAAGGAACTTTGATAGGATAAGGAATTTACCTGATTCGTGTTGCTACGTGATGATGCAGTATGACAAAGCCTGCTGAGCTGCTACGAGAGGGATGTACTTAAGAGGACTATGTATGCTGAAGCGTATTGTAACGGGTGTCATCTATAAGAACTACCGTGGTGACTTGAAAGAAACTTTGTTCTCAGTCCATAAATTCCATCATGGCCCAACAAGTATTAAGGATCAGACTACTGTGCCAGCAGGTAAGGAATGGGCACGTGTCCCCACATAATCAATTTGTCTTCGGACAATTTTATTGATCTTTGCCCATGCCAAAGAAAATAAAATAAAACAAAACAGTGTATAATCACATCACGTTTGTATGAACGAAAAGAAAACAAACATTTTTAAAAATAAAAGGTTCCACTTCCACACTTGCTTTATCCATCGTATATTTTGTTTCGTCAGTAATGTTGTAAAACACTTAGTGGACTCTATAGACCGGTCCGTTCACAGTCCATTAGGACATGGCCTTACGGTCCATGTACGGTCTATACCATGTGTCATGGCCTTTAGGCCCATTAGTCTATTAACTTATGTCCTATGTCGGTTTGGGCTTTGGCCTTTGTATTCCACTATATATGTAACCTCTATTCGACATTCATTAATAAGAACAAGAGATTTCATCCTTCAACTCTCTAGTTTCACAACACGTTATCAGCACGATAGCCTCTTACCCTAAAACCCTAAAAGCAGCCGCCGCTTCTAAAACCCTAAAACCCTAAGGCAGCCGCTGATCCTCTTCTCTCTCCCAAAACCCTAAACCGCTTTCTGTTCTTACTTCCATCCGAGACTAAACATCTTTCTGTTCGAAGATCTCTTTGTTCACGAGCATACCTTAAGCTCGTGATCAAGTTTCTATCGATAACTTGATCGAGGTTCGTGGTCCGTGTTCGGGGGTGAGTTCGTGTGCAAGCGGTACGTGATTCCGGACGAGAGAAGTACAAGGAGCAGTTCGTGGGAAGCTGTTCGTGGTTCGTGGTAGCTGTTCGCGGAAGCTATTCGTGGTTCTGTTCATGGTCCGTGAACGAGAGAGAGGTACAACCGAGGTCTGTTAGCTCCCGGTTCACATCCAGTCAGATCCAAACCGGTGAAAGGTAAAACAAATCTGAAACCCTCTTAAAACCCTATGAACCGAATTTGGACTTAAACATATAGAACCACTAAAACAAACAAGTACACAACCAACAAAGTTTAAGATCTCTAAAACCTAAAACTTAAAAATCGGTTGGTGTTTAGGTTGTTAGATTTCTTGAGAATTAAAACCAATTATATTATGAATTAAATTTGGTTGTTTGTTGCTTGTTGTGATGCATAAGAACCTAGAAATATTTTGTTGTTTAAAGTTATTCTAGGATATTGAAACTTGAATCATTCATGCATCATACTGAAATCGGATCATGTATAAGATAGGATCTATTTAAGCATAACTTGTTCATGTAAATTTCGGCTGCATGAATTTAATCTCTAGGATTGTTAAAACTCAAAATCCGAATTTGATAGACTTGTGTTAAGGGTGAATCCGATTAAGCTTTTAGTAAATTGTTAATTTTCTAAAACTAAAACTTTTGAAATCGGAAATTAAAACATTGGTTAGGATAAATTCCTAATTAATTATAGTAATTATCTAAAACCCTTAAAACAAATTTACTAAATCCTAGAAAGAAAAGGAAATTTAAGAAAAAGGAAATCCTATCTAGAAATAAGGAAATTGTTGCATGCATACATATTTGCTTTTGTTGTCTTTGCATGCATGAATTTAAACCAAACGAAATCTATAATAGGCAAGGCATGTTTCGGTCTCAAATACCACATGGCCTAAGGCATGGTTCGGTCTTAAATACCGTATGACCTGAATCAATATGTGTTGCATGATTCGATCTCAAATATCGCATGCTAACTATCGATTGTCTATCTTATATGCAGATGGCAAACCTCAAGAGCCTAGACTATCCCATCTTGCAAGCTTCTGGAAAGAACTACTTGGAATGGGTGAAAGACACCGAAATCCATCTAAGGTCAAACGGCCTAGCCGGTTGCATTGATGAGGAAGTTGAGAGCACTGACAAGAGAAAGAATAAGTGTCTCCAACATATGCACCATCATATTGCAGAGAGTCTCAAAAGCCAGTACCTCTTCATAGACAATCCTCTCGTCCTTTGGACACAGCTTAAACGCCGTTACGGGCACCAAAAGACGGTGCTCCTTCCAAAGGCCGAGTTTGATTGGAAGAACCTAAGGATCCAGGATTACAAATCCGTGGAGGAGTATAACTCTGAGCTTTTTAGGATTGTCTCACTCCTTAGGTTATGTGGAAAAGAGGTGACTGAAAGGGAGCTGATAGAAAAGACCTTGTCTACTTTCAGCCCTAACAATAGAGTTCTTCAGCAACAATATCGACATCAAGGTTTTGCTGACTATGGGGCACTCATCGAATGTTTACTGCTAGCTGAGCAGAATGATGAGTTGTTGCTGATGAACAGTGCTATGAGACCTCCTGGTACAGCCCCATTACCGGAAGCAAATAAAGTTGATTTGGGAAAGAAAACTGCAGTAGAGTCTAAGGAGCCAAAAGAGCCTCATGAGACCAACTACGTCCACAAAGAAAGACACTACGGCCAAGGTCGTGGTGGCAGAGGACGTGGTGGCCGTGGCGGACAGGCTGGCCGAGGAGGCCGCGGACGTGGTGGTAGGGGCCGTGTGTCCTTTAAACCACACACCAAGGCCAAATCGGTCTGCCACAGATGTGGTATGTCAAACCACTGGTCCAAGACTTGCAGAACTCCCAAACATCTCATTGATGCATACCAAGAAGTTCTAAAGAAAAATCCGGAAGCCAACTATGCGTACATCGATGATGAAGGAGACTTCGATCATGAGAATGACGACTTGCTAGAGACTTCCGATTGCCATTGATGATTGATTTTCGTTTTATTTTGGTTTAATTTCAATGCTTTTATGCTTTATTTTCCTTTATTGTATTGGATGATTATTTAAATTTAAATGCAATGGTTTTATTTTATAATTGTCTTATTAAAATACAAAATTATGTCCTATTTATAGAAATGGCCAAGGACATGAGTGAACTAGTAGTGGACAGTGGATCCAACCACACTATACTAAGAGACAAAAGATATTTCATAAATCTTATAATGAAAAGTGCAAATGTTAGTACAATTGCGGGTATAGCTAATTTGATTGAAGGCTACGATCAGGCTCACGTTTTGTTGCCTAACGGCACACACATTGAACTAAGTGATGCCTTGTACTCACCCAGCTCTAAGAGAAACTTATTGAGCTTTAAAGATATAAGACTAAATGGTTATCATGTTGAAACCAAGGGTGAAGGAACTAAAGAATTCCTATACATTACAGAAAATGTAAATGGCCAAAAGAAGGTCCTAGAGACTATACCTGCACTAGCCACTGGTTTATACCATGCTAAGATAAACATGATAGAAACTAACTTGGCAAAGCACAAAATGTTCACTGAACAATTCACTCTATGGCATGACCGGTTAGGCCACCCGGGTTCGAACATGATGCGTAAAGTACTCTATGGCATGACCGGTTAGGCCACCCGGGTTCGAACATGATGCGTAAAGTGATTAAGAGTTCAAATGGGCACAATCTTAAAGAGAAAAAGGTTTTCCCTAAAAATCTCACTTGTGTAGCATGTGCACAAGGGAAACTAATCACAAGACCGTCACCAGTAAAAGTCACAAAAGAGATTTTACATTTTCTGGAAAGGATACAAGGTGATATATGTGGACCAATACACCCACCATGTGGGTCGTTTAGATATTTCATGGTTATGATCGATGCATCAACCAGATGGTATCACGTTTGCTTGTTATCCACAAGGAACCTAGCATTTGCTAGGCTGTTGGCTCAAATCATACGATTAAGAGCACACTTTCCAGACTTTCCACTTAAGACTATACGTCTAGATAATGCTAGTGAATTTACATCCCAAGCGTTTAATGATTACTGTATGTCCATGGGGGTGAGTGTGGAACATCATGTGGCACATGTCCATACACAAAACGGATTAGCTGAATCCTTCATTAAACGTATACAATTGATAGCTCGACCATTGTTAATGAGATCGAAGCTTCCTGTGTCGGCTTGGGGACACGCGGTCTTACATGCAGCAGAACTCATACGCATCAGGCCATCTAGTGAACACATATATTCACCATCCCAACTATTATCGGGTCTTGAGCCAGACTTATCCCATCTCAAAACATTTGGTTGTGCCGTTTATACACCCGTTGCTCCACCACAGAGAACTAAGATGGGACCTCAAAGGAGGATGGGAATATATGTTGGATATGAGTCTCCCACCATTATAAAGTATCTTGAGCCATTGACAGGAGATCTATTTAAGGCCAGATACGCGGACTGTCAATTCGTTGAGTTTGAATTCCCTATGTTAGGTGGTGAGACCAGCAAGCTGGTCAAGGAATTGACATGAAATCAAACATCCTTAAATTGGCAAGATCCTCGAACTCTAGCATGTGATGCAGAGGTTCAAAAGATTATACATTTACAACAGCTAGCTAATCAATTGCCAGATTCCTTTGCTAACCCAAAGAGAGTAACAAAATCGTACATACCAGTTTGCAATGCACCAATACGTATTGATGTTCAGAAGGAACACAATAAACAAGTTGCTACAGAGTCTAAACCACGTTTGAAACGAGGTAGACCGTTAGGTTCCAAAGATAAAAATCCTCGAAAGTCTAAAGGTGCAAAACAGACCGAGGTTCAGGGAATTACAGAAAAACCAGACATGGCCGCGGAAATAATTAATGTACCAGGTGAAGTTCAGGACGCTGAACCTCAAGAACCTGAAAGAATTGATAACAATGAGATATCAATCAATTACATAATGTCTGGAATACAATGGAACCGGAAAAATGTCGACATTGATAAAATATTTATATACAAGGTAGCACTTGAGATAAATGAGGATCTAGAACCCACATCTATATTAGAGTGCACTCAAAATAAAGATTGGCTTAAATGGAAAGAAGCCATTGATGTGGAGTTAAACTCTTTAAAGAAGAGAAGTGTGTTTGGTCCGATCTTAAGGACAACACCTACCATTAAACCAGTTGGACACAAGTGGGTCTTTGTAAGGAAGAGAAATGAGAAAAATGAGATAGTGAGATATAAAGCACGGCTTGTAGCACAAGGATTCTCTCAAAGACCCGGCATAGATTATGAGGAGACATACTCTCCTGTGATGGATGCAACGACTTTTAGATATCTAATAAGTCTGGCCATAAGAGAAAATTTGGATTTACGGTTAATGGATGTTGTAACCGCCTATTTATATGGTCCACTGGATAATGAGATTTATATGAGATTACCAGAGGGTATAGAACATAAAGGTAAAAGTGGTTCTCGAGACCAGTACTGCATAAGGCTAGACAAATCGCTTTATGGACTGAAACAAAGTGGTCGAGTGTGGTATAACAGACTAAGTGATTATTTAGCTAAGAAAGACTATAAGAATGACCCAATCAGTCCATGTATATTCATAAAGAAGTTTGCAAACAAAGGATTTGTGATAATAGCAGTCTACGTGGATGATTTAAACATCCTCGGTACCTCTGGGGAAATCGCCCAAACTGTAGAATACCTCAAGAAAGAATTTGAGATGAAAGACCTAGGCAAGACAAAATTCTGTTTGGGATTGCAGCTTGAGTACAGAAATAATGGGATCCTTGTGCATCAAAAGGCATACACAGAAAAAGTACTCAAGAGATTTAATATGGAGCAAGCTCACCCATTGACTAGCCCAATGGTTGTTAGAAGCTTAGACTTGGATAAAGATCCATTTGCTCCTAAGAAGGCCAATGAAGAAGTTCTTGGTCCTGAAGTGCCTTACCTCAGTGCTATAGGAGCGTTAATGTTCCTGGCTAGCCACACTAGGCCGGACATATGCTTTGCTGTGAACCTCCTAGCAAGATATAGTTCTTGTCCGACTATACGGTACTGGAATGGTATTAAACACGTCCTGCGGTACCTGCGAGGGACGGTAGATTTTGGTTTATTTTATACTAACCATAACAAAGAAAGTTTAGTTGGTTTGCTGATGCAGGTTATCTATCCGATCCACACAATGGTAAGTCACAAACAGGTTATGTGTTTACACACGGTGGTACGGCGATCTCTTGGCGTTCAATGAAGCAAACTCTTGTGGCCACATCGTCAAATCACGCGGAGATCCTAGCCATCCATGAAGCCAGCCGTGAGTGTGTTTGGTTGCGGTCCATGACTCGGCATATTCGGACGGATAGCGGCTTAGAAGACAGCAAGGAAGCAACCGTAATCTACGAGGACAATACGACCTGCATCGCACAGCTCAAGGAAGGATACATCAAGGGAGATCGGACGAAGCACATACTGCCAAAGTTCTTCTTCACACATGAACTACAAAAGGCCGGAGAAGTTCAAGTGGTGCAAGTACAGTCATGCGACAACCCAGCCGATCTCTTCACCAAAGCATTGCCGACAACAACGTTCAAGAAGCTCACGCACAAGATTGGAATGCGGAGGCTTAAGGACTTGGAGTGATGTTTGGATCAGGGGGAGCAATGTGTGCTGTACTCTTTTTCCTTCACCAAGGTTTTGTCCCATTGGGTTTTCCTGGTAAGGTTTTAATGAGACAGCATCCCCTAAGCACATTGCATCGATCCCATCCAGCATAGGCACGGTCATCTCGTCTAAGGGGAGTGTTGTAAAACACTTAGTGGACTCTATAGACCGGCCCGTTCACAGTCCATTAGGACATGGCCTTACGGCCCATGTACGGTCCATACCATGTGTCATGGCCTTTAGACCCATTAGTCTATTAGCTTATGTCCTATGTCGGTTTGGGCTTTGGCCTTTGTATTCCACTATATATGTAACCTCTATTCGACATTCATTAATAAGAACAAGAGATTTCATCCTTCAACTCTCTAGATTCACAACAAGTAACTGTTTTTGCTAACTTTTTTTTTTTTTTTTCGTAACTTAATTCTTCTTTTTTTTTAATATATCTGTGCTAATAAAAAAAAACCTGAGAATGGCTTCGCCCGGGTTCGAACCGGAGACCTTCAGTGTGTTAGACTGACGTGATAACCAACTACACCACGAAACCCTTTTGCCAAAGTCTTCTCGTAACTTATTTTATTACTATTGTTCTTTTTGTGTACTACTACTTAATTGAGAATTTGAGATCAGTAGTTAACTAAACAGTGCGTTTGCGATCGTATTAACAGAATCGATTTTTCTTGTTTGCTTGTCGATATCGTCGAGAGTCTTCGCCTCGATCCAAGTGTGATTATTTGATTTATTTATGTGACTTGGCCTCACTTGTCACTGCCATGGCCACGTTACGATCGTGGTTATACTTTTATCATATTGGATGGGTTTTTGTCACCAAAAATAAAAGAGATAAAGGGAATACGAATATTATTTTGTCTGGCTACGAGACATCGATCAAACGGGTTAGTCAGACAGAAGATTTGCTTTAATTTGAGTGAAGTAGAACTCTTGTTTTTTTTTTAGTTATAATACTATAGAACAACAAATAAATGTAGAAAGAAAAATATAGTCAACGCCTGTTTATGTATAGTCAATATTCCAAAGGTCTAGAAATTTACCCAAAACTATATGTTATGAACTTATGATACTCTTGAGAATTTAAACGCTACAATGGATTATATAATATGGTAAAACATTTCGTGGATGCTGTTGATGAACAAAAAAACAAATCCTGGATATACCCCCAAAAGAGATACCAGCATACGGTCATGTATAGCAAGGGCTGATATAAATATAAAAGTGAATTAGATATTTGAGATAATAGGAAAAAACATATATTTTTTAAACTTAATTTGAAAACTAATACGTTTACTATTCATAGTTGGCAAAGTAGTACATTGACTATTGTTTGCGACTGTTTATAAGACTCTGTAGCTCTCAAAAACATTTGATATTTACATAACTTGCCACTACTCCTTTTTTCTCCTATTTTCTTGATTTTTCAAATAATTGTTAATATAATTTTTTTTGAAAACTTCTTAGATACCAAAAATATCTATATTTTGTTCTTCACAATTTGATATGAATTTTGTTTAATATTTTTTAAAAATATTATATTATTCTTACATTATTTTTAAGTGTACAGATATCAGTACACCTTATTTAAGTGTACAGTTGTCTGTACACATTATTAAATATACGGATTAAACAAATTACATATGTACAATTGATAAATGTACAAATTAAACAAATTACATATGTACACTTGATAATGTGTACAGACATTTGTACTCTTAAATATTAAACAACCATTGTACAGATTACATCTGTACACTTGATAAGGTGTACGGATACAAAATTTGTAAAAAATATTTAACATTAACAAATAAATTCATCAAACAAAATGCATATCAAATAATAGAGAAAAAGACATAGATTTTTTTTCTATCTGGAATTTGGTTTTAAAAAAAATTATTGACTAATATTTTAGGTTTTAGATGGAAGGGGAAAACAAAAAAGAAGGAAAAAAAACTGAGCGAAAAAAAAAATCTCGTTTTCTCTCCCCAGCCGGGTTTAATAAGTAATTTTCACCAAAACACTATGTTCTATCTTATTCTCTATTTCTATAGTCTTCCATCTCACACTCACCCTTCTTTGTAAATAGTACATGTACTAGTTTTATAATTATGTTTTGAAAATATACTAAAAATCTAACAAACTCTAGATATTTTCATTCTGCCTAAAAAAGAAGAAGATATTGTCATTCCTATATATATAGACCAAAAGATTCATAGTAACGTTGGCATGATTATCCACAAGATAATAATGTCATCGTCATCACTCTCTAAATCGCCACATATATTAAAAAATAAAAATAAAATTTGGTGATGAATGTACAAATTTACATAGGTAACGTAACGTATGCAAAGCGAAATTACTACATGCATGTCTGTTTTTGCCAAAATTTGTCTAGTTATAAGTTAGTACGCATTAAAATTAATTTAGCACAGAAATCTTAGTATTTTTTTTACATGAGTTTATATTTCCATTATGTCCATATTGAGTCAAGAACTTAACGGCTAGACATGAAACACTTTTTAATATACACTGTATACAATTTACACCACATTTTATTGCCATGTGGAAAAGTCAAAACACTTCGTGATTTCCTATTATAAAAAGGAGGACGGAAGACTCGCCGTCTCAAATGCTACCGCAAGACAACAAACAACAACAACAAAAAAGAAAAAAAAAAATAGAGGAAGAAAACTGTCGTACGTGCAACATGGCTGAAACAACTCAGCGGCTACTGAATGATTCGAACTCGCCACCACCGAGATCTCTCGACGACACCATCGAGCGATACATAGGAAGCTTTGGGTGGGCTCAGTTTCTTCAAGCGGCTTTAGTCTCATTCTCCGGCGTCTTTGACGCGCAACAAACTTTCATCTCTGTCTTCACAGACTCGGAACCCACGTGGCACTGCACCGACTCGAACTCGATCTGCCACGAAGCCATCTCCAACATCTGTATCCTCCCCAAAACCGCATGGTCTTGGGATTTCTCTCCTCACGTCTCTGTCATATCCGAATGGAATCTCCAATGCGCCGGCTCGTTCGTCAAAGGCTTACCGGAGAGTTCTTTCTTCGTCGGATGTTTAATCGGAGGTTTGGTTCTCTCAACACTTGCTGATTCTTCCTTGGGTCGTAAAAACATGCTCTTTCTGTCGTGTCTCGTGATGGCGATATCAACGATGCTAACGGTTTTCTCACCCAACATTTGGGTTTACGCTGTTCTACGATTCGTTAACGGGTTTGGTCGAGCGACGATAGGTACGTGTGCGCTTGTGCTTTCGACTGAATTGGTTGGGAAGAAATGGCGAGGACGAGTCGGAGTCATGAGCTTTTTCGGATTCATGCTTGGTTTCTTGTCTCTTCCCCTGATGGCTTACATAAACAGAGGAAGCTCGTGGAGGATTCTCTACATATGGACGTCGATTCCGACAATAATCTACTGCGTTCTTGTTCGGTTTTTGGTCTGTGAGTCTCCAAGGTGGCTCTTCGTTAGAGGTCGTAGAGAAGAAGCTATTTCGATTCTCAAAAGGGTTGCTTCGATTCCGTCGTCTACTGATGTAAACATTGGTGGTGCAATATCCATGAGCTTTTCGAGCTTACCATTCGAAGAGGAGGAGCAGAAGCCTAGTAATGTTAACATCTTCACGACCATGAAGGCGTTGGTGGAGAAGAGATGGGCGCTTAAGAGATTATCCGCGGTAATGGCCATTGCGTTCGGTATTGGTTTGGTCTATTACGGGATGCCTTTAGCGTTATCGAATCTCGATTTCAACATCTATTTAAGTGCCGCGTTTAATGCGTTGATGGATTTACCGGCGAACCTCATCACGCTTTTCCTCGTCGATAAACTCAGCAGGAGAAACGCGCTTATCGGATTTACGGCGTTAGGAGGGATCTCTAGCGTTCTCATATTTGCGTTACAGAATATGAGAATCCGGAACCACGGGGCGTTACAATTGGCACTAGAGCTAATTTCCTACTTTAGCGCTTGTTCGGCTTTTAACATGGAGATGATCTACACAATCGAGTTGTTTCCGACATGTGTGAGAAACTCAGCAATTGCAATGGCTAGGCAGGCGTTGGTGCTTGGAGGGGTTTTCAGCCCTATCATGGTAGCGGCTGGTCGGAAAAACGGGGTTTGGTCGTTTGGATTGTTCGGTCTTGCTATAGGTTTGATGGGGTTGTTTGCGGTGGGATTGCCAGAGACTAGAGGGAGTGATCTATGCGACACTATGGATGAGGAAGAGTGCAAAGATCAGCGGAGCAAAAACGATATCACCGATAGGGTGATTGTTGCATGATATGATATGTAAACTTATTATATTAATGTAAAATCAAATATTAATCACGTGATTATCATTTTGTTTATCTAACTTTAAGCTCAATGACACTACACCAATACGTAGGACAGTCTTTATTTTTTAGTTGTTCAACAATTTCTTTACCAAAGGATCAAATCTCATTCTACAGCATAAAATTGCTAACTGTATAGAAGTAATTAATTTGTATAGAGAATTTGTGTCATCCTATATATACGCAAAATCCTCATTCCAATCATAAGGTACTAGTATCATTTATTGGGGTTGGTGGTTATAGTAAATGAGAAGAACGAACCATACAATGCCTGGACACTTGTTGGTAGGTAACGCATTCATTGGGTTCGGTATAAATAAGTGGCATCAATCTTATAAATGAAGAGGCAATAACCTTTTGTAAAATTAGTGCTTAAGACTCTTAATAAGACCGTTCCTAAATGTTTTGACGCAAATCGTTTTGTAAACTTTTGCAAAACCAAGTACCTATTAGTTAAAGAGATGGTTTTGTACAAGTTTGTTAATCATTTTAAGTATTGCTTATATCACATCATCTAGCCAAAGAATTAATATATAGAGTAAACTATTCATAACTCAACTATTTTGTTCTGTCATTGTTTATTTGTTTTAGATTCATAAGCCAATATAGTATACAAGTTATGCCTTATGTTTTGCATATACAACAGTATTAAGTTATTAACCCTCTCATATGTAATTCAAATTTTGATGTAAAACAAATTAGTAAACTAACGAATTGAAGAAAAGAAAAAAGTCATGAATATGTCCATGGAATTTAGAAGCAGCGCTTTGTAGTGTTGTGCTTGGCCCAACTCAGAAGTAGTCTCGTAAGTTAGAAACCCAAAACGTATATAAAATATGGTCATATTGATAAGATTATAAGCCCAAACGATGAGCTGGCAAGTCACGTGGTCCATCAACCGCATCACTTCCCATTACCCAACCGGGTTACGGAGGTGGTTTTGTTTCTTCCGACTGTACAGTTCCCCTTTGGTAAATTAGATGATCCAAAAAAAAAAAACAATAGAAAAAAGGAAAATAAAAGGGAGAAAATCTGAAACAATAAAAAAAAAAAAAAACGAGAAGGGAAAAAAAAAAGGAGTCGAAGAAGAAGAAGAAACCTTTCGCGCTCTGACGAAATTCATTACTTACAGTGAATTTGATACTTTCTTCTTCTTCATCTCTCAATCATCTCTCCCCTCTTCTCCTCAACGCCCACAAGATCCCTTCACGAATCTCTCCAAGATCAATCGCCGCGGGTCATGACGCAGTCGCCTGTTCAACCGCCTCCGCCGCTTCCCGCTCCGCCGCATTCCGCCGCCGCCGGTGGTGTATTAAGAGGCGATGTTCAGGTTCGGTGCGCTGGCTGTCGCGTGATTCTTAGGGTGAAGACCGGCGTTGTTGAGTTCTCTTGTCCCACTTGTCAACTTCCCCAAATGTTGCCGCCGGAGCTTCTTTCTAGGGCACGGCCGCAGTTTCCGCAGTCTCAACAACCACCTCCACCGCCTCAACCGCAGCCGATTCAGACGCTTCCGCCTCAGATTCAACAGCAGCTTAAGCCTCCTCTCAATTTACCTAGGCCTCCCGTTCCTGCACATGGAATCGATCCGACCAAGATGCAATTGCCTTGCGCTAACTGTCAGGCTATCCTCAATGTGCCACATGGACTCACTCGCTTCTCTTGTCCGCAGTGCCATGTCGAGCTCGCTGTTGATGTCTCCAAGCTTAATCGTTCTTTAACTGCTCCTCATTCTCATCCTAACCCTCCTACTCCTGCTGCCCCGCCCGTTCCTCCTCCGCCTCCTCCCGAAGAAGTCAATGAGGTTTTTTTCCTACCAATTTTGATCGTTATATATGTTAGACATAGGTTTTGAATTATGCTGTGTTGTTGGTTGTTTTACGTATGAGTTAATCAGTAATGTTTCAGTTCTATCTTCTGGTGGTAGAATTGTGGATCTGACACTCTCTGGCTATGGTTTTTGGGTATATTTTGACACTCTAGTGTTGGATTCATAACTAACTTTACATGTCAAACTTCCTTCTTCATCCGTTGGCCCAAAACTAGGAAGCTATTGAAGTGGAGAGAGAAGAAGATGAAGGTGGAACGGCAGGAGAAACGTTTATGGATTATGTGAGTGACTCATCTTGATCACTCGTTTTGGTTATCTTTTCGCCATTAAAATGTTTTTTGATGACACTAATTAGTTTCTTTGTGAAGCGTCCCCCAAAACTTTCAATCGGACCTCCTCATCCTGATCCAATTGTGGAGACATCATCTCTATCTGCAGTGCAACCCCCAGAGCCCACTTACGATCTCAAAATCAAGGAAGAGCTCGAAAGGTCAAAGGCTTTATCGTGCTTGCAGATTGAGACATTAGTTTACGCTTGTCAGGTTGCTTTTAAATGCCATAAAGTTTGTTAATGGCCTCAAACGTGTCTTGTACTTGTATGACAATGGTGGTTTTTTTTATTATAGAGGCATCTCCAGCACCTTGCTGATGGTACCAGAGCAGGCTTTTTTGTTGGAGATGGTGCTGGTGTGGGGAAAGGGCGAACAATTGCCGGGTTGATTTGGGAAAATTGGAAACATGGAAGGAGGAAAGCTTTGTAAGTCTTGTAGGAAGATACTTCTGCGCCAATTGTATCCTTAATAAAATGTTGATAAATCAATTCAATCTGCTTATGATTATACTACATTTGCATAATTGTGTCTACAATGTCCCTTTTTTTGGTCCCTTAGATAACTTGAAGTAGGATGAGATGACTTCTAATTGTATTTGCTCCTCTATGATTTACATAGGTGGATTTCTATTGGCTCAGACTTGAAGTATGATGCAAGAAGGGACTTGGATGATGTGGGTGCCACATCCGTTGGAGGTATTATCTTGTTTTGGCTGTAAATTAAGTTTGTAATTCGCTTATTTTCTTGGGTCACAAGTTCTTCGTATGGTTTACATATCAAGTTTTTTTTGGCTCATGGTTGAATAGAAATTTTTTGAAAGTGGATGGTATAGAGTAGACTAGACCAGAAGAAAATTCTGATTTTGCTGAATGTATAAATTGACTCATGCTGTAATATTAAGATATGGAGTATAGATGTATTTATAGAGAACTTATATACTTTACTGTCATGCCTAGAGAATGTTATGGATAGTTGATGTTTGTGCAGTTCATGAATTTCAGTTAAATTAAAGTTGGACTGTAACTTTAGAGTAGTCCAATTGGATTTGTGATTCTCAGTCTCGTTAGCCTCTTATAGGGTTGAGCCTGGAAACTTTATAGAATATTAAGACATGGATAAACACGGAACCATGTCGACGGATAAGTTGACAAGTGAATAAATGTCCAGTCTGGTGATCATTTCTGTGTTTTGTCTGCAACTAAATGACGATATATTTTACGTGCAGTGAATCCTTTGAACAAGCTACCTTATTCGAAGCTTGACTCAAAAAATGTTGGTGTTAAAGAAGGAGTGGTATTCTTGACATACAATAGCCTCATTGCTTCCTCTGAGAAGGGCCGTTCTCGTTTACAGCAGCTTGTTCAATGGTGTGGACCAGAATTTGATGGTCTCTTGATCTTTGATGAGGTAGCAATTCCATGAATAATGTATATTAAATTCCATGAACAATTTGAGCATGACCTGTCGTGTAGATTGCTTGATCACTGGTTCTATCAATTTTGAGCCAAGCTCTATCATTATAACATTATCGTTATGCAGCTACTAATTTTTATCATTTTCTTTCGTAGTGCCATAAAGCGAAAAATTTGGTACCTGAAGCTGGGAGTCAGCCGACACGCATCGGGCAGGCAGTTGTTGACATTCAGGTCTGCTACTTAAAACTGAATGCCTGACTTCACTTTCTCATCAATGTTGCGTTCAATATTGCTCTTGGCTATGAAGAGTGAGAGATTAGATATATCGATTTGTCTTTTGAAGTGTACTTCTTCTCAGTTGCAGATAATATAGTTTAGCTGTGGTTAGTCTCTTTTAGTTGACTCTAAATTATGAATTTTGGAAATGCAGGATAAGATCCCCCAAGCACGTGTTCTTTATTGCTCTGCTACTGGTGCATCAGAACCACGAAACATGGGTTATATGGTCAGGCTTGGTCTTTGGGGAGCTGGAACAAGTTTCAGTGATTTCAACAAATTTTTAGGTTTGTTTTCTTTTCTATCCACTGTTGAATATATTGTTGTGGCATTTGAATTAGTACGTTCTATTTCTCTTTATGTAAATTATTTAAGTGTCAAGTTTTAATTTCTGTCTAGAGCATATACAAAATATTCCATTAAATGAGTTTGATAAATTTGACCGCATTCACTGAATTCTAATAGTTACTTTGCTTCTTTTACTCTGCTTTATGCACTGCATAACTTGGGATGGAACTTTAACAGAACCCTTGTGCAGGTGCCCTTGATAAAGGTGGGACAGGAGCGTTGGAATTGGTTGCAATGGACATGAAAGCGAGGTTTTACAAGCCTGTGTCATACTTCTAAGCCATTCGTATTGCTCATAATTTATTCTAACATCCCTTCTATGTAATAGGGGGATGTATGTATGCCGAACCCTGAGCTACAAAGGGGCTGAGTTTGAGATTGTTGAAGCTCGTTTAGAAGAAGGAATGGAGGTAAATTTTTCTTCTATTTACTATTATATTGCTTGAAAGTTTCTCAGATCTATATTGATCATTTAGCTCTACTATCAAGTAAATGCCATATAGCTTGAACCAAGCTCTTACATAAATTTCAGCAGGCTTTATTGTGATAATGAATTTCCAATGGTGCTTTGGTACTTTTTGGCAAGCAAGTTCATTATGTCGAGTGTTCCCCTGTTTGTAGTTTAGTGATTCCTGTCGAAAAATTAAAAAGCAGGGCTTTTTGCTGTATTACTTGCTTTCTTCTGTAGGCAATGTACAATAAGTCTGCAGAATTTTGGGCGGAGCTACGGATAGAGTTGTTGTCAGCAAGTGCTTTTCTCCCTAACGAGAAACCAAATTCTAGTCAGTTGTGGAGATTATACTGGTCAAGCCACCAGGTATAACCTTATCAGAGACAATAGTTAGACGGTGTTACTACTGTTGTTGGTTAATCGATCTATTTCCTGGATGTTACTGCAGCGTTTCTTTAGACACTTATGTATGTCAGCTAAAGTCCCTGTAACTGTGAGATTAGCGAAGAAAGCCTTGTCGGCAAATAAGTGTGTTGTTATTGGCCTTCAGAGTACCGGAGAGGCTCGAACCGAAGAGGCTGTAACTAAATATGTGTGTTTCTCCTCATACTACTTTTCAAGTATCCTTTTATGATTCCTTCTAAGCAATATCTGCATGATTGATAGTCTTTGCCCCTTTTTATCTTGCCATAGGGTCTTGAGCTTGATGATTTTGTCTCGGGACCTCGAGAGCTCTTGTTGAAATTTGTGGAAGAGAATTATCCATTGCCGGAGCAGCCTGAACCTCTGTCAGGTAACTTAATTCTCTCTGTAAGAACTTTTGCTTTTACTGGTGGCTTGTTATATCCTGTTCATAGTATGCTTCTTTTGAACTTTTACAGAGGATGATAGTGTTAAAGAACTTCAGAGAAAGAGACATTCAGCTTCACCTGGTGTTTCAATTAGAGGAAGAGTAAGAAAGATGGCAAAGTGGAAACCAGATAGTGATGATGAAAGTGATTTGGAGTCTGAAGGTGGGTTTCCTAGTGAAAAATGTCTTCTGGTACCTACTTGAACAGACACAATCTTGATGCTTAGGCTGTAGTGACAAAAGTATAAGATGGGAAGTTTTGAATTTAGTTCTTTAAGCACTGCAAAACGTATCTCTTAAGCTGGAAATATACCTAGCAGCTAATAAGCTTATTAACTTTTCCCTTATGTGTTACAGTAGATCTCCGTAATTGGAAAGTGCTTTGGTAACGCAATTATCCTCAGATCTCCTAGTTGCTGTATTTGCATCGTACTGGCTATTTCTTTAATAAATCGAATCTTATATCCTCAACGTGCGTACATTCTCCTAATTAGTAGTGTTTTTAATGCAGCTGACTCTGCTGACGATTCTAATGATTCTGATGATGAGTTCCAGATATGTCAGATATGCAGTGGAGAAGATGTACGTTGCTTTAACTTGGATAGCTTGATTTCTGTTAAGGTTACGGGATTCTAATAACTTATTTTGTAATGAAACTAGGAAAGGAAGAAGTTGCTCCATTGTTCCGAATGTGACAAGCTTTTTCATCCGGACTGTGTGGTTCCTCCAGTTACAGACTTGCCATCTGAAGCGTGGATATGCTATTCTTGCAAGGAAAAGACAGAGGAGTACATTCAAGCAAGACGTCTCTACATTGCGGAATTGCAGAAAAGGTCTATACACTGGATTAGCAACATGTGTCTCGTATAGAGCAAAGTATTAGATTCTTTTTGAGAATGGTTATCCATGTTGTTTCTTCTTAGGTATGAAGCAGCGTTGGAACGAAAATTAAAGATCATAGAGATTATCCGTGCCCTGAATCTTCCAAACAATCCTTTAGATGACATTGTCGATCAGGTAACCATCATCACATCAATGCATGTCTGTTATTTCTAATGTATGAAGCAGCTCATGGTTATACATGAGTCTCCTCTCTTCTTATGGTATAACGCTAGCCGTATCTATGAATCATTTATTTAAGTTTTGGCTTTTAGGGGTGCGTTGATTGTAGTATGATTCCAAGGCTTAATTTTTTTTTGGTTAAATTAACTTCGGAAACTTCATAATGTGCCTAAACTGCTGCTGCTGTTTATGTCTAATGCAAGCTTGGAGGCCCTGACAAAGTTGCAGAAATAACAGGCAGGCGAGGTATGCTTGTAAGAGCATCTAATGGGAAAGGCGTTACGTATCAAGCAAGAAACACGTAAGCTTTAAAACTCTCTGTCCAATTCTTGTAGTACTTTATTTTACTCAGCACTAGCAATTTACTTTTCATCCTTGTGTTTCTTGGCTCTAGAAAGGATATCACAATGGAAATGGTCAACATGAACGAGAAACAACTATTTATGGATGGTAAAAAGTTTGTTGCCATTATTTCTGAAGCTGGTTCAGCTGGTGTTTCGTTACAAGCAGATAGAAGGGCAATAAATCAGGTGTGTCGAGTTTATTAATTCTCTTACTAAATAAGATTTTGTCTTTCTGCGTATTTGTATTGTTCTGTAGATCTAAGTACATTGTCAAAGATGGCCTTAAAGGACTTGACGTTTCAGCTTTTGGTGTATTAGTTTATTTGAATTCTTCTTTTTTGCATTTGTCTGCAGAAAAGAAGGGTTCACTTGACTTTAGAGCTTCCCTGGAGTGCTGATCGTGCAATTCAACAATTTGGAAGAACTCACCGGTCGAATCAGACATCGGCTCCTGAATATAGGTTGAATGACAGTGTTTGTGTGTTTGATTTTCTATCTGTCAAATTGCAAAAGTTCTTACCTTTTCAATTTGAAAAGTATGTTGTTGAAGTTGATAAATTCTTTATTTTGGCCCTGTTAGGTTACTCTTCACAAATCTCGGTGGGGAACGCCGCTTTGCCTCTATAGTTGCAAAGAGACTAGAAACTCTTGGTGCTTTAACACAGGGAGACCGCAGGAAAGTCATGCTCCTCTCTAAACTATTTCTTAGTTGCTGGTCTTTTGGCTTGTTATAGCTTTAAACCTTGCCAAGTGTTTTGTCTCAAAGTATGGTGTGGTGTATTGCAGGGCTGGACCCTCCGGGCCTTCTTTGAGTGCCTACAATTATGATAGCAACTTTGGTAAAAAGTCCTTGATGGTGATGTATAGAGGAATAATGGAGCAGGTCTTCCTCATTAATTTTGCTTCTTTAATATTTAGGAACTGTGATAATGGATAATGCGTTAAATTTATTATGGCTTAATTATCAGGAGAAACTACCTGTTGTTCCTCCTGGATGCTCGGTTGATGAACCCGAAACAATTAAAGAGTTTTTGACCAAAGCAAGGGCTGCCCTTGTTGCGGTTGGAATTGTTAGGGACAGTGTTCTAGGTAAGCTTTTCTAGTAAGTTCACTTTTTTCGTGCTGAATTCTAATTCTATTTCTAGTAATCTCGTTTTTACTTTACTTCATCAATGATGATACAGCCAATGGGAAAGATGTTGGAAAGTTTTCAGGACGCATTATTGATTCTGACATGCATGATGTTGGACGATTTCTGAATCGTCTCTTGGGATTGCCACCTGATATCCAGAATAGGTATTATTATGAGTCAAATGAAAATTTACGCTTTGCACTATTTAACTTACCTTCCCTTTTACAAAGCATCTTCCGTTCCGTTTAACGCTTTCTGCTTGTACTGTGCAGGTTGTTTGAATTGTTTACTAGTATATTAGACGTTCTTGTACATAATGCTCGGATCGAAGGAAGTTTTGATTCAGGAATTGTGGATATGAAAGCTAATAGTGTTGAGCTGCTGAGCACTCCAAAGGTTGATAATTTCTCTTGCTTGATTAGTGATTCTTAGTGTATCTGTGCTACTAATATGTTGAATTTTTCAGACCGTCCATGTTGATCAAATGTCTGGTGCCTCAACTATGCTCTTTACTTTTACTCTGGATCGTGGTGTTACATGGGAGGTACTTCAATATCTTTCACTCTTGTTAATAATTAGTTGTATTTGACTACAATAAATCAAAAGCTTGATTTGATCTGTGTCCCAGTCTGCAAGTTCAATGCTAGAGGGGAAGAGAAGGGACGGACTTGGTTCTGCTAATGATGGCTTTTATGAATCTAAAAGGGAATGGTTAGGAAAACGACACTTCATATTAGCATTTGAGAGGTAAATCATCATCCTCGCTAATCTTTGGATATTTACTTGTCCAAATGTGAACCCTTCATAACATACAAATATTAAAATATCAAGAAAAGTATCAAAATCTCATTGCTGGGGTTTATCTTGGATTTCTAGTGCGGCTTCCGGGTTGTTTAAGATTGTTCGTCCTGCTGTAGGAGAGTCAATCAGGTATGTTCACCGTTGGCAGAACCTTCACATTTCATATATCTGACTTAGAAACTGGTCTTAACTGTTGTTTTATTCTTTCCAGGGAGATGTCTCTTTCAGAGTTGAAAACTAAATACCGAAAACTCTCATCTCTGGAGAAGGCTCGGACTGGTTGGGAAGACGAGTACGAAGTTTCTTCTAAACAGGTAAGCTTCCTCAGTCCAAAAGAAAGTTCAGAGTACATCGAACCGAAGCAGAAAAGATTAGCACAGAATCATCCTGGCGTGTCAAAGTTTAAGCGTCATGGCACTAAATGAGTACTAAATGAGTCATTTTCATTGATAAAGTGTTGTGCACTAAATGAGTTTCTATCTGAGTACAGTGTATGCATGGACCCAAGTGTAAGCTGGGCGAGTATTGCACAGTTGGGCGAAGAGTACAGGAAGTAAACGTTGTGGGTGGCCTCATTCTTCCCATCTGGGGAACCATAGAGAAAGCTCTCTCGAAACAAGTAAAATAACCTTCTCAAAAATTCTGAGACTCTTTCACTGTTGGCATTGAAACTTAAAACTGTATTCGGATCTTTTGCAGTCCCGTCATAGCCACAAGAGAGTTCGAGTTATACGCATAGAGACTACGACGGACAATCAGCGGATAGTTGGCCTCTCTATACCTAATGCAGCTGTTGAAACTGTATTACAAGGTATTGCAATCTTTTTTTATGGTTAAATCCGACAAGAAATAGAGTATTGATTATTTTGACGATTGTTGCTTCATGTCGTTTTGTTTTGTATTTTGCAGATTTAGCATGGGTTCAAGAGATTGATGATTAAGACTGAAACCATTTTTATAAGAACAGATACCCCCCCCCCCCCCCCCCCCCCCCCCCTCAATTCTCCCCAACCAAGTTCGCATGCCTATTTGTATTTTCTTTATTTAAAAGAAAGAGAGGAAAAAGATACTGACTTTCATTTTTGTGTATATTCACATGACAAATTTGGAAGAAGATACATAGATGTAATATTATTATGAATTAACAAGATTCATTCCTATGTTTTCGTTTTTCTTAAAGGTGTGCAGAAATCAGAATACACAGAATATCAACAAGAAAAGAATAACAACAAAATAAATTCAGAAACCATAATTCAGTAAAACAAGAATAAACTTTTCAGTGTTTCACAAAACACAACACAAATAACTTATAAATTACACAAATGCCCTCAAATAGTATAAAGAACCAGGCTTATTTCCCGACCAGAAGAATCATCAAGCAACGGTCGTTGTAAAAAAAAGCGTCAATAATAAAATAAAACCTCTGATTTTTTAACAGATAAAGGGAGCATTTGCATAGCCATCATGACAATACAAACCTGGCTGCTGAGTAAAACCTTGCTTCTTCAGTGACTTCCTTGCCCTTGTAACCATTTCTCTGTTTGATATCTCACCGTCTGTCTCCTCCAAAATCTTCTGTATGGCATTGCTCATCGCTCCATAAGCCTCAGTTGGTTTCCCCGCTGGAGTGGCATCCGCAGAGGTCTGATCAGTTTGACAACCGCTGATCAGTATGCCGCTGTCTGGAAGCGGAACCGAACCTCTGGAACCACCGGCATAAACCTCTTCTTTACTCCCAACATGAGTCTGCATCGCGGGTTTCACATAGTCTTCATCGTTAAGCTTCCCCTCAAGAAAACCTGAAGCCAACTTCCCAAGCATACCCATAAGCCCACCTTCTTCTCCATTTCCTGATTGAAGCTTACCCAAGATCACTTTCATGAACTTCTTCACTTTCGGGCTCGAGTCATCACCAAACGCATCAAAAAGACTTGGCCTGATTTTCCCAACTTCGATATTATCATTTCCTGTTTGCTGCTTGAGGATATCGATCAAAGTCTGCAGAGGAAGAGATTTGTCTTTGGCATGAATCCTTTCTCCATCCTCTAGCTCAATCTCCTTAGTCTCGATTTCTTCAGACTCGTCTTCATGCTTCTTGCTCCCTCCAATGTGAAACCCTCGAGACTCAATGGCGCCTTCAACTTTGCTGCGCAAGAATTTCCTGAACCCAAATTTCGAAGAAGACTCTTCTTCCTCCTCCTCGTCCTCTTTCTTAGTGCTCTCTCCAATCTGCTCCTTGGCTTCATCGATTAAGCCACCACTGTGACAAGAATCTGAAACTATTGTCAATCTGCAACCTTGAGGAACTTGGTCAACAAGATCCCTGAAATCATCATCTGCAAACAGGAAAACTATTATATCAGATACCATGTTCCTAAAACACAAACCTATGTATATTCTCATTCCATATTCTCTAACTTTAGTTTTGATCAATCTCCAAAACAAGATCTAACACTTGTACACAAAATGTTAACTTTTCTACCAAAAAAGCTTCGTTCTTTATCATCGGATCGGAGATCAGAACATCAAACTACAGATCAATCAGAAAGAACAATTTAGATTTAAAAAAAAAAAACTGACCAGTAATGAGATTCATATCGCAAGGAACAATACACTCGTCGTAGCCAGTGTCATCGTCTTCACCAGTCTCAGCGGGCAACCTCGTACCGTGTCCACTGTAATGAACGACAAGAACGTCGCCAGAATCAGCAGATCCGACGAGATCCTTAAGAGCACGGCGGATGTTTTTGCCAGTGGGCTGTGTATAAGATTCATCGGTGTCGATGAGGACGGTGATGTCCTCCTCGGAGAAGCCGTACCGTTCGACGAGGCATTTGTACATACGACGAACATCGTTGACGCATCCCCGTAACTCCGCCTTGGTTCCTGGGTAATTGATTCCGATAAGCACCGCCTTTTTCGCCATTGACAAAGATCTGATGAATTTAAAAAAAAAAAAAAAAACTCTGAATCTGATCGGTTTATGTTTCTGTCAGCGATTTGAAGAAGAAGAAGAGCTTCTTATTCCGACAAAAAGTAAAAGTGATCGCTCGTTCGTATAATAATTTTATTTTGGGCTTAAAGGTTATTTCTTTATTCATTGATTTGATGTAGTAGTTGGAATGTAGGATCTGACGTGGCATTGATTTTGTCACGTTATTTTTTACACGACTAGACGACTAGTCCACACAAATTACTAGCGTTATCCTTTCTCTGTTAACCATGACAAGTCAATTAGCCAATAAAATAATGTCACATCACATGTATTGTAATTATTATATATATATATGAAAAAGCTTTTCTCAAGTTGATTCCATGTATGGTGGACAGAGCAAAGTTTATAACAGTTTCTCAAGTTAGTCATCACATGTACTGTAATTATTGAGAAAATGTTTATAACATACCTGCAAAGACAAAACAAAGCAGAGTTATGTTACGACAAAATGTGAGGCTATAGTGAGCCAACAAATGTATCTGTATCAAGACCAACAAAAAAACGAAGGGAGCCAACAAAGCAATCTTACGGTACGGTGTAAACGTTTTTTGAACAAGGTAGTCTTCCCTCAGTAGCTTAGCAGTTTCCAAGATGATTTTGTCACCTTCTGGAAGATAACGTCAAGTAAAACTGCAGAACAAGAATCAAAAAGAAGTGTTTAATACCTTGTTGTCATAAAAGCAAGTTCAGCCCAACAATCATCTGAGGAACAAAGATCAAGATTTCCGTGAGGCTATAGTGAAAATCTATCAAGGACAAACCGTTAGTTGTTATTTTGGATAATGGTTTTGTAGTTCGTAGCAGGAAAGATATGTTTTTTCGTGATACGGACTGGGAGAGACCACACGGGCATTGACTTTTGACCGACATGATTAGTTTATGGATCATTGAACTTTTGACATCCATACCTAATAGCATACTCCCTTCTTTGAATGAAATATGAGCAAAACCAATCCACAGCGCAATATAAAGGCCTGAGATCTGCATAAGTTCAAGTCCGGAAATCACAAGAGTTTGGTCAGATCTCAAGTAAGTATTAAGACTTGCGTCAAGTAATAATACATAAACAACCGAAAAGCAAGGCAATAATAACCTTTTAACTTCCTACACAAAATGTTTAAAAATGTTGAGCAATACAGCGCTAGGAAAACGAAATAAACTTACAAAATGCTCCGAAATGACCTGCTCAACTTCAGACTCCATATCTATCTCAACATTGAAATGATGAGGATCAACTTCTTCATTATCCCTGGCAGCTCCACAGCGAAGTTGGACATCACGACACTCCTTCAGTAGTATCGTAACCTAAATCGTGCATTCACAGACAAAATATCAACCCTTTAGGCAGCCAACTAGGCATATATCCGTGAGCTAAAAACTAAACTATTAACATTGCAAACCATGTTAGTCAAGAAAACTGAGGACAACAACAAACACGCATATAAAGTCATAATATGGTAAACAGAGGAGGAGAAGAGATTTTCAAATTTACCTGCTTTTGTAGGTCAGATATATCTTTCTGAGATAAACTGTTTTCACGTTCATGTCTCTTCAAGTTAGCCTACCAGAAAAAATGTATAAGATCCAACAAAAATGGACTAATGGAGTATGCATCTTGAACAACCACTATGAAAATACCAAGTACCTTTAGCTCCATGATGTACTTCTCCATATTTGATCGTTCAGATACAGAATCCTGTAGTTTTTCATCGAGTTGAGAGAAGATGTGGAGTCTAGCAAAAGCCATGCTTCAGGTCTGTGGAACAACAGAGGAGAACATACACGGGGTTGGAGTACCTGAAGGATGTGGCTTTTGCTAGACTCCACATCTTCTCTCAATGTTTCCATTTCTTCCTTTGTAGTGCGCAGTTCTATGGACATCTAGAGTAAATAACCACCACAACAAAGAAAGATAAGCAGACACAAGGTTGGAGTTCCTGGCTAGTGCGGTTGGTACACCCACGGAGGCGTGTGTTAGTTTTGATGAGGCCCAAATTTTAGTTGAAGCAGATTTAACTAAGGATCTACCTCTGGAGTTTGTTATGGTGGGGGAGGAGGAAGGTGAGCTGTATGCTTGTGGTCAAATACTCCTACCCCTGGCTTCCACCAAGGTGTAGTGTATGTTAAAAGTGGGGCCATTTAAGTGATTCTCAGGTCTGAGAAGGAAACGTGAAGAAGATGATTCATCTTCGGAATCAAGGGTTGCGAAAAAGGCGAGAGGAGTATTTTATGCAGAGGAAGAAGACAAGGCAACCATGTAGAGAGAGAGAGATGTGCAAGAACATAAAGAAAAGAAAAATTCCAAAATTTTTATTATTGATACAATATAGCTTAATTGTATCATATTAAAAAAAAACGACATGATATTTTATAATCAGATTCTCAAGTGTAGCAAGCGACGCTCTACTTCCGCTTTAGCTTCTTTAGCTTTGGCTTTCTTTTCCTTGGCTCTACGTTTGGCTGTAAATTGATCAAGCCTCCTCTTCCCAGTTTGGAGCATCATCTTCACCAAAAGCTCAGGTTGGCCTCTCACAAAAAACTCATGTCCATAGTCCCCCTAATTTGACCCCTTAATTCTTTTAAAGCCCTGACAACAACAACAAAAAAAAACAAGACAATTAGATGAGGTAGTGTCATTCATAGAGACGATTCCAAACTCGGAGACATAATAATCTTTGCATATACAATAAGAATTAAAAAAAAAGACTTACATAATACTTGAATTCGGACAGAAACTCCAATTGTCGTAGAATGTAGAGAAACTCGAAGGAGGTTTTCTCTTCTTATTCTTATTCATAACTTGATTAATGTTACATATATATAGTAAAGCAAAGGCTTAAACATAAACCGACTAGGAATAGGAAATAGGTAATGGGCCTTCGACCATGGGCCGTACACACCAAGACATGTAATGGGCCGGTTATGGAAATCCACTCCAAGTGTTTTACAACACTCCCCCTTGGATGATATAACCGTGTCGATGTTAATGGATCAGCGCAATACGCTCGGGGTGCTGCCTTATTAAAACTTTACCAGGAAAACCCATTGGGACAAAACCATGGTGAAGGAAAAAGAGTACAACACACATTGCTCCCCCTGTTCTAAGCATCCCTAGAAGTCTCTAAGTCTCTGCATCCCAATCTGGTGCACGAGCTTCTTGAACGTTGATGTCGGTAATGATTTGGTGAAGAGATCGGCTGAGTTGTCGCATGACGGAACTTGCACCACTTGAACTTCTCCGGCCTTTTGTAGTTCATGTGTGAAGAAGAACTTGGGTAATATGTGTTTCGTCTGATCTCCCTTGATATATCCTTCCTTGAGTTGTGTGATGCAGGCTTTATTGTCCATCACTTCAAATCAGAAATCCCCAATTGTAATTGCACGAACCAATACAGTCGACCACAGCAAGGCAGAGGAGGGGGAAGCTTTCTTTATTTATAGATGACGCGCAAAGGCAATTGACGGTCAGGATGTGATCAGACATGTTTTCAGCGGTCGATATTGAAATTACAAAGTCGGTTTCACATGATTGCCATTTGTTTTTTCCTTCCAGTTTCCTTATTATATCTTATTTTCACCAATCACCCTCCAACTATTATCTTCTTTCGAATTTAGACCCCATTCTTTTACACCTACTCCAAAATCTCTGGTTAAAGAGGAGTCTCTCGCTTAGAATTTTCGAGATTAAACAAAGCCAAGGAACAACGAACACTTGCCATACAATTGCCATAGTTACAATTACAACAACAAATCACATAATTTCTTCAACATGAATGCTTTTAGGAAAATTACAACCAATATTCAATGTTCAACAAATAAAAGGAGCATTCACAAAACTATCACTGCAATATAGTCCTGGTCGTTGAGAAAACCCCTGTTTCTTAAGAAGCGTCCTTGCCTTCAAAACAAGTTCCTTGTATGTAATCTTACCCTTTGTCTCCTCAAGTATGATCTGTACAGCATTGGTAAATGCTCCATAGGCCATTTCAGGATGATCCATAGGACTCGCGTCTGCAGACGTTTGGTCAGTTTGGCAACCGCTAATCAAAATACCGTTATCCGCAAGAGAACCATCGCTTGCACCTGCATAGACCTCTTTCTTGTTCCCAACAGGTGTCTGCGTCGCGGGTGTCACATATTCTTCATCATCGTTTAGTTTGTACTCAACAAACTCTTGAGCTAGTTTCCCAATCATTCCCAGTATCCCACCTTCACTTTTACCTTCTTGCAGCTTTGTTAGAAGCACTTTCATGAACTTTTTAACCTTTGGGGATGCATCTTCTCCAAACACATTGAAAAGGGTTGGTCTGATTTTCCCAACTTCGAGACTATCGTTACCTGTATCTTGCTTGAGGATATCGATTAGAGTTTGTAGAGGCAGAGATTTGTTTACGACATGGACTTTTGCCCCATCTTCTAGTTCAATCTCTTTGGTCTTGCTTTCTTCTTTCTCATCTTTGTGGTGAGGAGTGTGGATCCCTCGAGTTTCCAGTGCATCTTCCACGGCTTCACGCAAGAAGCCTTTGAATCCAAATCTTGAAGAGCCTCCAGATTCTTTCTTTGGATTCTTCTTCGTGCTATCTCCTATCTGCTCTTTAGCTTCATCGATGAGGCCACCACTGTGACAAGAGTCTGAGATGATTGTCATGTGTGCGTCCTTTGGTACCTTCTCCACAAGATCCCTGAATTCATCATCTGCCAATAGAATCACCAATAGAAGAGTGAATCTGACGCTACATATTAACCAAATAATAGTATATCTTCCAACAAAAACAGGACAAGTAAAAAAAAAAGGACAACATCAAATATAATTACCGGTGATAAGATTCATATCACAAGGGACAATACATTCATCATAACCAGTATCATCATCTTCGCCAGTCTCCGCCGGCAACCTCGTCCCATGTCCACTGTAATGGACGACGAGTACATCGCCGGATTTAGCCGATTCAACTAGATTCAACAACGCCTGTCTGATGTTCTTCCCGGTAGGTTTGGTGAAAGACTCGTCAGTATCGATCAGCTGAGTGATGTTTCCCTCGGAGAATCCGAACCGGTCGACAAGGCATTTGTGCACCCTCCGAACATCGTTGACGCAACCCCGTAGCTCCGCCTTGGTTCCAGGGTAATTGATTCCAATCAACACAGCTTTCTTCGCCATTTTTTTTATGTTGATATCTCAAAAGGTCTGCTGCGTAACAATTTTTTTTTGTTTTTGTTTTGATTGTGGGCGTTACATTTGGTCCTTCATGCCTTTATACTAATGTTTATTACTTTAAAATTAAAGAAGCCTTGATAAGGTTGCCAAAAAGACAAAAGAACCTCTAATAAATATTTTGTTGAATTTAATTAGTCATAAAGTTTCCTTTCCACTAAAATTAGAACTATATATTAATTTAATTAATAATGTTTCCAAAAAGACAAAAGAGACTCTAATAAATTTGTTGAATGGTGTATAATTTTTTTTTATTAGTCATAATTTCGTTTCCAAATATAGTATGTTTGAATAAATTATTAGTCTAATAGTCTTTTTGTTGAAATCAATCATTCAATATAATCAAGGAATAATCAAAATATAGCCGTTTGAAGAAGAAGAAGAAGAAACGTCTATGGCTTGTCCTTATTTCCAACCAAAGCTAAGACGTACAAAACTTGTATAGATTGTGAGAATGAGAATGGCAAGAATTTTACGCATCGCACATACATTACCCAAATAACTTACGCAAATGTCGCTTGTTGTTGTTTATAGCCACTCCTGAAGCCGCAAACAATCCCACCTTATATATCATCTATAACATTAATAAATTTGATGATCAAATTAATCATCGCATTCGTCGCACATCGCTTTTTTTATTGCCAATACAATCGTATGGATGAAGCTAGGTTTTACAAAAATCAGGGAATATATTTGTCAAAAACAATAGCTATCAGCCAATCAGTGAAAATATTTGTCAAATATAGAACTCCATAACCAATGCCTGAGAAGCAGCTCTGTAGTCTTTTTGTGATTTATTTATTATTTTTTTCTTTTTGGGTGGCTTGATATGTTACCTCATTGGTTTCCAAACAAAAGAATTGGGAAAACTTCATAACCAATGAACAAACAAACAATACTTGACATATAAATATTCAAAACAATGTTACAACAAACACACAGATCATTTAACTTATTCCACACGAAACCAAATCAACAAACAACGAAAAACCTCCCCAAATTGTTTATCAACATATAAACTGAGCATCAACATATAAACTGAGCATCAACATAAGCGTCATTGCAATACAGTCCCGGTCGTTGATCAAATCCCTGTTTCTTGAGAAGCTTCCTAGCCTTCAACACAAGATCTTTGTTGCTAATCTTACCTTTAGTCTCCTTAAGTATGATCTGTATAGCATTAGTGAGTGCTCCATAAGCCAATTCAGGGTGACCTGGTGGGCTTGCGTCTGCAGAAGTTTGATCAGTTTGGCAACCACTGATCAGTATACCGTTATCAGGAAGTGCACCATTGATAGGACCTGCATACACCTCTTGGATCCCGGGTTTCACATCGTCGTTAAGCTTCTGCTCAAGAATCTCTTGAGCTAGATTCTCAATCGATCCCAATATCTCACCTGAAACAGCTTGACTAGTAGTAACAGTCTCTTGTAGGTTGCTTAAAATCACATTCATGAACTTCTTCACCTTTGGGCTTGAATCTTCTCCAAACATCTCGAAAAGGGTTGTTCTGATCTTCCCGACTTCGATATTATCGTTGCCTGTTTCTTGCTTCAGCATATCAATCAAAGTCTCCAATGGCAGAGATCTGCTTCCCACTTCATTTATCTCTGCTTCTGTCTCCTTGTTGATCTTTGAACAGTCTCCAGAGTCTTTATCCTTCTTCTTCGTGCTCTCTCCTATCTGCTCTTTGGCTTCATCTATTAGACCGCCACTGTGACAAGAGTCAGATATGATTGTAATGGGACAATCCTTTGGCACCATATCCACAAGATCCCTGAAATCATCATCTGTAAACAGAGTCCCCATAAAAATATTAATAATCAGATATCAATATCAAAAGGTTAGCAAAATCTTAGCATCTTAATTCAAAACCTAATCACATATATATATATTAATTAGCACAATAACCCCCAAAATTTTCACATAATCCACCATTTTTCAACACATAAATTTCCGGTTTTGTGTTAACATGAGAGCAAAAAATCAAAAAGTAAATTTTCATATTTCTAATATCAAATATTTTCTTTTGTTTCATAATTTTAGGTTATTAAAGTTCAAACGCAAATACCACACTAAAGGTCCTTATGTTTGCTATTTATGTTTTGGTTTTACAGTTAAACCACTTGGTGAACATGCTTAAAATTGTGACTTAAGAAAATATAATGAACGTAAACGTGAAAAAAGCAAAAATCAAACAAATTAAATTGGTAAAGCAAAAGTTCAAATTCTTACGTAAACATGAAAAAAATAAAAGTCAACGTGCGTAGTCTTTTTTTTTTAACTTACCGGTGATGAGATTCATGTCGGAAGGAACAATACACTCATCGTAACCAGTATCATCCTCTTCTCCAGTTTCCGCGGGCAACCTAGTTCCGTGTCCACTGTAATGGACGAAGAGAACATCACCCGGTTTAGCCGGTTCAACGAGATCCAGCAACGCCTGTCTGATGTTCTTACCGGTCGGTTTGATCGAAGAACTATCAGTATCGATCAACATTTTGATGTTCTTCTCGGAGAATCCATACCGTTCGACGAGGCTTATATGCATCCGACGGACGTCGTTGACGCAGCCTCGTAGCTCTGCCTTCGTTCCCACGTAGTTGATCCCAATCAGTAAAGCTTTCTTGGCCATTGATGATATTTCAAAACTATGCTTGACAATCCTTTTCTGATCCTGAGATGATTCATCCTTCATGGGTTTTTATAATCATCTTTATTATTTAACTAACTAGGTACTATCCCGCGGAATGAACTTTTTTGGATAAAAATTTATAATAATTTATTTTGTTATTTATAATGATTTGTGATTAAAAAGTTGTTGCTTATATTATAATTTTTGTATCTTAAAAATGTTTATTGAAAACCTGTCAATAAAATATTTGCATGTAATAAAAATAATTATTTAAACTTTTATGAAATCTTTACTATAGTTGGGAAGTTAGTAAAAATATATAACTAACATGTAAAAAAAATCTTATTTGTTAGTTTTTCTTAAGTACAAATTAGTTTTGATTCTAACAGATTTTTTTTTCCTTTCTACAATTTATTTTATTTGATGTTTCCCCTATTTTCGTTTTTTTAATTAGAAATATTTATTTAATTAATTATTTAATCTTAATTAAATTTTTCTATTGGCAATTGAATGTAATTTTTTACACATTTTAAGGTTAGTTTTATATTTGTACTTCCCAACTAATATATTAGGATGACCCCTATTGTTTTTTTTGTATGACTTTTTCCGTTTTTGTATGACATAACATTTTTTAAAATAATAATAATAATAATAATTCGAGAAGATATTAGAAAATTATAAGCTCTGATTTTATCAATATCTTTGTAAAATTTCAGATAATTGATATTTTATTAGTCAAAGTTAATACAAATTTGTATACGAATGTAAATAATTTATATTCATTTTGGTTGCATATTCCTTGTAATCAAGTTTATAAATTTGAATAACCATATATCAAACAACCTAACTTGAACACAAACGTCAGATATAACTATATAAGTAACAATTTCTACTTGAAAACTTACGAAACTTCGTTAGCTTATAAGAAATAGTCATAATTTTGCCGGACTATCATTTTAAAATGTTAAGAAAAGGATAATTGTTAATTTGTTATTATTCATAGTTTAATCTGTTTCTTGAGAGCGCAAACAATCTCACGTTATAAGCAGTAAGCACGTCGCTTTGCTGAGCTAATCGGCCAATTATTATGGCTTGATTCTTCTATCTTTAGTCAACTAGACAAAGTCTCCTAGGTCTTAGTTATAGATTCCTTGTATCAGAAGTCTGATGGAACTTGCACACAAACTAGTTTTTATCTAAATTATCTTCACGAAAAATGCTTACATTTATTTATTGATTCTAACAATACAAATATTTAAACCCAACCTTATCCCTGTTTCGAATAAATGTACACGTTTTATATTTCTGCTAATCAAGCTAATTATATTTTTTCGACACAAAAGTAGATTATCTTCCTTGCTTTTAAAAGTTAAAACATTATTCTAAACTATTAAAAAGATATGGGAATTTATTACCACTTGCTGATGTTCACACTAGAACGAACAAAACAAAATACACTGTTCAATTTATTATTATTTAATGACAAGGATATTAAGTAGCGTAGATGATGGATATTATTACAAATAAACATAATTCAGAAAATAAATTCATTTCTTTTTTTTTTGAAAATAAATAAATTCATTTCAATAAACCAATAGTTACTTCATAAGATTACATACCTTTGTTTTTTTTTATCATGTCCACTACTAGAATCCACAGAGTCTTGAGTGAAAGAAGAACCTCTAATCAATCAACACACCATAGTTAATTAGCATATAAATGGAGCATTCACAAAACGGTCATTACAGTACAATCCTGGTCTCTGAGTAAACCTCTGTTTCTTCAGAATCTCTCTTACCCTCAACACCATTTCCTTGTTCGTAATCTTATCTTTACCGGTCTCCGACAAAACCATTTGGATAGCGTTGCTAAACGCGCCAAACGCTTCTCCTTTCTTCTTAACATCTGCTGATGTCTCATCTGTTTGACATCCACTCAACAGAATCCCTCGTTCTGGATACAATCCGTTGCTTGATGATCCTCCTCCATAAATCTCACGGTCGCTCTTCACATGTGCCTCCATTGCGGGTTTCACGTAGTCTTCATCGTTCAGCTTATCTTCTATATACCCTCGAGCACTTTCTTCTATCTTACCAAGTAACGTACTTTGATCATTTCCTTCCCTTAGCTTGGTGAGAATCACTTTCATGAACTTCTTTATCTTGGGGCTCGAATCTTCACCAAAGGCATCGAAAAGGGTCGGTCTGATTTTCCCAATCTCGATATTGTCTTGCCCAGTTTGTTGTTTGAGAAGTGCGATGAACCTCTCCAACGGCAGATACCTTGATTTGACAACTCCATCACTGTCTCCTACTTCTTCTGCGATCTCGTCCGTTTCTACATGTGAACTTCCGATTCCACAAAAGGCAAGCAATTTCACAAAAACGCTATGCAAACAGTTCCCAAAGTCGAACTCAAAAGAAGAAACTTTTTGTTCTGGATCTGGCTTCGTCGTGGTACTCTCCCCGATCTGTTCCTTAGCTTCATCGATGAGTCCGCCGCTGTGACAAGAATCTGATACAATCGTTATCTGACACCCCTCTGGAACTTGTTCCACTAAACTCCTGAAATCATCATCTGCAATGCAACACACAAAACAGCGTCGATATCAACCAAACAAAAAAAAAACAATCCCCATCACTTCTATCAGCGTACATATCAAGATATTCAAAACTAGCCCTAAACAGAGCACTCTGTTTTTACATCATGTATGTATGTAACCAAGAAATCATCCCATAAAAAAATACTAATTACCGAATACAGTATCGATCTACTTACCAGGGATTGGGTTTAAGTCGGAAGGAACGATACACTCGTCAAAACCTGTATCATCTTCTTCCCCTGTTTCCGGTGGGACCCTCGTGCCGTGTCCACTGTAATGAACGAATAACACGTCACCGGACTTTGCTGGCGTTACGAGCTCCGACAAAGCCTGACGGATGTTCTTTCCGGTGGGTTGAGTGTAAGATTTGTCGGTGTCGATCAGCATCGTGATATCTTCCTCAGCGAATCCGAACCGGTCAAGGAGGCACTTATGCATCCGACGGGCGTCGTTGACGCAGCCTTGTAACTCCTCCGCGGTGCCTGGGTAGTTGATTCCTATCACTACCGCTCTCTTCACCATTCTTGCAACCTTTAAGAGTTTTCTTAGTCTGATAAAACTTCCGCTGGATCTAACGATTCTTCGTTGAGATTTGTGATCAAAACTAATCATTAAATATACCCTTCAATATATAAATAGACTACTAAACATTATTGGGTCGTTGTTAGTGGACTAGACTTTATGTTTCTTTAATGACGTTGCCCGGCACGTGAACATTGTCGACTTATTTATTTAAAAAATATAAGATAAAGCGCCGTCTGTGGGGATCGAACCCACGGCCACGTGGTTAAAAGCCACGCGCTCTACCACTGAGCTAAGACGGCTGGACAATATAAGTTTTGGTAATTAAGTATTAAAACGTTTTGATAACCATGTATTAAGATTCTTTTACAATTTAGTCTTTCAAGCAGCAAAAGTGACCATCAATGAGCTTATAAACTAGTCATCATCTTATGCTAATCTGTGAAAAGATGAGATCGAATAAAAGAACTGCATGTACTTCAGTACTTGTAATAACTCAAGTTTGCAAAAGTGATGATGATTTGTAAGGCCAAGTGAAAGTATATCATTATGATCCTGTTCCATGATGGATGTTTTTTTGGAGTACTTGAAGTCCAGCATATGATATGAATCTATACACACAGTTATAGGAAAGCCAATGAATGAAATCCGCCTGAACACTAATCACCTTATGCGATGAGTATCAGATCGATACAACTTTTTACTCAAACGATGTGTCATGTGTACCTTGAGGCTGATACGATTCAAACTGAAAACACTTTCCATTCAAACAAAACTTACAACAAACAATATATGTAAGTTACAAAAATACAAAAAAAAAAAAATTACACAAATACTTGTTCAGCACCAAAGTCCAAATGCTGTAAAAGGAAAGTACAAACACGACGACAGTTCTTTTTCAACATATGAATGAAGCATTCACGTAACAATCACTGCAATACAACCCGGGTCGTTGAGGATATCCTTGTTTGTCAAGTAACTTCCTGGACTTCAAAACCAGATCTTTGTAACTGATCTTACCCTTTGTCTCAGCAAGTATAGTATGTATGGAATTAGTGAATGCTCCATAAGCTTTTACTTTGGACCCTACATCTGCAGAAAACTGATCAGTTTGGCACCCACTAAGTAGAATACCGTTGTTCCCAAGCTCCCCATTACACGCCCCTGCATAGACCTCTTTCTTGCTCCCGACTTGTGTTTGGATCTCGGGTTTCAAAAAATCTTCATCATTCAGCTTCTCAGTCAGAAAATCTGTTGCTAGCTTTCCAATATTTCCCAACATTAAACCCTCACCAATGCTCTCCTGCAAGTTGCTTAGAATCACCTTGATGAACTTTTTCACTTTTGGGGATGCATCATCTCCAAACACATCGAAAAGCGTCGCCCTAATGTTCCCCACTTCGATATCATCTTTCCCTGTAGCCTGCTTCAACATATTGATTGAAGTCTCAAGTGGTAGAAATCTGTTTCTGGTATTGGTTCTGTTTTCAGTACCGTCTCTCTGTTCTGCCTTGGTAGATGTTTCTTCTTTTACTACAACACGTTTGGAACTAAAAAGTCCAAAGGGGCATTTGAATACTTTCTTGGGCTTCTTTTTAAAGCTCTCTCCTATTTGCTCCTTGGCTGAGTCGATGAGACCACCAGTATGACAAGAGTCGGAGACGAACGTAAAGGAGCAGCCTTTGGGCACCTTATCCACAATTTCTCTGATATCATCATCTGACAACAGAACCAACCATAACACACAAAGAGATTAGATGAAAATGAAATTTATAAACCTGTAATAAGACAAAACGTACTAACGTATCTTTTCAGTTACGTACCGGTGATGTAATTGTGATCGGAGGGAACAATACACTCGTCAAACTCAGTATCATCGTCTTCACCGGTCTCCGGCGGCAACCTCGTACCGTGTCCACTGTAATGAACAAAGAGGAAATCACCAGATTTTGCTGATTCAACAAGATCCGAAAACGCCTGTCGAATGTTCTTGCCAGTGGGTTGGATTTTAGACTTTTCAGTATCAATCAGCTCAGTGATGTTCTCCTCCAAGAATCCGAACAGTTCTACAAGTGATTTGTGCGTCCGCGTAACGTCATTGATACAGCCCAGTAGCTCTCCTTCAGTTCCAGGATAATTGATCCCTATCAGTATTGCTTTCTTCACCATTGCTTCAACACCCTATATGATGTGGGCTGCATCAATAGCCATGATGTAATTATAAGCAACTAGGTTGGACGCGCTACGTCAGGGGATTGAATTTTTATTTATTTTTATTATATTTTTTTCTATTTTTTCGGATTTCATAATTTAATATATATTGTTTAAAATCAAGTTTTCTAATTTTTTTGATAGTTTCAATGGTAATTTTTTATTATTATTATGATACTTGAATTTTTGATTTCATATCATCAGTTTTGGATATATTTTAAATTTTATTACCCTAAAAAACAAGTTTAGAGATTCCAAACATATAGTCAATATGACCAAATGTATATTGACTTTATGAATTCATAAATAAAATTCTTTTTTTTGATGGAAAAAAAGATTTCAAACACTTAGTTCTTGATTTATTTCTCACTCATAAACCCTTTAGAATAGTAACAGAGATTACTGTTTGATATTTACATTGTAATTTGTAAATATTTTTGATGGATCTTAGTCTTTTAAGTTTAGCACTTCAATCTTTGTCTCATCTTCCATTCTCACCCAAAATCGCCGGCGCAAAAAGTGAAATTCAAATCGTCGTCTCTAATTCGTCGGGGGAAACCGAAGAACATTAGGTATATAATCGCGGTTATTTTCTGAAACTAGGGCACGAAATTATGCCCTTGTTTATGCCAGACGAAGAGCTGGCGCGGCTATCTAGCGACGCCGCGTCGGTGGTTGCGGAGAGAGCCGACGAGTACATACGCAAGATATACGCCGATTTGGATAGTGTACGTGCTAAGGCTGATGCTGCTTCCATCACGGCGGAGCAGACCTGTTCGCTTCTCGAGCAGAAGTACCTCTCGCTATCTCAGGATTTCTCTTCCCTCGAATCTCAGAACGCCAAGCTTCAGTCTGATTTAGACGATCGTTTAGCTGAGCTTGCTCAGTCTCAAGCGCAGAAGCACCAGCTTCATTTGCAATCGGTGCGTCGTTGTTCCTTTATGTGTTGGAGTGTATTTGTTTTTCCTTTTGGAATCCCTAATAGTTATACTGGTCTTATGGTTTCGATGCAGATTGAGAAGGATGGAGAGGTGGAGAGGATAACGACGGAGATGTCAGAGCTTCATAAGTCTAAGAGGCAACTGATGGATTTACTGGAGCAGAAAGATGCCGAGATTAGTGAGAAGAATTCCACCATCAAGAGCTACTTAGATAAAATTGTGAGTGCTTCCCTATATTGTTACCACATGTATACACCTTTTCAACCTTGTAACCCTAATTCTTGTCCTATTTCTCAGGTTAAGCTGACGGACACTAGTTCAGAGAAGGAGGCCCGACTAGCTGAAGCCAACGCAGAATTGGCACGTTCTCAGGCTATGTGCAGTCGTCTATCTCAGGTCAGATTATTGATTGCATTTTAAGATTTGATTGTAGCTTGCTTGTGCTTTTGGAGTTCTTATATAGTGCTTATTATCCTTTTGTTTAGGCCAAATTACTTTGAGTCTTACCTTAATCTCTAAAGCGTCATGTAATAATATGTGATGATCCTCTTACAATGTTTATAACATATGGTTTCTGATGGAAACAGGAGAAAGAACTCACGGAAAGGCATGCCAAATGGCTAGATGAGGAGTTGACAGCCAAAGTCGACAGTTACGCTGAACTCCGTAGAAGGCATTCGGATCTTGAAGCTGACATGTCAGGAAAGCTTGTAGATGTAAGGCCAATATTCTATTTTTTTCTAATACTTCTTTCTGTTTTCTTTTCTTATGTGCAGTTCAGTTACTTTAGTGTCATTCAATTTTCTGTCAGGCTGAAAAAAATTATAATGAGTGTTCTAGTTCATTAAATTGGCATAAGGAAAGATTGAGAGAGCTGGAAACCAAAATTAGCTCATTACAAGAGGTAATTATGGCTCATAATAATATTTCGTCTTATATCTTATTGTTTTATCCGCTATGGGATTTATTTTTTTTTTCTTTGTATCCAAAGGACCTCAGCTCTTGTAAAGACGTAGCAACGACCACTGAAGAGCAATACAATGCTGAACTTCACACTGTAAGTTTTCAAATCTAATGGTTTCAAACATTGAACCTCTTTTCATATTTTCTAGCTGACTGGAGAGATAAGTATGTCATAAATATTGTTGTGGCATTTCATAGTTTCAGAAATAGACTTTCATAGGTGTTGTTTTTCCAATCTAACCCACAAGCTGTTATATAGGCGAACAAGCTTGTTGAGCTGTACAAGGAAAGTTCGGAGGAATGGTCTAGAAAGGCTGGCGAACTTGAGGGTGTTATTAAGGCTTTAGAGGTAAGTTTGCCATTACTAATCAGAGCATAGGGTTCTAACTTTTGTGTTACCATGTTGAGTTTCTAATTATGACTACGCAGGAACGCTTGAGCCAAGTCGAGAATAGTTACAAAGATAGACTTGAGAAAGAGGTGTCTACAAAACAGCTGTTAGAGAAGGTAGTAAGACCCTTCAGTTTTTTTTGCTTTATCAATTATTATTGCCTAGCTCTGGTAACTTCTTTGGCAGCATCCTTTTCAACTTATACTGAAGGTGTTGTGTGTAGACCCAATTGCTAGTATGATATATTGATTTTCTTTGATTGTTTTCTAAAAGTTATTAGTTGATTCAGCTTTCAGAATCTAGGAGAAGTAAAATTTTCTGTGATCTCAAAATTTCTTTAAGTTTTTTTTTATTTTTTTTTTATTGAGAAGTGGTTTCTATGATTTACCTTTTGGATCTACATGGTCTTTCTTCGGTGCATTTTAAAATTTATTTTCTAGTGATATAGTTTATTTCCTTCTTTGCAAATCAGGAGAACGAAGACCTTAAACAAAAACTTGAGAAGTGTGAAACAGAAATTGAGAAAAGTAGGAAAGTAGATGAGCTGAATCTGATACCTTTCAGCAGTTTCACAAGGTATGCCTCTATTATTGTATACTCGCTAGTCAGATTTGCTGCAGTTGCTTACTAAACGAGCAAAAACTGAGTAAAAGTGGGGATAAGTGATATTGTTTCTTTCAAGAGATCCATTTTCCAGACAGCTTATTTTGTTTGCAACTTATGTTGATAACCTCTTAGGAAGAGGCTCTTACCAAAATGTGGGTCTTCTAACACTAAAAATACAGCAGTCACTAAGGTTTTTAATTTCTAGCTGTTGCTAGAAATACTACGTAGTTTAAAACTTTTTAGGGGTTTACAATGAAGTGCTTTTGGAAGAGTATTTGCTCTGTCGAAGTAGATTATACTTTTACTCAAATATTGTAATATTTTGATTGTCCTAGTGTGTACACAACATATAAAATTCTCATATCTTTCTCCTGACCTACCTTTGGTCCAGACGCGGTGACGATTGTGGGACCAGCAACATGATAGAGGAAAGCCAGGCAGTAATTTCGAAGGTTCCTGCTGGTGTGTCAGGAACTGCACTAGCAGCTTCACTCTTACGTGATGGATGGAGTGTGAGTTTTAGTCTTAGTATATCCCTTCAGTTTAAAGTTTTTCAACTCTGTTGGTGGTGTATAAATCCCTCTTTTTATCTTGTAGCTTGCCAAAATTTATGAGAAGTATCAAGAGGCTGTTGATGCCTTGAGGCATGAGCAATTAGGTCGAAAGGAAGCTGAGATGATACTTCAACGGGTATGATTTACTTATCTTGTTATTACTACTTACTAGGTCGTTGTTAAACATTTAGGTGCCAGTCTTTTCCACTTTTGTTTTGTCTATATCTCTCTATGTTTCACTATTAATTTCAACCACAGTTCACTAATGACTTGAGCATATCATTTTTCGTTTCCTTTTAATGTATTCTTGGTATCCTGCTTTGTAGGTGTTATCTGAATTAGAAGAGAAAGCCGGATTTATCCAAGAAGAAAGAGGTATGATCCAATTATGTGCTTCTAGAGCCATATCTTTTACTCTCCAAAGATGTCTTTCATTTTCTAACCTACGTATGTGCAATCTGTTTTTGTTCTCAGGGGAGTATGAGAGGATGGTTGAAGCGTATAGTCTAGTTAATCAAAAACTTCAGGATTCTGTCTCTGAACAATCAAAGATGGAGAAGTTCATTTTGGAGCTAAAGGTACATGGCTGGCATTATTATTGTGGTTGTTCAAAATGCGTTCTTGTGCTGTTCTTATACATTTATCTGTTTGATAGGCTGACTTGAGGAGACGGGAACGTGAAAACAAACTATTCCAGAAAGATATATCTGACCTTCAGAAACAGGTAATTTGACGATCTATTCTTCGCTGCTCATTATGTTTTTGGTGGTCTTCAGTTTCTTGACTAACATGACTTGCTATGTTAATAGTTGAGCTTTTATCCGACTGATGTGCACCTGGTTGGTTGCATGCCTAGTCAATTGATACGTTGTGTTTGTTTCCACTATTTAGGTTACAATACTACTTAAGGAGTGTCGTGACGTTCAACTTCGATGTGGAGCTGCCAGGGATGATGATGATGACGAAGATTATCCTCTGCTATCTGATGTTGAGATGGATAGGGAATCTGAAGCTGACAAAATCATTTCAGAGCATCTTGTAAGTTTGTTTCTTTATCTCGACGTCATGTTTGTGTTAGATTTTACTTTGCAAAATAAGTTGTGGATGATTAATGCTCTTCCTCATGTTGGGACAAATTTCAGTTAAAGTTCAGAGATATAAATGGATTAGTTGAGCAGAATGTTAAGCTGAGAAGTCTTGCTCGTAGTCTTTCAGAGGAGATTGAAAGTAGGGAAATGGAGCTGAAGGTAAGGAGGATTTTTTTTGCATAGTTTCTATGGTACGGTTGAAGTTTTAAAAGAAGTTTTGGAATGCCAGGAAAAGTTTGAGATAGACCTGAAGGATAGGACTTATGAAGCTTCTGCCAAGGTAGCCACCATACTAAAACGAGCTGAAGAGCAGGGACAGATGATTGAATCACTTCACACATCTGTAAGCATTTCTACCCTTTAAATATTTTCTCTGTTACAGCACTTGGTAGATTGAGGTTGGATTTCTTTTCAATAATTGATATTGTATATTTTGTTCTTTTTCAGGTTGCAATGTATAAGCGATTATATGAAGAGGAGCAGAAACTTCATTCATCTGATTCTCGTTCTTCAGAGTTGTCTCCAGGTTCTACTTCTATGCATCATTATGAGCTTACTGCACTACGTATTCTTAAATACCCTCAATAATTGGCTTCGTGGCTATGTTCACCAGTTTGTGAATTAAGCCATTTCAAATTTTACCCCAGATGTCAAGGTTTAGTGGGGATGTAAGAAATCTTTGACTATAGTTGATGCTGTTCTCATATTCAAACGAAAAGTTAGTTTATTAGGATTTTCTTAGCTATTAAAAGTTAGGTTGGAAAGCATCTGCATTTGGAACAGATACCAAATTTTTGTCTTGTTTTCGTATATCTCAATTGTCAGTAATTAAAAATAATGCTGTATGCACAAATATTATGTGGCTTTCTGTAAATCTTATCGTGTTAGTAAAGAGGCTTTGCAGGCTGTTACATGCTTTGCTCAGAAAATCGAATACATAATTTCAGTCGCACATTTGCTTTAAAATGGCTGACAGAGATGTGTTTTTGTAGCTGTAGTGCCAGGAAGGAAGAACTTCTTACATCTGCTTGAGGATTCAGAGGTATGATGGATTACTAAATCTTTCATTCCTCTTCTTTGTTTCAAAGAGTTTCAAAGTAGTTGTTTGGACTCGCCTTATTGACTGGATTGGTTGTTCCAGGAAGCTACTAAAAGAGCCCAAGAAAAAGCTTTTGAACGCATCCGGAGTCTCGAGGAAGAGTTTGCAAAGGCTAGGTACATATTATCATCCTCTTGGCCTTTATATTTCACTTACTGGATAAGTTATTACTTTTTGTGTAGATAAGCTAGGGTGCCGCTGAACATGTAACCCATTTTGTTGGACATGTAACACATTTTGTTGGACATGTAACACATTTTGTTGGATAGTCAAGTTGAGAACCCAAACCAACACTATTCAATTAAAAGAAATAAAGTGTGGAAACACTAGTGTATCAGAAGTGAAGAGTGAAACGTTATTGCACATGCCGGTGGATTGCTGAATATACTATCTGAGTTTATTTTGCAATACCAGTGTAGTTATCCTATATAACTTACATGAAGTATAATCATACACCTTGAAACATAGAGAAACAACATGAACAATGGTTATATCTAATATAGCATATACATCCATGAAACTCAAACTGTAGCTATTTATTTTTGTCATTATTTCCTGTTATTACTGTGTCGTAATATTATCAACTGCGTTGTTTTCATGTTTCTCCTTTGGATTTTAGGAGTGAGATAATTGCAGTAAGGTCTGAACGAGATAAGGTGGCGATGGAGGCAAATTTTGCTAAGGAAAAACTAGAAGGAATCATGAAAGAATCTGAACGCAAGGTGATCTTTTTCATAAATTCATATCATCAGCAGCTTGTGCGTTCTTCAAAGTTCTTACCTTATCTGTGTTCATCGTAGAGAGAAGAAATGAACAGCGTTTTGGCAAGAAACATAGAGTTCACACAGTTAATCATTGACCACCAGCGGAAATTGCGCGAGAGTTCCGAGTCTCTGCACGCAGCGGAAGAGATTTCCAGAAAATTGTCTATGGAGGTTGTACATCAATCACTCTGTTTAATTAATGATTTCCTTGCTTCAATACTAACAGTCATCTATAGGTCTCGGTTCTCAAACAAGAAAAAGAGGTGTTATCAAATGCTGAAAAAAGAGCTTCTGATGAAGTTTCTGCTCTATCTCAGAGAGTTTACCGTCTTCAGGTTGGAAACATGAGAGTAGTGCAAATATTATCTTGTGTACTCTTTTTTCTTTTTCTTTTCTTGACCTGTTTTTGTGCAGGCTACCTTGGATACTGTACAAAGTACAGAGGAAGTTCGTGAGGTAAGAAAATCACCTTTGATTTTTGTTTAATAATTATATACTGGAAGGTGATACCGATTAAAAATGAAATAACTTTACCAATACAGGAAGCAAGAGCTGCCGAGAGAAGGAAACAAGAGGAGCATATCAAGCAACTTGAGGTTAATTGCATATTTGATGATTCTTTTGCTGTCACAATCGTTAGTTTTCTTCAAAATTATCATGTATAAATGAGTAGAAGTTGACTGATTATTATCAAGCAACCTGAGGTTTATAGCATATTTGATTAATCTTTTGCTGTCACATTCTTTAGATTTCTTCAAAATTATCATGCATACGAGTAGAAGTTAACAGATTTTTTTACCGTTATTTTCACAGAGAGAATGGGCTGAAGCTAAGAAAGAATTGCAAGAAGAAAGGAGTAGTGCGCGGAACATTACTTCGGACAGCAATCAAACTTTGAAAAAAGCTGTAATGCAGGTAGAAGAAATGGGAAAAGAATTGGCTAATTCCTTAAAGGCGGTCTCAGTAGCAGAGTCCAGGGCTTCTGTGGCTGAGGTACTGTTTCAAGTCTATTTCACCTTTCTTAATAACTTAAGACTCATGAATACATGAATCAATTCCGTACTGCATGAAAATCACCAGCATCTGTCTGCGTTTACTCTGTTCGGCTCCTAGGTTGCATACCCTAATAGCTTTCCCAGGTCAACATTTCCTGTTCATTGGTGGTACTTTTGTGAAGGGAGTCTTTGCATGTAGTTTGTGTTGGTGGCAATTAGTTTTACCACTTGTGAATAGGCCCAAACCAATTACCAGAAAATCACGACATTGTCATTCCACTTTATTTTACGGCTGTGGGCCGTCCATTCACATATTGGCATGATCATTTTTGGCTGATTATAATTGATATTTACTTTGCATGTGCGAAATTAGGCTAGACTTTCTGATTTGGAGAAGAAGATAAGAGCGTCAGATCCTAAGGTAAATATTTTTGATTTTTCTAATTTTTGAATTGTGGGATAACTGCGAACTGCAGAGTCCTGGATGGAATTTGCTATTACTAGTTTGTAACGATTTATTTTCTCACTTAGGTTCTTGATATGGACAATGGTGGGATTATTTCTCTTTCGGATAATGAGGTCAGTGAAGTCAATTTCTTTGCAGTTTTAAATTTCTGAAATGTGACTTTTAAGTTTTGTAATTATGGTATTGTTCCGATTTCCTGGTTGCAATCTATTTGTAAAAAGGCTGCTCATGTTATATTCCTAGAAGTATTACATGTGACTCATGCAGGATTTAGGATCTGTTTGATGAATTCTATCATGTAGATTTGAGGCTTCTGTTTCAGCTATTGTTTTGAGTTTACCTTTTACTTGTGGCATAGCAATCCAATATTTGTTTGTGTAAGGTGGTCTGTTAATTTTTTTTTCTGGGTGTGGTGATTATTTCCTCTAGATGTCTGTAGAATTGCGTATCGCGAAGGACGAAATTGAAAAATTAAGTGGAGACGTAGAATCTAGCAAAAGCCACATGCTCCAGGTACTTCTTGAAATGAAAAAGTTGGTTTTGATTTCATTGTGACTGGGAACTGACCTTGCGAACCATCTTGCAGTACAAGAGTATAGCTCAGGTGAATGAAACTGCGTTAAAGCAGATGGAATCTGCCCATGAGAACTTCAGACTTGAGGTATTGTTCGTTGTGTTTGGATGAAACAATGATCACTTGTGGATCTGCGATAGAATTAGATCTGGTGTAGGTTTATTTTACAACTGATGGCTGTTTGTAGGCTGAAAAGAGACAAAGATCGTTGGAAGCAGAGCTTGTTGCTCTTAGAGAGAGGGTGTCAGAACTTGAAAATGACTGTATACAGAAGTCCGAGCAACTAGCCACTGCTGCTGCAGGAAAAGAAGATGCTCTTGTATCAGCATCGGCTGAAATTGCAAGTCTGAGAGAAGAAAGCTTAGTTAAAAAGTAAGTACTCTGTTATGTAGAGCAAGTATCTTGTTTTCTCGTGGACACACAGACGCATGTTCATTCTTAAATTGATGGTGTGCGATTGACTGCAGTTCCCAAATGGAAGCATTGAATATCCAAATGTCCACTTTGAAGAATGACCTTGAGATGGAACATGAGAAATGGCGTGTTGCTCAGAGAAATTACGAAAGACAGGTTGGTTAAAGCTCTCTATTTGAAGAAACATTTGACCATCGTGCATATTCTTGTTGGCGTTGGTTTTTATTGGATGGTTCTAGAAACTGACTAGATTTTATTATTCATCCTATCTAGATACTGACCAGATTTTTTTATTTATCCTGTTTTTCAATTTCATGAAACAGTGGTCTTCTGGATTCTCTATTTTACTGCACCTTTGTCATCAGATATTTCTAAATTGAGTTTTATATTACATGAAATGGTTGTTAGTTAGTTTTGTCATAGCATAAGGTCTTACTGCCATCTACTGATTCTGTTCTTTCTTTCTTTCCATAATATTACAACGATCTCTCTTTTTTTTTTTCCTACTTTTTTTTGGAGTACAGGTTATTCTGCAGTCTGAAACTATTCAGGAGCTTACAAAAACATCACAAGCTTTAGCAGCCCTTCAAGAGGAGGCATCTGAACTACGTAAACTAGCTGATGCACGGGGAATTGAAATTGTAACTTCTACCTTACAAAACTTCATTAAATTTGTGATTTTGAATATTTCTATAATAATAGCTGATTTGTGACACTTCGATTCAATTTCTTGGCGTTTATCAGTCTGAGCTTAATGCCAAGTGGAGTGAACAGAAATTGATGCTAGAGCAGCAAAAGAATCTGGCTGAGAAAAAGTATCATGAACTCAATGAACAGGTGGCGTCTGCTCCCGATCTCTTACGATTATATTTTGAGCAGCCTTATTTTTTTCTATGCATGACAAAAGCACCTCTCGTTGATTATCTTTTTGACATTATTTAATGTGTTAAGGATAGTTTTTTCCCATCTGTTTATGCTCAACAATGCTTACTTTGGCATGTGGTTCTGCTACAAGTACTCACTTTTCTTAATTTCTCTATACATCAGAACAAATTACTTCATAGTAGACTTGAGGCTAAGCATCTCAACTCCGCTGAGAAGGACAGTCGTTCTGGAAAAATATCATCTGGGAGCACTAACACAGATCAACCTGAAGATTCGGGTTTGCAAAGTGTAGTTAACTATCTACGCAGAACCAAAGAAATAGTAAGAGAATTCTTTGTCGGATTGCTGTTTCTTTCTTTCTGCCCCTTCTCTATACGGTGGATTATCTAAGTCATGTACATCCTATTTGACAGGCTGAAACTGAGATCTCACTAATGAGACAGGAGAAACTACGGTTGCAATCGCAAGTGAGTTGATGTCTCCAATCTTATCCATTATTTGGCCACCATATCCTTTTTTGAGTAACAACCATACACACATGAAAAGGGAAAACCTCCTCTACTTTTACATAGTTTTGGCTGCGGTATGAAATTTTTTTTTGCAACTTGTTATTGTCTAGCTTGAGAGTGCCTTGAAGATGGCAGAATCTGCCCGGGAATCACTTAATGCTGAGCGCGCCAGTACAAGAGCCTCATTGTTGACTGAGGATGGAATCAAATCTCTTCAGCTTCAGGTAATGTTGGGTTATTTGATATCAGATAACAATATAACATAAGAACTAATGATCTTGCTGCTTCAGTTCCTCTTAGTTGAGTTTTTTTTATCTGGTCAAAGTCAATATTTCCAACTTGGAATTTGTCTTTTGGATTCCTGATATATTGTTTGGGTTGAAACTATTATTGTTTTCTGACTTCAAAGCTCTCCTCGCAGGTTAGTGAGATGAGCTTGCTCCGTGAAAGCAACATGCAACTCAGGGAGGAAAACAAACACAATTTTGAGGAGTGTCAGGTTCGTAATGGAACCTTCACATAGATTTCTTTTCCTTCATGTCACTCGAATGACTGAACTACCTTCCACCACCTGATTCTGTTAGTGTTGTTAGAGAAAGCTGATAATTTTTTTTAAAACATCAGAGATTGCGTGAGGTAGCTCAAAAGGCTAGGATGGAATCAGAAGATTTTGAAAACCTCTTAAAGAAAAAGCAAACAGAGTTGGAATTGTGTATGAAAGAGATGGAAAGGCTAAGAATGGAGACAGATCTTCAAAAAAAGAGGGTTGATGAGGCAAGTCATTATAAACTTCTTGCGTCATATATTATGGGCTCATATTTTCAATTACTTTTTGTTACTGGTTTGTACTTACAATTTGTTGCTTTGCGAAGTTGCGGGAGACATATAGAAACATAGATGTTGCTGACTACAATCGCCTCAAAGATGAAGTGCGGCAATTAGAGGTAATGCCAGATTATATGGCGTTGTCGAAATTTCTGCTATAGTGAGGCTTTCTCGAAGGGTGTGATATCCCAAAGTTCACTATATTTTGCTGTCTTGAAATTAGTTACAATGTCAATGCATGAATGTTACCACCGTCTGCTGAAGGTTACTTAGTTAGAACTCTAGTGTAGACAATTGTCATTTTGGCTGATGAATATCTGATGAATCATTTGTTAATAGTGTTTGAGTTATGCAGATGTTTAAATAATTTGTTCGATTCTTGAGCGTCCCACTGTGCTTTTCGTTTTAAGTTCTCATATCCTTTTTGACGCCATAATATGATTTTTAGGAGAAAATGAAAGTAAAAGATGCTCATGTTGAAGATTTCAAAAAACTTCTGTTAGAGAAGCAGAACAAGATATCTCTATTGGAGAAGGAGCTAACAAATTGCAAAAAAGATCTGAGTGAGAGAGAGAAGAGGTTAGATGACGTTCAGCAAGCACAGGTAGAATGAGAATCTCGCTGAGCTCATTTTAGTTTTTACATGTGAAGAAGCACTACCCCATGTAGATTTACTTATCTGTCTCTGTTACTTTTTGTTAGGCTACTTTGCAGTCAGAGTTCAACAAGCAGAAACAAGAGTTAGAAAAGTTCAAGAGAGCTTATTCTTCTTTAAATACGACCAAGGTTCGAATTCTTTATTTTTTGTTTTTTTGTTTACCGACTCATAGATTTTTCACCTTTTCTAATAGCGATGTTTTATTATGTCATGAAGAGAAAATACGAAAAAGAGAAGGAGGATTTGAACAAAGTAAACCAGTCACTCTCTAAACAGTTGGACGAAGCCAAAGAAGGTAACTAGTTATTCTTTCTTTCTAAATCCGATTGGATAAGTTATGTATGTATCTGCTCATGTTTTCTATTGCTGCCGAAAGCTGGAAAGAGAACAACAACTGATGCTATGGTGGAGCAGGCCGTTAAGGAGAGAGAGGAAAAAGAGCATAGAATTCAGGTATTAAAAATTTTGTATCTGAATGTGGCTCCCGCATTTCTGTTTTTTTGGTGTTTCTGTGTATTCTTACACACTTGAAATTTTACTGCAGTTTATGGATAAGTATGTTCATACACTGAAAGAGGAGGTGAAGAAAAAAACTGAAGATTTGAAGAAAAAGGATGAGGAGTTAACTAAAGAGAGAACAGAACGCAAGTCTGTTGAGAAGGAAGTTGGGGATTCCTTGACCAAAATTAAAAAGGTTCGAATACTTTCCATCCTCACTTTTGTGTGTCTTGTTACTCTCTTCTTGTAGGAATCAATGGAAACTATATACCATATTCTTCACTTTGAAATCCTTCACCCAATAACGTTTTAGTTCATGTATTCCCTACCATCTGTTTATCAGGAGAAAACCAAAGTGGACGAAGAGTTTGCTAAGCTCGAGAGGTATCAAACAGCATTGGCCCATCTCTCTGAAGAATTGGAAAAATTGAAGCAAGCGGATGGCAATCTTCCTGAGGTAACATGTTTTATGTCATTTGGATGTACATAAACATATGTGTATTATGTTAGGTCAGATTTATGATTATTTTACCAGTTTGTTCTAAACGCTTTTGTTTTTCCATAGGGTACTGCAGCTGTCCAGGTTCTATCTGGAAGCATATTGAATGACAAAGCTGCCGCTTACGTGTCAGCTGTAGAGTACTTCGAACGTGTGGCTCGGTCTATTGCCATCAATTCTCAAGTCAGCACAAAGCCTACTGATATGGTGACTGAACCTTCCTCTGGCACTTCTGCTGCTGGTAATCAAAAGCACACCCAAACGACTCCCAAATTGTGATATTTTTATTTTACACTGACGAAATTAATCTTTGGCGCAGTTGAGTCTTCGGCCATTGCGAGAGCCCCTTCTTCGACACCTTTAAAAGCTCCGGTGGCAACAACCCAGCAGCCACCCAAAGTAGCGACAGACAACAAAGAAAAGAGATCGACTTTGCAGAAACCAAGCACTGAGGTCCGTAGACCAGGTAGTAGTAGGAGGATTATTCGTCCTCAACTTGTCAAACCCGAGGAATCTCCCCAAGTTGATGTTGATATGCCAGAAGCTGAAGGAGCTGGTGATGATGGAAAACAGTCTGCAGCCCATGAAACAGAAAGCCAAGTGACCACATCTGTACGACCTGTCCGTAAACGCCAGGCTGAGTCGTTGGTTCCTGAGCCACAACTAGAGAGTCTGATTCGAGGGGAAACCAGTCCTGAGATTGCACCACCTGCGTCGAAGAAGACAAAAGTATCTGAGTCACAACCTGATGCTTCCGAAGGTCAAAACCTTGCAAAAGAGCCAGCCATAGAAGAATCGATGGATGCTACTACTGCCGCTGATGGTGACAATGAAGAAACAGAAGCCGAGAATGCAGAGGAGGAATCACTGGAAGCACTACAAGAAAATGAAGCTGAAGTGCAGGATAAAGCTGATGAACCAGTGGAAGAAAATCCAACTGAGATAGAAACCATCCTTACTGAAGAAGAGTCTAGGGATCAGACCGAACAAGAGAACCAAGAGCTTCTTACAGATATGGAATCCGATAAGGAGGAAGGAGAGCTCGATCTAGACACACTTGAAGATGTGGATGAGGCTACAGATATAGCAAACATGATGAGGAGTCCAGAGAAAGAAGAAGTGCAACCTGAGACGCTAGCTACCCCCACACAGTCACCTACCAGGATGGAGACTGCAATAGAAGAAGCTGAAACAACCACTGAGACACCGCTTGAAGATGATAAGACCGATGAAGGAGGTGATGCAGCTGACGAAGCCTCTGATAAACCTAACTATGCTAATGATCAACAAGAAGTGCCAGAGACTGATCTCAAACCAGAGACCACAGCAGCTACAACCTCCCCTGCATCTACCGCTCCACCCACTTCCTCTACTCAAGCTTCTGCTATTACTTTAAGCGGAGCTCCAGACACAGAAGAAACCAAAAGAGCTGCGTCACCAGGTGGTGAAAGTTCAACTATGGTGACACTAGCTGAAAGAGCAATACTGAAAAGAAAAGAAAGAATAGCCAGTCTTGGAGGAACCGCTAGAGCTCCTAATCCAGCCATCAGAGGTCGCGGTCGAACTGTAAACCTTCGAGGAGGTGGACGATTGCTGACTCGTGGTGGTCGAGCCCCACGTGGTGGACGTGGACAATCCCCGAGCCCGCAATGATTTTTGTTGGGTATGTTAATAACGGTAGAGAACGCATTTCATGTCTAAACCTCTTTATTTTTGTCCCTCGATTTTCTTATTTCAGTATTTAAAACCAAACCCTATCATTGCCAATGATTACATATTGCAAAACATATCATAAGCACAAACCCACAAAACCAAAAAGAGAAGAAAAACCCAACATTACAACATACAACAAAACAATAGAACACGACGGCACTCGCTTGTTATCAAATCAAATCAATCCGACACAATCGGACGGTTTATATTGATCCTTGAGAAAACCAAACCAAAAAACACTAACAGATTTTACTAGTTTGGTTAGTTCACAGTCCCGGTTAAATCCGTGTTTCCCTCTTTGGCTGTATTGGATATCTCCATTTTTTTGAAATCAGCAACCAGTTCTTCTTCTTTCTTCTGTAATGAAAGGCGTAAGATCATTCTCGTAAGGATACATACAAGTAAAGAGAATGATTGGGAGATAATATATAGAGGAGAAACTCAGGACCTTTAATACGGGAGGGAACCTTAGCTTCTTCTGTACCATAACCTTCTCTCTGTTTTCATAAAAATCGAAATCATCTAATATAGATGTCTTTGCTGTATAGCTCTTGAAAATGTTCAACACTTCGTTTCCTTGCGGCAACCTCACCTATATATGATGAAATTTTTTGAACAGTATCAGATAACTTCTTGACAATAACTCAGTTTCTTGAGCCTTAAAAAATAGTTTTACCTCTTGTGTGTCTCTGCTATTGGTTACAGGCTTGTTCTCATTGTTCTCAAGTATTATATGTCGTAATTGCGGATTTGGAACATCTTTGATCATGTGCCACTTGACTGGAAAATAACCAGTCCACTTATCTTGCTGCCAAAACTCCATGCTTTTCTCATAATCCACTCGCCCAACCATTTCAGCAACACCGCAGAATTGCCCACTTGCATTCACCTGAACCCAATAAAACCGATCAGAGACCAAGGAGATGTATCAAAAATGCATACTGATATCACCCAAAAAAACGAATGCTATTTACATACCGAGAAGAATAGGAAAACCGGGCACTTTACACTTTTCTCTGCAATCTTCTTCTGAGATTCTTGATACGCACTGTCTAACTTCTTGTTCCCATTGAGAGTACTAGACCAGACATTGTACTTGATGCTCTTGTGTATGTCGTCTTCGCTATAAGATTTGATCACAAAAAATATGGCTTCCTCGTATTTGGTCTGAAAGCTAGGGAGGTTATATTGATCCCTTCTGATCACAGAACCAACACAGTTGCTTATTTCATTCCCTTCAGCATCCAACGTACAAGACTCACATTCTCCATTGGTAATATGATCTTGACCACTTGCTAGGTCATTCGTGCTGTTACCATTTTCTCTGTTCCTCGCTTTCGCCTTGTCCGTTTCGTCACGATTTAAAGCACCAGACTTCTTCTTTACCGGGTCCATCGGGTATGCAAAGCCACCTCTTTCTTGATTATGCAGTGGGGGTGGAGCATAGCAGTTCTGTAACGCCTATTAACCCCGACCAAAAGCCAAAGAATAAGATCAGTAATAGCTTCTCGAAAATGTGAAAAGAGAGAAGAATTGAAGAAGACAAATGTTTACTTTTCGAGGTGTTTTGGGACGATCTCCCATGCTATGACCGGTGAAGGAGTTCTTGCTCCTTGAGTAATAATTGTTATGGTTATGACTTGAAGAAGATATGTTCTGTTTCAAGGGTTGGGTATTTGAAGCAACGCCATACACATACTTGTCTCCAACAGGGTCCCATAGATAGGTCGGAGATGAAACATCTCCATAACCAAATTGGTTCTGATAATAACCCTGAGCTGCATACATGGGCGAGTGAAGCGCCTGACTCGATACACCAACCGGACTTATAGGCATATAAGCTTGGCTAGCATCATAAGATTGAAACCCTGGCATCAAGTAGATCAAAGATCCATTTTCCCCTTGCATCACCTTACAATCGAGATCAAGAAAATTGTCATTAAAAATATCTCAGACTCCTCAAATTCTCTCTCGACAAGGAAGGTTTTGATTACCGGGTACTGAACATCTGTTCCATAACCATAGTATCCGTTATCCTTTGCTTCTCCAACAGAACCATCAACACCTGAATATAAAAACACAAGTTACTGAGACTTATGACCATCCAAAAACATATTTGAATTTATCTTATATGTTATGAGATGTGTAAAAAGGAAACAAAACCTGGATAGTAGAATCCGTAGTAGCCACCATAAGGACAAGGCAGGCCTTGATATGTCTCAAGAGTTTCATAATACGGCTCTGACTGATTCCTTTTCTCTTTTGCAGAAACCTTTAATGTTGCAAAACAAGAAGAAACACATACTGGTGATCATCCTTAATTAATTATACCCCCAAAAAAAGAATCAATCATCTGTAAAAAAAGAACAGAGAAGAGAGAAACTTAATTTACCATGGAAGTGGTGGAAGCAGTGACTTTAGCAAGAGGATCCACTCTAAGATTCTTCACCATATCTTCAATAGCAGCTGAAAACAAATAAACAAATTACGTTACCAAAGGGATCAGATTCAGAAAGCCACCAAGAAACCAATCAGTACACAAGACAATATATATGTATGGATTTTGAGTAGAAACAAATATTAAAAATCTATTGATGCCTTTTATTTTCTTATCGATGTGAAGAAGAAGAGACAGGTTTCAAACGTGAACTGATGTCTGAATATTTAGTCGTACCGAAAAAAACTAACAACCAGGCGTAAAAATGATATAATATAGTAGTGTTGAAGATAAGACATATGAGTATAATCATAAGAAACAGAGCACTATATATATAAATAGTAAATACACACACATAAAGGATTGAGATAAAAAAAAAGGTCAAACGCAAAAGTTAAAAAGACTTGTAAGAAGAACACAGACAGATTGATTAAACACGTGTGTGCGTGCGTGGGAAAGATAGAGTACATTTACGAGGATATTTTGGAACATGAGAAGTCATCGAAGACGAACTAGTAGTACAAGACGAAATTTATGTGTTTGAGTAAGAAACAGGAAAAAAAAAAAATCAGAACACAGATGAAGAAACAAAGTTTTACAAAGTAAGTTTTTTGTTTTTTTGTAATTTCTCAAGAATTATTTAACTAGAAAAAAAAACTTTAGAAAAGATTTTTATCAAGAAGACGACATCAGCAAAAGATATGTGTATATTTATATTTTTGTAAAAAAAAGTACAGATACGGAACAGAGAGACAAGAAATGGTAATGGCTTACGAAGAAGAAGAAGAAGAAAGAAGAACAGAGAGTTTTATTTTCCACCTTTTGTTTCTATTTTTCTTTTTCTTTTGCAATCCTTCCTTCTTATTTATTTCGGTTACAAATATATAAAACAGAATGGAAAAAAAAAAAAAAAAGAGGTTGGGAAGAGGTGCAGATGGACGGAAGAGAATTTTCCACGTCATGGATTCTTGATATAAACGAAGAGTGACCGTTGGATTAAGCGACAAAGGCAAAAAAAAAAAAATTAAAAACATCTTTTTCTTTTTCTTGCCAACTTTTCCATCTGGAGAATCTATTCTTACACAACTCTCTTCAAAGTGCTTCTTCCAAAAAAGTTGAATAAAAGTAAGAATCTTAATTTAGCATTAACTAACTCAATTTTATTTCTAATATAAGTATAATTTCTTCAGTATGAATATATTTATATTCTATGGAAGAAAAAAAAAATGAAAGTTAGGACCAGTTCTTGTGGTCGGACATACAATAAAAGCATAGAATAATATTATAGATAGTTGAACAAAAATGAACTTGACTCGGTCTCTCTCCATGTATGTATACTTGAGTCCGAGCAACACCACAAATTAAAAAAAAAAAAAAAAAAACTTTTTTTACTCGAAGAGTTTTTACCACCTACTTTTTAAAGTTTTCTCAACCATATATAGATATTATTAATTTGCTCTTGTGTAAACAAAATTAGATATATTCTTTCTTTGATGAAAAGAGATGAACAATTCCTATACGGTACAGTTGTTGTTGGATTATTTTTAAAAATGTTATTTTAGATTGGAGATTGAGATCTCATACTATTGATAATTTGATATGCTTCCATTATTGCAATCTGATTTTTATTTTTATTATTTTTTTAATTTGTTTCATTAGGTGTCATCAAGTGGCCCTATTCATTTGTATATACACACTTAGATATTGTTGCTTCGGGATCAAGTACAATATATGTCAACACCACAAACATAAGAAGCCAAATTAGCCAAGAAAATGAAAAACCAAATGAAACTATTTAATACAATAATCCAAATTTGTGGAGCGTAAGAGAATTACAAGGTGCCACGTTTTGTAATTGCCGTGGCCTGAACGTGTCTGCTTCACATCTATATATTATTCTTTTTGTTTTTCAGCCCTTTTTTCTTCCCGTCTTTTATCTTATTTCTTATGTATTAAATAAATATCTGTTGTTATATGTGTGATTACGTATGTATAAATAAGTTTATAAGATTGCATCTACAATAATTTAATTTGTTGTGTCTAGAAAATTAATCTTACTTTAATTAATTTGTTGACTTTGCATCGACAATAACTTGGGGGTGTGTTTCATGACTTAGTTCATAAAATGTGTGTGCCAATAGTTTAGGAGAAAACAGCATACGCGGACGAACTTGCTATATATTGAAAGTTTAATTTTTGTGTAGTGTGATTAGTGAAGTGAAAAATTCTTAAATTGATGCGTACTAATGGGCTAAAAACGTATGTTATGAGGCCTTAATAGATGGACGTTAATGGGTCTATTAACTGTTATCAAGAAAAGCCCATTTAATACTCCAATCTTGTTCCTTTTTCTTTTGATTCCCACTTGCAAGGAAATTTTGATCTTACAAAAGAGAGTATCAAAATGTTGTTACAACTTGCAGAACTAAACAGCGTGATCCCTACATAGGAAGTAACTATGAAATTTAGATCTTATGGAGTATGGCTTTGAGATGTGGTTGAAGATGGTTAATAGTGGTAGTACTCATGTGAACCACGTAAGCTAGTTTTCCTCCATCAACCAATTCAAATGCTCTACTTATCTCCTTCACCTGTCGTCAGAGAAGAAGAAAACAAAACAAAACAAATCTCAATTAGAAATGCAAAGTTCATTATTATAGAGGAATTGGTAACTAGGGGGAATTCCATCTTAAAAACCTTTGATGCGTTTCCCACAATATCACTTTTGAGCAAGATTGATCCATTTTTGTATGTTCCTTTCTGAGATCAAATCATAATCAGAAACATAATAAAGATCATGATTTTGGAAGAGTTGGGATTTTATATATATATTACCTGGACCTCGACGAGACCTGTGCTCTGAGCTATGACGACTTCGATGGAACCATCTGGCTTTGGACGAAAGTAACCACTCTCTGCGTGCATCGGAGCTCCTGTTTCCAACTTCCATGTCTTCTGCGTATACGCTATCACGGGCTACATAGACAACAAGTTCGAGGATAAAGTCGTCTCTCTCTCTCTCTCTCTCTCTCTGGCCTCAGCTCAGTTAGATTCGAATTCGATCTAGCAAAAAAAATGATGATGAAACGAGATCTGATCGGTTTACCTTGCCGGAATGTGAGAAACGGAGCTCTTCTCCGAATCGGAAGGAAGGTATGGTCGGATACTCACCTTCGCCTTGTCCTCTCCAAGTTCCCAACAGATACGACAACGGCTCTACCAAGGGGTGAAGCGGCGGCGCTTCCATCTGATTCATCGCCGGAAACAACAACAACAACAACAGAGTCTTACTCTGAGCTGATTTGGTTGGTGGGTGAATCATATTTACTTGGAATATGCTAAAGCAGGCCCAATAATACAAGGCCCCCGAAGTAAAACTACTTACTTAGTTATTGAATTAAATCTTTCATCTTAGAAAAGTTGAACACTCTTTACATAAACAAACTGATAAACATCCTTTTAAAACTAGCTGATTGATAAATGATGGATTCCTTGACAATCAGAAAGTTTTTTTTTTCCTTTGTCAAAATAAATTGTTTAGAAAAAAAAAACAAATGTAGATAAGAGTTTTTTTTTTTTTTGTCAAGGAGATAAGAGTTTTCTAAGATTAGTATTTATGGGTAATTATGTTTGTGTTATATAGTAATGTTTTACTCAAATAACAATCCAAGGGTTTTCCATATATGTATGAATTGAAGGTATATTGACTTTATGGAACCAATGTGATATGATTTAGCCATTTTGGAAGTGTATATTGATTGATTGATCATAAAGGAAACAATAAAAAAAAAAAAAAAAAAAAAAAGAAAAAAGAAGAAGAGAGAATTGAATGAAGTTTCTTGGTTGGAGATAAAAAAGGGGGACATCACAATTTCCTTTGTCTTGAAATTCTCAGACCTTTTCATCCTCCACCAATTCTCCACTTTGTTTGGAACTCAGAAATTGATATTTACTTTTTCTCCGTCCGTTTCTTTTCCTCTCTTTTCTTAATTAATCACTTTGTCTTTTTCCACCCTCTTTTCTTTATTCCTAGAAAACTCTTCTTCTGTTCATCCAACAAAATTTAACAAAAAAGAAAAAAAGAAACACACACAATTATAAATCTAAAAACTAATCAGATATATAGGGTTATTTATTTCTCTTTTCCTTGTGAAATTTGCTCCAAGTCATCCTATGGCTTCCGAAAATTTCAGACACGGAAGGTAAAATGCTGCAATCTTTCTCTGCTCCATTTCTTTCAAGTTATTTTCCTGCCAAAACTACAAACAATAACAAAATTATAAAGAATATTACGTACGTACCTCGACGTGCAGACCAACCCTTTTGCTAGATTCTATGCACAAGACATGATGAGGAAGGGATTTAACATTCGTGACACCAAGTAATGTCCCCATTTGGATGATCAAGGAACTCTTTAACACATTTTGACCCTTTCTTTCTAACCAAAAGCTTTTATTATATTTTCAACATTCAAACAGGTTTCTTTGATCTCTAGGTGTGACTCGCCTTGCTTTCTCGCTGGCGATGTTAACCAAGCCTGGAAAGAAGCTTCTTGACTCCTTAGAGGTATATATACGAGGCTGCTCTCTGAGTATACTTAATGGAGTTTGCATATCTACTTGTAGTTTGAGATCTTTTTTTTTTTTTGTTTTTCTTGTTCTTGTGCAGTCAAATCATCATGTCTCGTCCTTGGGTCCAAAAGAATCAGCTAATCATACAACAAATTCGAATTATCCACCGTTAGATATCGTTCATCAAACTCCACAACCACGCAAAGAGATGCAGAAGCCATCGTTTGATCACACGAAGATGGAGAGTCTTATAAAACCAGAGCCGGTTGGGTTCAGCAATCACCACCGTCCAATCCCTAGTCCCAAAATCCCATCCTCACCTGGTTCCAACATGACCGAGTCACAATCAAACTTAAACACTAAACAAAACAACAGTAACAACAATAGCAATATGAGTTCAAGAAGCAACAGCATTGAGAGCACTTCTTCTAATCCTTCTAAGCCACACACAGGTGGTGACATAAGGTGGGATACTGTGAATATGTTGACCTCCAAAGGAGTCCAGCTAGGTATCAGCGATTTCCGGCTTCTAAAACGGCTAGGTTATGGAGACATCGGTAGTGTATACCTAGTCGAGCTAAGAGGATCCAACACCTATTTCGCCATGAAAGTGATGGACAAGGCTTCCTTGGCTAGCAGGAACAAGCTGTTGCGAGCTCAAACAGAGAGAGAGATCTTGTCTCAGCTTGATCACCCGTTCTTGCCAACTTTATACTCACACTTCGAGACTGATAAATTCTACTGCTTAGTCATGGAGTTTTGTAGCGGAGGTAATCTCTATTCCTTGAGACAGAAGCAACCAAACAAATGTTTCACAGAAGACGCCGCGAGGTCAGGGAAATCAAAATTGATTAAAATGATTCTAACAAAAGACAATTCTAATTATATATCTATTGACATCAATGAATCAACAAACTCTTTTATTTTGGTCTCTTACAGATTCTTTGCATCTGAAGTGCTTTTGGCATTGGAGTACTTGCACATGCTCGGTATCGTGTACCGTGACTTGAAGCCAGAGAATGTTCTAGTCAGAGACGACGGGCACATTATGCTCTCCGATTTCGATTTATCCCTCCGATGCTCCGTCAGTCCAACTCTCGTCAAGTCCTCCTCTGTTCACGCCGCCGGCGGAGGAAGCGGAAGCGGTCGACCCGTCGGTCTCATAGACGAGGACGCGGCGGTGCAAGGATGTATCCAACCGTCCACATTCTTCCCGCGGATTCTACAGTCATCGAAGAAGAACCGAAAGGCCAAATCGGATTTTGGACTCTTCGTTAACGGATCACTGCCGGAACTCATGGCGGAGCCAACGAACGTTAAATCAATGTCATTCGTGGGAACACACGAGTACTTAGCACCGGAGATCATCCGTGGAGAAGGACACGGAAGCGCCGTAGATTGGTGGACCTTAGGAATATTTATCTACGAGCTTCTTTACGGAGCGACGCCGTTTAAAGGACAAGGGAACCGTGCGACGCTTCACAACGTGATCGGACAAGCTCTTAGATTCCCTGAGGTTCCTCATGTGAGCTCGGCTTCGAGAGATCTGATCAAAGGGTTATTAGTTAAAGAGCCGCAAAAACGGATCGCTTACAAACGAGGCGCGACGGAGATCAAGCAGCATTCGTTTTTTGAAGGTGTGAACTGGGCGCTGATTCGTGGTGCAACGCCGCCGCATGTACCGGAACCTGTTGATTTTACGTGTTACGCAAGCAAGGATAAAGAGTCTATGGCAGCTATCGACGGAGGCGGCGGCGGAAAGAAGAATAATAAAGGTGGTGGTGGTGGTTGCAGTAAGTCTAACGGCGGTGGTGATGATCCTGATTACATTGACTTTGAATATTTTTAGCAATTGAGATAATAGATGGTGATGACTTCATCAAACAATTTTATACCCTTTTGTTGGCTTTTTTTGTTGTATTTTATGATAATTGATTTACCCAACATTTTTTTTAATATGAATTGTATAATTTGAGGGAATGTCTTTAATTACATTCTGCTATTTTGTAATTGACTTTTGTATATAAATTAAAAGCGAAAATTTGTCATTTAAAAATAAATTATAATTGCTGATCAATTAATTTGATGAATTTTGTTTTTTGGTTTGTATTTAACTGAGCTGATTTAGATAGATTGTTATATCGTCGCAACGGTCATATATCTCTTTTGTATTTTCAACCAGTAGACAACAAAACCAACGATTAAAAAGAAGGAATATGAAGAAAATCTAAAATAGGAAAAGGAAATAGGAAAAAATGGAAAAGTTAGTGCTGGAGCGCCAGGTGGACAAAAGAGTCAAGTTATTTTGACTACCGACTTTGTGACTTTTAATCCTAACCGTTAAAACATCAGATGAGATGAAATTATGACCGTCCATTAGTTTTACAGATTATTTTATCTCTATAAATAATGTGATCTCTCATCCAGTCCTCCTCCGTCTATTCTTCAGTCCAAGTAGCTTTCGTTCTTCTGTTCTTCCTCTTTACACTTCTTTTACTTTTTTTTTGTCTTTGTTTTTTGCTTTTGTTTTAGTCCTTACGTTTATTTCTTCGTCTTGCAGGTATTTCAGAAGCGAATTATGATATGATCATCTGGCCACAGGTTCCTCTGTTCTATTCGCATCTCAATTTGCTTCAGAACTTTCACTTTGGTTCTCTGTTTTTCCTTCTTCTCATTATATGTTGATATTTACTTGTCTATTTTGTTATTTCAGGTTTTAGGATGATGCTTTTATCAATCATTGATGGCTTTCACTGATTGTTCTCAAGCGTTCTCATGGGTTCATTTGCTCTAAGCACATCTCTTTTATTTGTTTCTCAATTTTTTTATTTGGTTCTGTGTTTCTATTTTCCTTCTAGTTACATGTTAATATGTTTCAGGTTAATAAAATATGGCTTGGAGCCAGACAACGCAGCAGATCACTACTCTCTCTTGGTTCCTAGTTTGCAGAATGCTAAGGTTTGTTCAATTTTTGACACCCTAAACCTTTTAAACTTGAATGATTCTCACATTGGTTACAAAGATCTTGATGATTTTTGATTCAGATACCAAATCATGAGAGGCTTTAAAGATTTCACTTGAGCTCCAGAAGCTTCTTATTGACAACAGTTCTCCTGATACGTATGCCACAACTCATCTTCTGTCTTATCATCGATTAAATTACTTTCGATATGTTTTTTTGTAACATAACTCTGCTTTGTTTTGTCTTTACAGGTTTCCGTCCCATTTTGGAAACCAATTTCCTGTTTTAAGGTGCAGAGCATACTTCAGATCTTTGATTGAAACTTAATCTTAAGATATTTCTTGTGAATAATGTTTTCTGATGATCGATGACTTCATTTTGCAGCTTGCTTATGGACCCGGCGTGGTTATATATGGGGAAGAGTACATTATTTAATAATTTAAACATATGTTTTTGTCTTTGTTTGGGGTTTAGATACTATCATCAAAGAGTGCCTCTTGTCATATCTGTTTGCTGAACAGCTTCTGTTGACAGACAGACATGGTATATGTTGTAATGATGGGCATACTATTTCGAAGATATATCCAAACATGTCGAGTTCCCTTTGGAGCTGGAATTGCTCCCCTTACACGAGCACTAGTAACCAAGATTCCCAAGTAAGTGACCAGCTTTTGGTTCCATAAAATCATCTTGAGATTTTCATGTCTTAACATCCTACCTTGTTATCAGTTTGTTTCTTCTGGTTTCTACTGGTATTTCTGCCATTCTGGAGCATCTTGGGAATATTGCATATTTTGGTCATTACTCCTCTTATGTGAGGGTCAGTTCCTTAGACATGGCATAAGTCTGATGACGCCCAAGGTAATATGATTTACAGTTTTATTTTGATTTATGAGTTTATATGGTTCTTCATAGACTCATAGTTGTCAAAATGCTGGTGTCAAGGTACTTCATTTGTTCGATTATATATTTCAACCTTTAACTTGTGTGACTTTTAATTTGTAGGTTGTTCGCTGGGGGCGATCAGTCTGTGCCAACATTCACTAATTCGTCCAGTTTCAGCTCACAGTCAATGTCGTCTCTCTCGTAATAAATGCCGTAGCTGCTATTTCAGGTTTGAGTTTCTGTTGCATTCAGCTCTATTCCCGTGTGCTTCCAAGGAGCCAATTAGTTCAGCGTAAGTGACAGTCTTTTAGATCTTTTAGTTTCTTCCTTTAGAGAAGATAAGGAAGCATAGCTTTTAGGCATAGAAGCAAGCATTTTGACAACTAAATCAAAGTTAGTTTTGCCTTCTCCTAATGCTCTCATTTCATTTGCTACAGCTTGGATCCTATCAGATATTGCTTTGACTTTTTCTCCTTCTTTCATTTTCAGATTTCAAACTCTCTTCTTAGGGATTGAAGTTTAACAGTTTTGACTTTCTCATTACCTTGGTAGGATTGCTCCAAGAGTTTCCAGGCTTGATCTGCTAAAGTTTCAGAGAGGACTTCATCAAAAACGATGTCTGCTACAGCATGCTGAATGAGTTGAAGGGCAGCAATGTCTTTGGTTTTAAGCGACCCTTCCAATTTACAGTATCTTTTCCTTTTTCTGCTCTAGGAGTTGTATGTAGGTTCGGCTTGGTACTCCATCTTTGACAACATCCCAGAGATCTTTATTCATGAGTGTAGTTTTCAATCTTTGCAGACCAGAACTCGTAATTCTGGCCATCAAAGACTACAACAAGTTGAGATAATTGCAGGTTTATCGCCATCTCTCTGGTTTTCTTTTCTGGTTTTTTCTTTGGTAACTCTTGTTCTGACTTCTTCACTTTTTTTTGTTTCTTGCTTTAACAGGCACAGGCTCCTAGGCTATCTATCAAGTTGAGCTCTGATACCATGTTGAACTCTTGCTCATATCTTCAGGTATGTATTCATTTGTCAGGTAATCATTGTTGTTGAGTTACCTCGGTTAATTCGCTTCGACTACAAAGCTTGACTGGAAACAACGGCTGATGTGTGTTGCCATCGGGGTTATCAGGTAACTTTTATTATATATTGTTTACATATATGCATGTTGGATACATATCTTATATAGATATATGTGCAATGCTTGTTGAAAACACAACTAACGGCTTGCTGAACCGACGATACGGACAACAGACATTCATAGATAATCAACTTTTCTTAGTGTGTGAATAGGCAGGCAGCTTTGTTTCTCTGCAGTGTTGTCTCTCCACTGTATGTGGTTTTGGTCTCTGATATAGGAGGTCCCTTGAGTACTCCCCCGAACAGCTTTAATGGCAACAGAGTGGCTCCTCCTTTTCAATCCATCTGCTTTCATCACAAATCGATGATGTCCGTTTGTTCTTGAATGTATTCTGCAGATGCATCACTAGTTGTTTCTATACTGCGTTTGAATTTGATTCAATGTTACTATATTTAGGCACATCAAAATGGGAAAGACTTAAAAGATCATAGCTACAACAATACTATTCGTATTTCAGTTCACCCAACTCTCTCTCTAAACCATATGTCTAAACAAGATAACACAAGATCGTTAAACACAGCGGTCTCCAGTTAAATTTTTTGACAAGACTTGAGAACCCAATGAGAAAGAAATCAGGACTTGGTAAAAAAAAGCTTGCTAGGTGTTGTCTGTTCTGAAGAATGGGTTTGTTGTAATAAAAAGAAACGTGAAGCTTGGTTAATATGACAAAGATATGGCAATTTTGTTCAGAACACCATAATAGTCAGCAGACATGAGCACCGCGAGTTGCAAGCTTTTTGTTTGACAGATAAAATAATAATAACAGAAAACACAGTTTTTTAATGTTATATTAATATGATTCCCCTTCATCGCGCTAGTAAGCAAGCTTATGATTTCGGTTCATAGCCGCTAGAGGGGCTTGCATGTGTGTCTGTGCTGCGCTCTGATTCTTCAGAAGATGGGTCAGCACCTGTATGAGAGAGGTTGTAGACTGTCAAGAGGCATACTACTAATAATAAAAGGTAGGGACTAAGCAAAAAAAATTGCAGCATCATATCATAAAAGTAAAGTAAAAAAAAAAACTGAAGAGTTTGTTGTAAAGATGATGATGTCTGTTTTTTTTACCTGTCCCATCACCGGATCTGTGAGGATGTACGACACCTTGCATCCTATTTGCCTAGACACAAGAAGAAGAAGAAGAAGAAGAAGAAGAAAAAAACCCATAAGTTAATTTTGCAACATGAGAAGAAAAGAGAAGAGGAGAGGGGGATCTCGTTGGTTGCAAACCTGAGTCTCATTCTCATTCGAATCTCCTGCAGAGTCAAGCAACGAGGTCTTGTTGCTTCCCATATCAAGCGTGATAGCATCAAGGTCCCCCTTCAAGGCTTTCATATTTGCACGCCTCCTCTTTGCTCTCTCCCTCCTTGCACTCAGGAAAGCTAATTCTTCCGCAGTTCTGGGGATAGATGAAGATGATGATGATGGTGATGAAGTGCTGATCATCTTCCATAGTGCATCTACTTTTTTTGTACGAGCACTCTTCAATCGTTAACTGAAAATATTTATCCCTCTTCTTCGTTGACAGAATCATTTTTACCGTACCCATTTTTTTTAACAAGAAGGATAAAAATCAATTCATCAAACAAACAAACAAACAGACGGGAAATCATATATAAATTATTACTGTATCTAACAAAGCCAATTCGATGATAATTTTGAACAGAGTCCCTGATTTTTTTAAGTAAGATTTATTTATTTCTTTCTACACCACCCATCTTCATCATCAACTCAATCCAATTTATACATAAATCATCATCTATCACTAACACAAGAAGGGTACAGTTAGACTTGTCCTAAACATATTATTTTGAGGTTCGAGACAAACCTGAGACTGACTGAGAGAAGCGAAGGCGAAATCAGAGCAACGCAAAGCTAGCTTATGAGAGAGGTATGAATCGAGGATTCGAGGGGTAGGTTTTAAACGATCGAGAGACAATGCCGGCGGCGCAATAATCCCAATCTTCTTCTTTTGATTGGGCTTTTTTTTATAAAAAAAAAAGCAATTTGGCCCAAGGCCCACCAATCGAATATGGGCATAACAAGTTTTTTAAGCTTCACACGAATAAGTGTAACTTTTCATTGGATGTTTCTCGTCAACAGTAATAATGTTTCCTCTCATCTAGCTAACCTAGTGTAATTCGCATTTCTTCTTATGCCTGTTTTTTTGTTAAGTCTTTTAAGGTTACTTGGTCTCTCTTCCTTGTTTATCCATTTTGGTGTGCTACATCTGATTCCTAGTTTTCTTTTTTAGTCCCAATGATATAATATAATGCTTGTGATGTTAGCTTTTACATTTATGAATTTCCTTTCTTCAAATAGGTAGGTGTGTTGAGGATGTGAAGGAGCCAGACTCCCTTTTTGATTTTTTTTGGCATCGATGATTGAATTTTGATTGCAGTTTTTCTTTCTTATATGCATGTGGATGTGGTGTTTAATGCCTTTATATGTTTTGGTTACCATTATATTTATGCCATGTCCTTATAATTTGCTTATGCCTGTCTGATTTTGCAGTTTGCAATCTTTTCTTTAGTTGATGCTAATCGCTTTTGTTTGATGTTGTAAAGTGGAAGTTCTGTTTCGGCCTGCTTGCCTACACTCCCTTGTATCTGTACGTCATGTGCTTGTGGGGTGGCTTTTCTGTGTTTGATACTCCCAGTGTAGATTTCATAGAAAGCAAAATACTGAAAATTTCAAGCTTATCTCTCAAAGCCTCAATAGGGACGAACCTGGAGCTTCCATCTCCACACCAGTTGACTTGTTTCTGCTTTTAAGAGGCTATTTTTTTTCGAAAAGTTGATGCTATTGATTTTCGTTGCGTTGCATGCTCACTGAGGGGAAAGAGGCTACAGATTTTGAGGATCCAGTAGTATATTTACTTTTGAGGATCCAGCGAGACAAGGTAACCTTTAATATTTCAACTGTAGAGACCTTTGATAATGAAGTCCTCAATTGATTTTGTTCGGTAAGTTGTTGGATCTCAGGTGAGGCTTAATTTTATGGATTTTTCTTACCAATGTTCTCAAATAGTCAGTGTACCAATGTTCTCAAATAGTCAGTGAAAATTGAGAACACTAGGTTGGTACCCGCGCTACGTCACGGGTTGTTTTAGATTATTATTTATTTATTTATTTTATTTTGTATTTTGTGGAATACTATTTGTTTTTATGTTGTTTGGAATCAAATATATCATAATTAATAAAGTTTTGTTGTAGTAATTAATAATATTTTTTTTTGTATTCGTATTTTTATAATGAAGCCATCCAATTTAGTTCAATTTTCCAATACAACATGATAAATCGGGATAAGATTTTCCTATGTAAGTATTATTAGTGGACGTTGATTAGTTAGTTTGACGATTTTAGAATAAAGTGTTTCGTTTAAATCATTGTCAACTTCTCCACAAGATATCCTTTATAAAGCTTTGAAGTCTTGGCCATGCTTAGGAGAACCAAAGGTTTGAACCAAACATTTTGAATCACTTTCTCATATGAAGGTGGCGATTCTGTTTTTAATGGTGTTCTCTACATGGCATATGTTAGTTGTTTCATTTTGTCCATAACTCATATATTGAAGCACGCCTCCAACCATTTTAGATATTGCAACTACATAACCATGATTCCAATGTATCATCGGTTGTTTGCTACAAATCAAAGATGAAGCTTTTGAAATTTACTAAGATCGAAAGGGAAATAATAATGATAATTTTCACATAGAGAGTTCTAGAGTAGTAGTAAGTAGCATTTTTGTACTAAACCTTGAAAAAAAAACGTTCTAGTCCAAAGCATCATTTTGCTCAATATCATCTTCATTCAAGACCTAAGTCAGCAAAAAAGAGGTGAGTCAATTTACACAAACGACATCTTTACCTCAATTAGACCTGCGATTCTAAAAGAAGTTAATGAACTTTGTCATGCCTAAGTTGCTCTTTCGTGAATTTTATTAATATTTTGTATATCAGACGACAATTGTGTGGTTAGGGAGGGACTTACTTGAGAAATTGATATCTCTATGTCTCTATTCTCTTCTTCCTTCATCTTCACATCTCTCTCTCTCTCTCTCTCTCTCTCCCTTTCTCCCTCTCTCTAAACCAACTTAATATAAAACAAATAAATAATTTAAAACCAAATAAATATTTATACTTTAACCAAAATATATATATATATATATAATTCATATAAATATCACAAATAAAGATTTTAAAAATATTAAGTAAGGGTATTAAGTAAATATGAAAACTAAGATTAGAGTTTTAAACTTTATTTACAATCAAATATTGCAATGAAACAATCTTGTTAAAACAAAAAAAAAATTATATTTGTATAATGGCTTTTCGAGCCGGTCCGAGCCCATTGGGTTAAGTCAAACTCTTAAGCCCGAACGGACTTAGTCCAAAAAGCCCAATTTTCTGGACATATATTTAAGTCCGAGCTTAGTGTTTTTCAAAGTCGGGTCAGGCCGGACCAGCCTTCGGGCTCTCGGGCTTTTCGGGCCGGTCCGAGCCCCATTGGACTAAGTCCTAAAACTCTTAAGCCCGAACGGGCTGAGTCCAAAAAGCCCAATTTTTTGGACATATATTTAAGTCCGAGCTCAGTGTTTTTAAAACCGGGTCAGGCCGGACCAACTTTCGGGCTCTGGGCCTAATTGATATGTCTAGTGTCACATAGTTTTTTTATTGGTTTAGAAATCTTAATTGTATTAATTCAAATGTTTTTGTTGGCTATTGATTTTAATCGATATGTTAACACGAGTTTGAATGTTAAAGCTGATGTGTCATCACATGGTGAAAAACAAAGGACTTTTATTGTATTGATTGATCACCCTTTCCTAGAAGAGGTTCATTCATTAAGATATGTTGTTGGATTGTGTAACAACAACCATAGTGGCCAAAAACTATATTTAGTTTACCCAAAAGAAAAAAGAAAAATAATTGCTTGTGAAATAATTAATTGTTGTTAGACACCAAAGGCCCAAACATAAATTTAGCTGGACCGGCCATGATAGTAGAAAAGAAATAAAAATAATAGCAAAGAATATAAAAATGGAAAGAGAGGAAATAGAAAAAAGTAGCTAGATGATGGATCATGAATCAAACGGTTCAAATTTAACCAATAAAGTCATCGAACATCCAGGCGTAAAAGGAAATAAGAAAAAAAGACAATAAAAAAAAGGAAAAGTCAAAGAACGCCAGCTAGACAAGGGAGTCAAAGTTGGTTGACGACCGACTTTATAACTATAATCTTGACCGCTGAAACCTAACGCGATAAAATCACGACCGTCAATAGCTTTTATACTTTTATCTATAAATAGTGGTGATCCCCTCTTTTCTCCGAACCACATCTTTCATTCTTGTGTTGGTCTCTCCTCTCTGTTACGTCTCTCTACGCTGTTGATGGACGATTCTTCTAAACGCACGCGTCTTTGAGATTTTCTGAATCGATCATCGTCGTTCCTACTTCTGGGTTTTCACTTTTCATTGATGATTGATATTTTCTAGGGTTTGGTTCCTAAAATTGCATCGGTGGATTTACTTTTTTTCGCTCTGTTATTTTTAGATTGTGGATCGATGCTTTGATCAGTCGGTGATGGATGGTTTCGATGGTGTTCTTCCTCTGGTTTTTGTTTTATTTTTTCGTAGCGAATTATGATCCGATGATCATCGCTTTCGATTCCTGAAACTTTCAACTCCTAGGCCTAGTGTTATGATTTCTAAATTGATTTTGTCTTCTCGTTATGTTTTTTTTTGGTAGATTGTGTATGATTCTATGATCCGCCGTGATATAAATTTTTGGATCCTTTGTCACGCGTTTTCTCTACGCTAAGTCTTCAATCGTATTTTGATCCGATTCGTTCTCGCTTCTGAATTTTCCACTTTTTCTAATTCATGTTGTTGATGATTTAGATTGTGGATGATAATACTATTGTTCGATTGGTGATTGAGGAGAAGTCTTAGATCGATCGGTGATGTTTTGATTGATCCTTGTCACGCTGTTGGATATTGTTCCTCCTTCCTCAATTCTTAGTTCCTAAACCTTTTTTTTGTTTTGTTTCTTTCCTCTTCTTCGTTTCTAGATAAGCGACATCTCTCTCTCTCTCTTTCTCTCTCTTTCTCTCTTTGATGCAGATCGTGGAGGCAACGGGATTGCTCTGTTGAATCTTTTTTTCTCACCTGTCTTTTGGTTTCTTCTGTTTTCTCGTGCTTTTGAACTTACTTGTTATAATCACGATTTCCTCTGTTCTATTCCGTCTCAGTTGATCTTGGAAGGATGTGTCGTCGCTCCCTGATGTGTTACTTCGTGGGCGGTTTTCTATTTACCTTTGTTTCCTTTTCAGGGTTGTTATATTACTCTTGTTTTCCCTCTGATTTTTGTTGGTGAACTTTTTGGTTTAGATCTTTGAGGTTGAAGGCATTGTCAAGGGAAGGATGGCTTGCGTTTATTTTCGTGTTTCTGGTTACTTCGCATCTATACTACACCTTTCTGCTATTGGTTGATTTATTTAATTTTGAATATTGTTGGTTCTGTCCTCTGTTTGTCTTAATTTGTTTTCCAGATTTTCTACATCAACGCCTCTCTGATTCTCTGCTGCCCACACACATTCATTCATATGAAAGATGATCTTAAAATTCCCTACACACATATACATTCATATTCTTTGTGCTTTTTTTTTGTAACTAGTTTTTGAATGCTTATATGTCTTTTAGGCCTGCTAAGTCTGAGCTCTCTGATCCAGAAGGTTTGACATGTGATTTATTGAGGTTTTCGTTCCTCTTTCCCTTGGGTATATTTCTGTAATCTGTTTGATTTCATATACTACCTTGATTTTGAATTTTTGTTTCCTGAGTTATAGACTGCGCCACTTGGGATTCTTCAAGATCATTTGGATTTGTTATTGGATGTTTCAGGTTAACAGTAGTGTCGCGTAGTGATGCTGGCATTTATGTGTTATGCTTAAGACCCCTTCTTTTGATATAGGTAGTGGAGGTTCTAAAAGAGAGAAACGTCAGGCTACTTACTGGTTTCGTTCCGTTGTCTTATATGTTTAGTGTTTGATCATTCTCTCATATGCATGTGACGGTGTTTTTTTTTTTTAAGTGAAATGTTCCCTTCTTTATAGGTGTATATTTTGAGCTTGAAAGATGTCTTTGATCTTGTGCTTCCCTATTACCTCTCTGGCGGTTCCTTATCCCCCTTTGTTTTTAATGGTCTCTTATTTCTCTGTTACTTTGTTTTTTTTGGATAAGGATGTGTTGCATATAATATCGTATTTCTGGTTCCTTCGCATCTATGCACACCTATTTCCCTGTGGATTGTTTAATTCTATAATCGTTATTGTTGGTGAGATATGAATTGTCCTCTTGTTTCTGTGTTTCCCAGATTTTCTTCACCAATAACTTCATTCCATTTCGTAATTCACACACTCAGACTAAAGATGAGCATAGATCATAGATTCCTCCCAAACGAGTTTCTGGTTCCTTCGCATATATACTCCTTTTTACAATTGGTTGATTTATTTAATTTTAGTTATTTTTGGTTAGGTTTGATCTGCCCTCTGTGTCTTATTGTGTTTTTTCAGATTTTCTACATCAATCGCTTCTCTGTTTCTCTGCTGTAACACACATTTATATGAAAGATGATCTTAAATTCCCTTCCAAACGAGTTTGTTCATATACTTTATCCTTTTTCAATAGTTTTCTTATTGAATGTTATTCTGTATTTTAGCTCTGCTAATTCTGACCTCCCTGATACAGAAGGCTGGACCTGCATTAACAGTAATGTCTGTTTCATCTCCCTAGTGATATTGGCATTTATGTTTTATACTAAGTGTCTGTCTTCTGTTATAGGTAGTGAGGTTCTAAAGGAGAAAAACTGGTTCTTTTCCCCTTTATTTATGTTCGTATTATCTCTCATTCTACATATATGTTATGTGTTTGATCATACTCTCGTATGCTTTTGACGGTGTTTTATATGTGAAATGCTCCGCTTCGTTATAGGTATATTGCGCTTGAAAGATGTCTTTGATCTCGTTGTTCCCTGTTACCTCTCTGGCGGTTTTTATCCCCCTTTGTTTTATTTTTAGGGTATCTTATTTCCCAATTACTTGATGTTTTTTCTTTTCTTATTTTTGGAGAATTTTCGATTTAGATCGTAGAAGTTCAAGTCATTTTGGGAGAGAAGGATGGGTGCCGTATAATAATATCGTGTTTCTGGTTCTTTCACATCTATACACCTTTTTACCTATAGATTGTTTTATTTAAAATTGGGTATTATTCGTGAGGTATGATTTTCCCCCTTTGTCTGTGTTTCCCAGTTTTTCTTTCACAACTCACTTTATTATATGTCCGTATACAAACTCAGATTAAAGATGATCATAGAGTCCTCCCAAACGAGTTTCTGGTTACTTATTATATATAAACTTTTCTGCTATTGGTTGATTTATTTAATTTTGGTTATTGTTGGTTAGGTTTGATATGTCCTCTGTGTCTTATTCTGTTTTCCAGATTTTCTACATCAATCATTCTCTGTTCCTCTGCTGTTTGCACACATTCATATGAAAGATGCTCTTAAATTCCCTTCCGAACGAGTTTGTTCTAATACTTTTGCTTTGTAAGTAGATTTTGTTTTGATTGTCTTTTATTTCTGCTAAAAGTCTGAGCTCTCTGATGCAGAAGGGTGGACCTGTGTTTATTTAGGATTTCCTTCTTCTCTCCCTTGAGTATATATCAGCATTCTGTTTCCATAGAGTTTGTTATTGGATGTTTCAGGTTAGAAGTAACGTCTGCTGTTATTGGATTACCCTGTATTTCTGCATCGGGAGTTTCGCTAATTACGTTTACAGCTTGCCGGGAGAATTTGGTGCTTCCATCTGTCGTTGATTCAGGTTTTAGTTGATGGATTTAGTTTTTGAATTGAACAGCGTCCAGTCTGAGCTCCTCTTATGCAGAAAGCTAGACATGTTGGTAGTCAGGTTTTCGTTCTTCTTTCCTTCTTAGATCTTCTGCAATCTTTTGATTCACAATTCCTGGATTTTGAAGTGTGTTTCGCTTACTGAGCCATGGACTGTGACAGTGGGGAGTTTCTTTTGGCTTTTTGGTGTGTTGAGGATTCGAAGGAGCCCGACTCCCTTTTGATTTTTTTGACATCGAAGGTTGAATTTGCAGTAGGTTTTTAACCTCTGGTGTGTTTTGCCTTTTTCTGTTTTGATGACCACTATATTTGATGAAGACGTGCTCAGATATCTTCCCCTCCTTATCTGCTTGTGCTTGTAGTTTGCTGCATGTTTTCTATAGTTGGTACTAATCGCTTCTACTTGAGATGAAGTCATTATCGTTGCATCCGGGTTTGATTTTGCAAAGTGGTAGTTCTGTTTTGGCCTGCTTGCCTACACTCGTATCTGTACATCATGAATTTGTGAAGTAGATTCAGGTCAGATGTTATGAGTTCTTTGGCATCTGATTATCGCATCTCTGTTGATTTGTGAATTACTTCTGACTGTTGTAGTTTACTGGGTATTCAAGAAAAGGGAGCTTCAACCTCCATACTAATTGACGGGTTCCCATCCTTTCTTCCTTGTTTCTGCTTTTACGAGGCTATTTATTTTCTCAGAGTTGATGCTATTAATTTTGATTTCATAGTCTTTTGCTTCTCTCTGAGTGGAAATGTGCTACAGATTTTGAGGATCCAGTATATTAACCTATGAGTTGGGTCTCTTCTCCAGCAAGACAAGGTAACATCGAAGGTTCTTTCAGTATCACTCATCGGTTTTGTATAAGACCTTTTTGTTTTGGTGACTCTTCTATTTCATGGTCTCTGCCTCTGGGGATTAGTTGTGCAGGATGGTTGAAGCTCTGTAGGTTGACTTCTCTGAAGGTGTGGTTACCATACTTGTTCTATGGATTTTAGTCTTCTGTACTTTTGATGATGATTCTCAGTTTCGCAGCAATATCTGGTTAATGTTCGGAATTTTTGAAGATTTTCAGCTTTTTTATTGTACACTACGTGGATTTTAGGTTTCATCAGATACCTCAGTATTTTTGTCATGAAAAGGCTAGTCTGCCAGAATGAGTTGTTTAGTTAATTTCTAGGTACTTACACAGGACATTAGATTTCTTGGTATTGTCAGAATTTGGTTGGAATGAATCTTGTGATTCTGGGGAACACGTGCAAATATTTTTGAGGAGTTGTGGTCCTCGTATCCTCTTCAGTTTGTTATTTTGATGTCATAGGCTCATAGAAGGTGAAGAGCATCTTGGTTTTGATGATAATGGTCTTTACGTCTGACATCTGACATTTGATGATGAAGTCAACAATTGATTTTGTTTTGGTGATACATAATGTTGTTGGATTTCAGGTGAGGCTTAATTTTATGGAATCTTCTTACGAATGATCTCAGGTGGTTAGTGTAAACTGAAAACATCACCTCCCTACTTCTGGTAAAGATGTTGATTACTAATGTTGTTAGATTGTTACCTCCAAATCCTAGATCCTTTCTTCCTTGGACGTATTGGCTTGCAGGTCAAAACTTTCTGTCTATCAAGATAATGTACCTCCATTCTGGTTACTTTTAGTCAACGATTGGGGAAGTGATGTTTTCTCAATTCTCATCATCTCTTGAACCTTAATTGCTCTGTCACACATTGAAGCCTATGTTGGGTTTGCAGTTTGTGAAGTTTCCATGGGAAGGTCTTTGATGTTCACTGAAGTTGATTTTATTCCTGAAGAAGGATGTGTTTCCTATATGTTAAGAAAACGCAACGTAATGATGGAAGCTTTTTGTTCTTCTGAATTATGACGTGTTGCCATACCAACTGTTTGGTAAAGTACTTGTGAGAGATATTTTTCCTGTAAGTGAGTGATATGTTTTGCTGGAAGGGGCTATACAAGTGAGTGTTGTTTACGGATTTACTGAGACGATATATATTGAAAATATAAGCTTTGTGCCTGATTGGCTTAATTGCTCAACATTTTGTGTAGGAAGACACGACTCCGAGAGGCTTACAAGCTTCGACACAGGATGAAGTTAAAAGGTCATTGAAGTGTCTATTCTGTTTCACTCTTGCGGATCTTAGTTGCCTTGTTTTCTCGTTGGTTCATGTATTACTTGACGCAAGTCTTAACACTTAACCGGGATCTGACCGAACTCTTGTGATTTCCGGACTTGAACATGTGCAGATCTCAGGCCTTTATCTTGTGCTGTGGATTGCTTTTGTTCAAAGAATGGAGTATGCTATTAGGTACGGATGTCATTTGTCATTACTTGATTAAGAAAAGTCTTCGGTATTATTGCCTCTGAAGGTTCGCAGACTTTGAAGGTTGAAAAGCATTGGTGATAATGGTCCTTAACTTTGAGGTTGGGTGGTTAGACTGTGTATGTTGTCGGTTGTTCATGTGAGATTTAAAACTTTGTGGTCTTTTTGCTACCATTCTTAGTTTAGTCTGCGAACACACTGCTGGTGAAGAGGTTGATAGTGATAAGTAGCTGGATTGTTGTTCCACTTCCTTGGTCTTAGGTTAAAGCTAGTGTAACGATACTGATTTCAATGAAATCACTGATGTACCTTTTTCTGCTTACCACAGGATCGCCTAGATCAGTCATGGGACCTTTGGTGTGGTTGCTTTGACTTGCCTCTACAATTGCGAAAATGATGATTTCTCATTGCTCGGAACTTAAGAGGATCTTCATTTTGATGCGGTTGTTATTACACATTGAAGCCCACGCTAGTGTTGCAGTTTCTGAATTATTCATGGGAAGCACTGTGATTGGAGTAGACTGAAATTGATTGAAGTTTGTTAATAGTGAATTTGTACAGTTATGTGCTTTTGTATATTATCTATTCTCCGAGTGAACTGAAGTCCGAAGAATGGCTTGAAAGCCACTATCTCGCAAAAGTTGATCAAAAATGCCACCTTTCTATTTTTTATTTCATTTAACAATATTTTTTAAACGAAAAATAAAGAAAGAGTCTAAAAACCTTTTATTAAAAAACAAAATTACATACCCAACCAACTTATTTGACCCAATTGGAATATGACCTATAATCTGACCCATTTATCCAAAATCTAAATTGAGCCCCACCAAATTATCCTAATTGTAACAGAGAAGAGAGGAGAGGATTTCTCCATCGCCGACCCTCGACTTGTGTTCCTCTCTTTTCCGTTTCCCCTCCCAATTCTGACAGAACCCCTTTTCCAACAAGTTTGTCCATTTTCCGACAAGTAAACGCGAATCGACAAGGTCCAGCGTTAACTCTTCTCTCGGCTAGTTATCTATTCCGTCGACCCTTCTCCTCGACGAGGTCCGACTGTGTTCTTCAACTTCTTTGTAAGATCGGTTGCCTACTTTCATCTTCTTTGTCGAAATTAGCATCTTAACAGTTAGTTTCTATCATATTCAGTCTTAGGTAATCATATTAGTGGCGATTTATCATGTTGTGTTTTGGTTGTTCTTTGGTATTTTTCATAATGTAATTTGTTTTGTTTTGGTTTCTTTTTGTTGTTAGCAATGACTATTGTAAGAGACGGTGGTAGAGTATATGATTCGACAGAAAGAGCAGTTGAAGAAATAGGAGAAGCTCTAAACGAAAGTAATCCTCTCACAGAACCATCACCTCCCACAGAATTAATCGTTCAGTTGTACTTTCGTTGAATACTTGTTGCAGGTTGTGTGTACTTTGGTAGATTTGAGTAAACGGTACAACTATGTCGCAGTATTTGGTCTTATGGTTAAAACTGATGTTGTTGTAGGAACTGATCTGATTGGTATTGTACTTTCGTTGAATACTTGTTGCAAGTTGTGTGTACTTTGGTTGAATTGAGTAAACGGTACAACTAGGTCGCGGTACAACTAGGTCGCAGTACAACTAGGTAAAACTGAGAACATTGGTACAACTGAGAACATTTGTACAACTGAGAACATTAGTACAACTGAGAACAAATACATCATGATTTTAGAATAAACAGAACACTTGGAAGAAAAACAAAAAAAACAAAAAAAAAATATCCAACGTTTTTCTAATAAAATAACAGCGCACGTGTAGGTGTGTAGGGTTCTTTGATAAATGGCGGCGTAATTTAGTCATAGTTGTACCTGGGTGTACAGTTGTATTATGCTCGCTATAGTTGGACTTTAGAGATATTGGTGTATTTGTGGTTGGACTTGAATAATGTATACTCTGATGTAGTTGGACACATTACTTCATATCATTAATTATCATCTAAAAGGTTTGGATAAGATAAATTTTCAAAAATTATAATTTCCATAATCATTTGGATAAAATAGGTTAAGTTGTAGAAATTGTTCCTTATATTATTAAGAGTGTTTAAATGGAAGATGTTTTACTGAAATACATAATTTGAATTATTTTATAAGTTTTGGATCAGATTGGTATTCTTGTACAAGTGTTATTATTATTGTAACTAATTTATTGTTTTGTAATCATAATTTTACTTAACAACTACTTTGTCATTAAGTCATAGTTGTACCTAGTAGAACCTGGTTGTACCCAAAAATAGAGAATCGAAACACGAGTACAGATTAAGTCATAGTTGTACCTATTAGAACCTGGTTGTACCGAATACAAGAGAATCCAAACACGAGTACAGATTAAGTTTTACTTCTACCATAATACAAAAAATCGAAGTACAATGCAAAGACACAGATTAAGAGGTTTTAGGAGGCTGCAACCAATTGTCCAAGTTTATGTCAGGCCGAGACTTGTTCCTCTTCTTCCGATAACGTTCTCCCGAAGATAAAAAACGCTTTTCTTGAGTTCTTCCATTTTTAGGAGTGTACTCTGGAGGTAAGGCGAACATTTGACGTTTTTCTTCAGGAACACTCCAACTCGACTCATGCGACACTAAAAATATCGTTCTATAAGATTCCAATGCCCAAGTCTCTATCAAATAATAAATCGAGCATAACTCATGGATTTGGATATTCATATTTCTTCCTTCCTTCCTCATCAGGTTCCTGGTTGCGGCAATCACATGAACACAAGGATACTTGTCTATATCACTAACATGTTTCTTACCTCTCAAGACAGTAGAGTATGACAACTGAAAACCAAGTCTTCTTTGCACGATGTTCATGATATTTTTAGGAGTAGGGGTGTCGAATTGACCTGGATAGTCATCATGCAAAATAGATGCTACTAATCGTGTTGACCCTTTTTGTTTACCAATGCTTGTACTCGCGACACATCGAGAGCATGTGTGCATCTTTCTGTGTACTCTGACACTAAAATAGTCAGAATTCTTAACTCTTGCAACATGTAAATACCACTTACAACCTTTTGAAGCTTGCTTGCATCTTAGCATAAGACGGTCCGCATCCGACTTAAATGTTTTAATATTAAAGCAGTTCTTATTTTCAGCTCTATGAACCAGATCTTGCACAGCCTCCTTAGAGCAAAATTCTTGATTTATTTCAAGACCTGTACCATCTTCCCATTCTTTAAACTGACTTTTTTCGACATTAGATGGGAGCTCTACATACTCATGCCTATCATCCATATCTGAATCTGAAACATCAGCCACAGATTCATTTATTTGTCCTACATTCTCACACTCTTCATTAACAATAATCTCTTCATTAACAAAACTCTCCAACACCTCCTCAATAATCGGCTCATTTTGTTGTTCACACGGTTGAAAATAGTTAGAATGCCAGCATTTTCTACATCAACAGCTTTGCCATATGAAACCAGCTCCCCATAATTCAAACCAACTGAACTTACTCGCTCTACTCTTGAAAGTTGCGCAACCCTCTGGTTTGCTTCCAAATTGCTAAATAACTCTACATGCAACACAGGTTTAAGTCCTTCTTTATCCACTGATGTTAGATAGACAAAACGTCCTCGTCATCTACAATATACCACTCACTCCGAGCATTAGATAGACTATAGCTCAATTTCAACATACCCTTCGTTTCATCTATCCCAATCTTCCTCCTTATCTTATCAACTAACACCGAGAAAGTTATTTGCTCCAAAGAAGAGGTCTTAAGTGATATAGCGTATAAACCATTTTTTGCAATCCATTCATGCTCCTCTGAATAATGCCCTCCATAATCAAAATGAACGTTTATGTGTATGCTTTTCATTGCCTCCTAAAAATAAAACACAATAAATTCAAACACAATTCTTATTTACACACAATTCATCACAATCAAACCAATTGTACATTTTTTCCAAATAACCTACTTTTCATATCAAATCCCTAATTTAACTTCCCCCAAATTCTCTAACAATAAGGAAAAGAGGCCAACCTAAACCCACACGCGGCGTTAGGATGCGGCGACGTCAGAAGAGCTGGAGTAGGCGAGCTTACCAAGTTTTCCGACGTCCCACGACTTGAGGAGCTGCGTCTCGGAGCATTACGACCAGAGGAGGAAGGAAAGAGGAGGTTGAGCAGCTAAGTAAGAGAGGAGCAAAACATGGGTCAGTTTACAAAGAGAGGACGAGTTATGTTCGATCGGTTTCACTTTGCTGAGAGAGGAATCGAAGGAATTGAAAAAGGGAAGAAATTATCGGAGAAGAATCGTGGAACTGGGGGAGAGGGAAGAGAGATTTGATTTTTTATTTCTTTATTTTCATATTTTTCAGATTATATTTAAAAAACAAAATAAAATAAAATCATTTCATTAAAGTTAAAGAGGGAATAACATATTATGAGGGCATACTAATTATATAGTGGCAACGCTGATTTTTTTTTTTTTAATTAGTGGCATATAAGACTTTACCTCACTAAGTCTTGTTCGAGAAGTCTTGGACGTATAAGATTCTGTTTTGTAAGTGTTAAAAGATCAAATTCCATTCGCTTTTAAGATTGTTGCTTCTGTTATTATTGAGACAGTTACGTTATTTAACTTCTGAGCAGTTGAGCTTTTGCTAATCACAGGGTAATAAAATTTCAACGATCCATAAACTAATCGTGTCGGTCAAAGAGTCAATGTCCGTGTGGTCCCTCTCCTGTCCGTATCTGAAATCTGACTTTATGAATAAGTGAGTCACTTGAACGACTATAGTACTATTTTCTCTTCTTCATCTTTGTACGGCTGTGGTTGTTTTCTTCGGTGTTTTTTCTTTCCTCGTCGTCTGCTTGGGACTACGGCGTCTCCTTCACTTTCTTCAAAGAAAAGAAAAAGCAACGCAGCTTCAACATCCTGTGACTTTCACAGGTGTTTCTCCGGCGGCGGAAACATTGGCTTCATCCTCGTCCCGGTCCTTGTGGAAGTACCATGTGTTCCTCAGCTTCAGGGGAACAGATGTACGCAAAGGATTCCTCAGCCATCTCTACAAAGCTCTCACCGACAAGGGGATCCACACTTTCCGTGACGATACAGAACTCCAGCGTGGGAATTTCATCAGCCCGGCGCTCTTGGAAGCGATTGAGCAGTCAAGATTTGCAGTCGTTGTGCTCTCCGAGAAATACGCGACTTCTCGCTGGTGTTTGCAAGAGCTTGTGCACATCACAGATTACGTCGAGAAGAAACGCCTCGAACTCATCCCCGTTTTCTTCGGTGTTGACCCTTCACATGTGAAGAAACAATCTGGGAATTTCGCCAAGGCCTTTGCTGAACACGACAAGAGACCTGAAACAAACACAGTGAAAACATGGAGAAATGCCATGGCCAAAGTAGGATTGATCTCTGGCTGGGATTCCAGGAACTGGTGAGCAAGCTAATTTAGAGTCCTTCTAGTGAACTTTACATACAAATTTCATTGTTTGAGAACTGAACTGTGAGGGTCTGTTTATCTTGATTTAGGAACGAGGAGTCGAAGCTTATCGAGGAGCTTGTTCAAGATCTTTCAGACAGATTGTTCTCACCAATGTCTTCCAATGATGCTACTGGTGAATTGATAGGAATGCGTACACACATGAGAAGTATATATCCGTTGATGAGCGTAGACCCTAATGATGTCCGAATGATCGGAATTTGGGGAATGGGTGGTATAGGCAAAACCACCATCGCAAAATATGTCTACAAAGTCTTCTTGAGCGAGTTCGATGGTGCTTCCTTGTTAGAGAATGTGAAAAGAGACTTTAAACGATATGGTCCATCGCATTTACGTGAGAAAATCTTGTCAGAAATCTTCCGCAAGAAGGATCGGACATGAATACATGGAATAGAGATTCTGATGTGATGAAGGAACGATTATGTGTCAAAAAGATTCTTCTTGTTCTTGATGATGTTGACGATATACAACAGCTAAAAGAACTGGCTGGAAGTCCTGAGTGGTTTGGACCAGGAAGCAGAATCATTATCACCACTCGAGACAGGCGTGTTTTAGACCTGCATGACGTGGAACGTCGTACCTATGAAGTGATGCCTTTGAGGAGCACCCAAGCACTTCAGCTCTTTAGTGGGCATGCTTTCAAGCAACCTCGTCCATGTGAAGATTATAGAGAGCTTTCAATAGATGTTGTGAAGCAGCTTGGTGGTCTTCCATTAGCACTTCAACTCGTAGGAGGATCTCTATATCGCCGGGAGCTGGAATTCTGGGAAGACAAACTGGATTTGCTGAGAAAGAATAGCGATAACTCACTGTTGAAGGCGTTAAGAGCAAGTTATGAGGCATTGGATGACCTAGAAAAGAAGATCTTTCTTTACATTGCGCTCTGTTTCAACGGAGTGAATATGGACAGAGTTAGAAAAGTATTAGACCTGTTTTTCGTGTCTTCCAGGCGCAGAGCGTTGCCCACCAGACCGAGTATTACAGCTCTGATGGAGAAGTGTATGATTAGCCGGTCAAACACAAATCGACTATGGGTCCATGACTTGCTCCAGGACATGGCTGTGGATATCATATGTGAAGGCAGAGATGAAAGGCCATGGAAACGTTTAATGCTGTGGGATTTTGAAGATATCAATCACGTTTTCTCCACCAACGCGGTACGCTAATCATCTTTTATTAAGCTCAATCTTATGTCCCATTCTTGGATCACGAAATTTGAATATTTATTTTATCTCTAGGGAGATGAAGCAATTGAGGTGGAAAGAATATTTCTGGACATGTCTAATGGAAATGAGCTCAACATAACCCCTGAAATCTTTAGGAGGATGCCAAATCTCAAACTACTTAAATTTTATACCAATTCCAGCATTGGACAGAGCAGAACAAGGATGTTAGATGGCCTAGACTACCTCCCTACGCTGCGGTATCTTCGGTGGGATGCTTATAATCTTAAATCATTGCCATCTCAGTTTTGTATGACTTCTCTAGTTGAACTCAACCTCTCACAAAGCTCGATAGAAACAGTCTGGAGTGGAACTCAGGTACCATTTTGATGTGGTACCCAAAGGAGCTCTCTTCTTCTCCTCTTGATTTAATCTTGCTGATGCTTCTTCTCTATGTTATTACGATGCAGGAACTTGCAAACTTACGGAGCCTAAACCTCACAAGCTGCAGAAACCTTACCGAGTTTCCAGACCTTTCGAAGGCGACTAATCTTGAGAGTCTGAAACTCTCCAATTGTGATAACTTGGTTGAAATCCCCGAGTCCTCCCTTAGACAACTCAACAACCTCGTCCACCTAAAACTGAGCAACTGCAAGAAACTAAGGAGCCTCCCAAACAACATCAACTTAAAATCCCTCAGGTTTCTTCGTCTGAACGGATGCTCTAGCCTGGAAGAGTTTCCATATATCTCAGAGACTGTCGAGAAGTTGCTTCTGAACGAGACAACTATTCAACAAATCGAACGTCTTTCTCGTCTCAGAGAGCTACATCTCTCCGGCTGCAAGAGACTGATGAATCTCCCAGACAGCATGAAGAACCTGAAGTCTCTCACTGATCTCAGCCTTGCAAACTGTCCTAACGTAACAACATTCCCAGAAGTCGGAACAAACATACAATGGTTGAATCTGAACAGAACAGCAATAGAAGCAGTGCCTTCAACAGTAGGTGAAAAGTCAGAGCTTTTTCATCTCAATATGTCTGGCTGTGACAGGCTCATGAACCTTCCTCCAACGCTAAAAAAACTGGCACAACTTAAGTACTTGTATCTTCGTGGTTGCATTAATGTCACTACGTCTCCTGAGCTCGCCGGTACCAACACAATGAAAGCATTGGACTTACATGGAACATCAATAACAAATCAATTGGTTGACTCCACTAGTGATGAGCCTCCTCGGTGTGAAGTACCTGTTATTAGACGGTTCTTTATGAAACAAATTCGAGAACACATAAAGAAGCGTAAATCCAACAGATGATTATGATCAAAACAGAGTCCTTTTGGCTTAGATAACGTGATCAACCAAATGACTCTAGTATTCTAAAGAACTGCCACATAAAGCTTCGTCTTGGCCATGTAGACTTTATCGTATGTATTAAATTAATCATATATTTTATTATACACCATAAAATAATTATAACGTATATTATAGTACACTAGAAAATTTCAATCATGGAGCTGTTATGATCGTTCTTTTTTTTTTTTTTTTTAATTATTATAGTACACTAGAACGTTTATATTACGTTGGCTTGTGTACGAGGGAACTATTATAAAGGTTCCGTTAATCAAATGGTAAAAATTGTTTACATACAAAACAAAAAAAAGAGATTGCATTACAATATTACCTTTTGGTGAACTCATGTATGCATAATTTAAACATTATTTTTTTTTCTTCTATTTGATACTTTTATTCTTTTATTATATTTATAATTTAACATTCAGTTACTTTTTAGGATATACTGTTTTGATGAATGGCTCCACATCATCAAATTAAAAACTTCAGATCAACTTAATGATTTATCGTTTCTATTATAAAAATAAATCGTAATATCTAAGAATCAAATGATCAAATTGATGTAAAATATAACTTTTTAACACAACCACTTTGATATAATCGCTTTCACAAAGGATCAAATTATGTTGGTATATATCAAATTATTAGTTGACTAGATGATGAAATTTTGAAATATCAAAAATTGCATGAGGTAGGTCATAACAATAGGATGAAATGTGAAGATTTCGGAAATCTCTTAAAGAAAAAACAAACAAGGTTGGATTTGACCATTAAAGAGGTGGAAAATATCTCATCAAATAAATAAAAAAATTGTGATTCTTGTGTACAAAATATCTCATCAAAAATATCTCATAGTTGAATTTAATTATTCTATACAAAATATCTCATCAGTTTGTTTTTGTTTTTTAGATATACAATTCATTTCTTAATTCTGCAAAACAATCTTATTTTTTAATCAATTTCTTGTGTGGACATTTCATTTAGTGTTTTTTTCTTTTTTTCTTCAAAATAATTCACCTCTGTAGGAAACTTTAATCAATACGAAATATTAAACTTATAAATTTTGAAAAATTAGTTGCTAGAATTTTTTGAAAACCAAACATAACTAATATTGAATAAAAAAATGAAACGACCACGGTGGGACTCGAACCCACAATCTCCCGCTCCGGAGGCGAGCGCCTTATCCATTAGGCCACGCGGTCTTCTTGCAATCTTCTAACTGGTACCTTATATAATGCTAGACATTTTGATCCCCTGTGATATCGTAACTTTTCGGTTCACTTGCAATTACTAGTTACTCCAATGTGTTGTTGTTATGTAAAGCATATGCTAAAAAAACTTGTTTATTATGGCTAGGCCTGGGCATTCGGTTAACCATTCGGTTTCGGTTCGGTTGTATTCGGTTTCGGTTATTTTGGATATAGTAATATAGTAACCATTTGGATATTTATGAAATTTCGGTTTAGTTCGGTTCGGTTTCTTTCGGTTCGGTTTCGGTTTGGTTATTTAAATAAATAACCATAACTAACATAAATTATATTAACATTAACCAAATAAACCAAATATAACCAAAACTAACCGAATATAACCAAAATTAACCAAATATACAATAACAAAAATACAAAAAAGGGAAAAATATTGATTCAATTTTACAAAATAGTATTTAACTTTGTAAATTCAAAATAATAACATTTACATATATTGATTATTTAAAATATTTAATTGTTTTGAATCTAGAAATAATTTATATTTTAAGTTTATTTTATAGTTTTGCATAATATTAAGTATATAATATTTGATATCTTCTAGGTTTTCGGATATTTCGGTTAACCATTTAATTGTCGGTTCGGTTCGGTTCGGTTTCGGTTAGTTTGGATATAGATTTTTACTAACCATTCGGGTATTTGAAGAATTTCGGTTCGGTTCGGTTTAGTTTTTTTCGGTTCGGTTTCGGTCGGTTATTTGGTTATCGGTTATTTTGCCCAGCCCTAATTATGGCCTCAAAATCTCTGTTTGAGAATCATAAACAATATTCTGTTTCTTGATTTTATTCGGAAGATGGATCCAGAACAAAAAAAGAAAAAGAAAAAACCAAGTTCTATAAATACAGTCCTCTTCTAGTTGAGGGTTGAGGCAAATTTAAAGCCAGCAATTGGATTTTTGATTACTTCACGCCATTTCCTCAAGTTAAACATCATAATTATTTTCTTCTGTGGCTTGTAATCTTGTCGCTAGTCTTTACCGTGGAGACTTTCATGAAGAAGATTCATCACCCTCTATGGGCAAATCTGGTTGTGTCGCCCATTCAGTCCACGACCCATCATAGACCGGCACGTCGGTTTTCCCCAACCGGTGAAGCCCCTAACAGAGAAAGTCACTAAGTCAGTCTCCTCTCCGTTTACATATAATCTCAAATAAGAAATGGAGTTACCATTGCCAGGATGCAAGCTGATACGCCGGTCCCACAAGAGGCCATAATAGGCTTGTCCAATGAGACATCTACAACAAAAAGGCGAGATCATATATATATAAAATAAGATTGTGAAGCATTCTTCAAGTGGAGATGATGATGAAATAGTTTACCTTCTTGTTCAAATCGTTTTTTTAGCTCTTCTGCTGGTAACAGTGTTTGCGAAGAATCAAACATCTGCAGAAAAGAAGAAACTTTTATCACTTTAACGCTGGGGACAAGATGCAGGGGAAGTGAGGTATGGAAACAAATTCTCTAGCGTGGTTTACCTGAGGGTAAGGGACACATTTGCTTCCAGGTATATGCCCACTTCTTATTCCTTTACGGGGTTCTGGAGCAGTACCATCAAATCTGCGAAAAAAACCCGTAAAATATCAAAAGCTACATCGAGTAAGAACTTAGTACCAAGGGAATAAGAAGTGTACTAAATCATCATTCCACACAAGTAATAACTTGGCAAGTCATAGTACCTGGCTTTGGAACGAGCGTCTATGTGTTGGAAAGTCGGGTCCTCCATATTGTTCTTGACCTGTAAATTCACCAAAGAGAGTTATGACATAAAGTAAGAATCTGAACAAGTTATTAGAACACAAACGCAAACTCAAAACCAGGTATCTACAGACATCAATCTGCCAGCATACTGAAACTTCTAGTATATTAAATATTGTCACAATCACAATTCTGAAAGATGGGGTATTAATATAGACCAAATTAAAGAACTTGAAGTTGAGTCATCTTTAGGATTCTCTTACGAAGAAGATTCAAATTTATGGTACAATAGACAGAAAATGATAGAAGAAATAATCAAATCATATAACATTAAAGCCAAGACAAAACCATTCAGGAAATGCTAACCTGATCAAGTGTCCACACTAGATGTGGCTGGAACTTTGTCTGAAAGGTTATTGGACTAACCTGTACAATCACGAGAGAAAATATTGATATGACGAAAAAACATATCTTATCTGCTAAAACCTCATCATGTATCTACAGAAATACGAACTACAGAACCATTATCCAAAAGAACAACTTACGGTTTGTCCTTGATAGATTTTCTCTATGGCCTCAATTGCGGCACTAGCTTTCAAAATAGCATCACCTGATGCACTAGATTCAACATCATAACCTGACGCACGCCATCTTGGTAGACCTCCATCGAGTACCCAAACTTTGTCATGTCCAAAAACTCGGAACATCCTATTTAAGGGTAAAGAAAAGAAGCACATATCAATTTTAACAAAAACTGAAAAAGACACCAAACAAAGCAAAAAGATTTGAAGAACAAATGAGAACCATAACTCACCACCATACTCGGGCTGCACTAAAGACCCCCTTTCCATCATAAACAACCACTCCATCTTTGTTATCAATTCCAAGTGCAGAACAACCCGCAGCAAAAGCTTCCTCAGAGGGCAACATATGTGGCAGCTGTAACAAGTAGTTGATATATCATACAATACTTAAGATGACTGTGTTACAAATAAGATCGAGCCAAAAGGATGTCTTAATGAAAACTCATGATAACATATGTTAATAATGAAGACTTCTCATTTGATCTTACTAAAGAAACAGCTATATGCTGTATACACACTATCTTGAAAATGCCAGCAAAGGAAGATAATATATATATATATATATCGACACTTATTCATAAAGTCGATATCAGTGTGAAGTGAGAACTTCAAAGTAAAGAACACGGGTACATCTTCCATAAAAGAAAAGATGGTGATACTTACACTAGTTCTTCGATCTGATATTCCATCCAAATCAAAGAAGAGAGCGCGGGGAATATGAGCAACCTATAGGAGAGGATCAGTGTAAGTCCGTCAGTATCAAGTAGTGTACTAACTCTACTACTTAAGAGTGCTTGCGCTAATCGAGAACGAAGACAACACAAACACTTGTGAAATCCAAGAGCTTCTCAATAATATATTTGCTCATACTCTCACCTGATATTCTTGGATCGGATTTCTCTGTTCATCTGGCATGTACCACGAAGCATCCAAAACCTGAGCATGATTGAGAACAGGTAAGTTTGAGTATGACAGAAAAAAGTATTCAAGAAGTCAAACAGTCACCAAAGGGCAGTCAGTCACCTTCAAATCAGGCTCTCTAAGATTAGCATGAAGCCAATCAACAGAAACAACAGGTTCACTGGTTGATATGGATGAGGTAGAGTAACAGGCTTTTGTACCAACTCTAGTATAAGCCATGGCTCGACGAGCCCATGTGGTTGATTTATAGGCTGTAGAAGCAACGCCTAATTGATGAGAGTAGAATGCTCTCTTCTGCAATTACCATCACATACACACAAGAAAGGCAAAAGAGTCAGATTTCATATACAGAGAACCAAGTTGAGCAATTTACATAATTTTCACTCCTTAATTTCCGATTTATCAGTAAAAATTCAAACTTTTGACAATCCGATGAACGACCAGAACCCATAGAAGCTAAAGCAGCTATGAAACGAATGAACAATTGAGAATGGATCGCGAATCAAAATCGATTTCGACTTACAGTGAGAAAGGCGGCGGTCGTTTGGGGAAGAAGAGAAGACAGAGGAGGAGTAATCAGGCGGTGAGTAGCAGCCAAGAAACTTCTGGAGAAAAGGATCGAGGCCATAATAATATTACCTCAATTCTCAAATACAATGCAACTCAACTGAGAGAGAGAGAGAGATGTGTTGTGTTGGCTTAGAAAGACGCCAAAATTTTTGATGTCAGGTCAGATTGATTCTCTTCAACTACTAAAAAACGCAAAAAGGTTGCAGCTTTGGAAACGTTTTTATTATTAAAAAAAAAAATAAAAGAGAGAGAGAGAGATTTTGTCACTGCCGCCACGAACGGGGTCAGGAAGAGAGACACGTCGAGTCTAGGGCGTCTTCGGCCGTTTCGCAAAACGTGGTTCGTCGCGTTTTGTGTGTTTCAATACTTTTCTATTCCGGTTTAATTAATCTAAACTAACCAAATCCAAACCGTAAAGGAAAACCAACTGATTTAATTTGTTATATCCAAATAAACCCCGAAACACAATGCTAACCAAAAGCAAAATAACCTCAATAAAAACCGCATCAAACCAAACCAAATGATTTACCATTATATAAAGAACACCATAATTTGCAATGTGGACCTTCTACAAGATTGGGAAGATCGAAAATTTCACACAATGTTACATCTGTAATCAACAAATTCAGAGAAACTAAGAAAGAAAGAAAAAATGAAAAGAGAGAGATTCAAAAGGGGAATCCTGTACGGATGAATTTCTTGGATTTCTCAGCCAAACGTTTCATGTTTTTGGATTTCTCATACAACTCCATCAGCTCGTCTGCAATATCTTGTGGATGACACATTACATAAACCTTCAAGAACCGTTTCTCGCTCATCCTCAGCGCTGTGAAAATGTTCACTTCTTTTATTAGTGGCTTTAGACTCATTTCCAAGACTCTCTTAACAAGATCCGCACGAGGTTTTAGTTGAGTCTCGAGGTTAAGGAGAAGCAAAAAGGGGTGCTTAAACACCGAATGAGCTGGAAGTTTCATCGAGGCTATGACGAAAGTCATGTTTCTCTGAACTTTCTCAACTGAGAGGGTGAGAAGAATTGGGCATTTTCCACAAAGATGCCAAATCTCATCTTCCGAGAAGCCAAACTTTTCCAAGTTTCCAAGTTTCTCTTGGATTGTCTCCATCCTCGAGACTCCGATGAGTGTTGCAACATATTTAAACATCTTGGATTCACTTGTGACCCCAGTTTTCTGAATGTACCCAAACTTGTCTTTGTTAAAGTTTGTTCTTGGGATCAACGTGGGTCGAGATATCAACATTGCGACAAGATCCTGTTGACTAAAGCCCAACTCTTTGTAAGACTCTATAGCAGGTTTGATCTTGTCATCGAGGTCATACAACATGAGTGACGGGTTCCTGATAATGACTCTGCGCAACACCTCTTTTGACCCCAAAAACTCCATGAAGTAGTTTATCCTTTCATCAAGGACAAGGTGAATACGGCAGCTAAAGAACCTCGGACGAAAATTAACAATCTTGACAAGGTCTGAGGACGTGATCCCCAGTGGCTTAAGAAGACTTAACTTAAACTCCAGCTGAGCAACATTGGCTCTCTGCAAAGCAGGCCTGCGAGCAAAAAGCTTTGATATTTCATCATCATCACAACCCCATCTTCTTAGAACTTGTAAAGGACTAATATTTCTGTGATTAGACGATACAACCGAGAGCTCAGAATCCTCAGTGCATTCTTCAGGTTCGTTCAGGCATAACGTCGAACACTTGGTGGTAAAAGTAGCGGGTAAAGGAATTCTGAAACTTGCGTTTCTGATGAAGCTTGAATTAGTAATAAACAAGAATCTGAAAACCGTTAAGACATCTCTCTTCCTCGTTGAAAGCATTTAGAAGGTTTTCGATCCCGAGAGATTAACAGAACCACCAGACTGAATAAACAAAGTGGAGAAATTAAAGGAGCAAAATTTTCGCCAAGAATCAGCAAATCAAGCACTGAAACGCGTATCCAGATGCTTCTTCCATTCAATTTCCGGAACTAAGAAACTGCTACAAGAAGAAGAAGAAGAAGAAGAAGTGGAATAGTTTTTTCTCAAGACTCTTGAGTCTGGCACGGAAGCGAGAGTAGGGTAGTAAATAAATAATGTGGTCGAAAATGTAATTAGATCTTAAATATTGGAGTATTTTTGTAATTTACAGTAAGTGTGAAGTTGGAAAACGTCGCCGTTTCGGTTTTTTTGTGCTTCTCTTTGAAGTTTCTCACTGCAACTTATTGTGCAAGAAACCTAAAGCTGAAAATCTTCACTTTGGTTCATCTCTCTCTCTTGCGTCCAGTTTGAGCGAGAGAGCTGATCGTTGGATTCGATTTAATTCCCTTACGATTCTAAATTCGGATAGTTACCTTGTCGTTTTCATCTGTCCCTTTTTTTCATTCTAAGTATTAAAGTATTTGTCAGATTTAATAGCTTCAGTGTACTTGCTCAGACGTAATTTCGTTCCACTTAAGTTGTTAAACTAATTGTGTTTGGTCTTAACTTTATAGTGAGTGTGTGGGTCATTGTGTCTTTATGGATTAAGGTTTAGCAAATGCTGCAAATCTGGTGACATCAGTTAATTTGGACTTTTACAGATTGCTTAAGGTAACTTTGCTGCAATGGGTGACAGTCAGTACTCGCTTTCTCTCACCACGTTCAGGTTTAATAAAATCGTCTATCCTTCATGCAGTGCCCCTGAATATTTAGTTCAGCAACAGATTTGCTGGTTATTTTAACAAGGTTTCCCAGAGGATGGCGTCTTGTTGAGGAGAAGAATATGAAAACGGCCGGAAAATGTTGTATCCACTCTGAGGTAAAGGGAAGCCAGTCGGGTCGCATATGCCCAAAATATTAGCTGGGGGTGAGTTCTCCGAAATCCACCGAGACATAACCGAATTGACGCCTGTTTCATAAGAAACTAAAGACTTGAGTCGTCCATTAATGTAAAAAGGTATAAGGATGAAAAAAGAAATCAATCTTTCTTGTTCTTGGCATGAGAAAGACGGATTCCAGTGGAAGAGAGCGCTTGAAAGGTGTGATCAGGGATGCGTGATAGATCGCCAACAGCAGTGATGGTAAGAGGACCAGAGTAGCCATATGTCTCCAAGAACCGTGTAATGCACGGGCGGACCTGAAGAGCATCAAAGCGGGAGGGAACTGGAAACTGTTTGATGTCCCAAAAGACAAAAGTTTCGGCCAAAGCCTCCTCCGGAGAAGCCATCTTCATAAGTGAGAAAGAAACTTCTGGTAAGAGGTTATTGAAGCTTAAAAATTTAGAAACATCAGCGGCGTTATCAGAGATATGAAAACTTGCCTTTGGTTCATTCCTGACAAGGGTGGGAGGATGCTTATCCTCCTCCCTGGATAAGTCCACATAGTCAGGTGATTGGAAAGAGGGGAAAGTGGACTTCTGCACAACCAGTGGGAAAAAAAATAACATGGGGGTCATCAGATTTAGGCAAACAAAAGAAGAGGTGAGTGAGAAAGGAAACAAGTATTTATGGGGTTTGTTACCTCATCTAAATGTTCGAGAGAAGAGAGATGACGGCAGAAACTTTTAAAGCCTCCCACCGAGATACTCGCACCAATCATCTCGGCATAATAAGCAAGACCAGCTTCCATCAGTTTCAGTGCACGTATTCTCCTCCTCCTTCTCCTCAAGTGCAGCTGACTCTGAAAAAATAAAACTGGTTAGTTATTCAGCAACAGATAAGTTATTTTCATCAACTCGACAGGGGAAAAAAAATAAAAAAAAAACAAAACCATACCTGACAGAATTAATTTAATCCAGCTGATGGCGTCTTCCTCAAGAGAAGAATATGAAAAAGGCCCAAACAAGTTGAATCCACTCTTAGCGTAAGGGAAAGCCATCGGATTGGATATGGACAAAATATTAGCTGGGGGTGGATTATCATAAATGCAGTCATGCATAAGCCCCATGAGGCTGGCGGTACCTGTTTCAGAAGAAACTAAAGACTTCAAGCTCTCTGTCTATTCACCATCCACCATTATTTACTACGGTAGAAAGGTATGAGAAGATGTACTAACCGAAGGGGGCGTAACGAAGATTGACACCGGTGGAAGAGAGAGCTTCAAGGATGTCATCATGGACGTTCGTTAGTATGCCAACGGCGTTGATGGTGAGAGGACCACAGTAGCCATATCTCTCCAAAAAGTGTGCAAGGCAAGGACGGATCCGACGAGCATCAAAGCCAGGGGGAACCGGAAACCGTTTGATGTCCCAATATACAAATGTTCGAGCCCCAGCCTCCTCCGGAGTAGCCTTCTTTATCATATTAACCTTCCTCATCATATTTGTAGCCCCCCCCCCCCCCCCCCCTCTCAACATTTTTGAAAAAAAAAAGACCCTAACGAAAATCAAATTTTATTAGTATTGGGAAAGCAAATCGCTCGCTGTAAGAACAGAAATCAAACATAATAGTAAGCCCTTTTATACGGAGAGATAGATTTGACACAGGTTTGTTATTTAATCACCGACCGACCGAGAGAAAGAGAGAGAGAGAGCAAAACACGGTCGTAATTAACAACTTTTAGACATACAATAATTAGTTAATTATAAAGTCGTAAAACGCCGCCGTTTCATAATTCTTCTTCTTCTAACTCTCTCTCACTACAACCCTTTGTGCAAGAAATCCTTCGAAAGCTTAAATTTTTTCACTTTTGGGTTCATCCTTCATCCTCTTGCGTCCATTTCGTTGTTCGATCCATACATAAATTATCAAAAGGTATGCTTTATCTTATCTTACTTGATTTGATGGGTTTCTTTTCTTCAATCTTAATTGTCAGTTTCCGTCTAGAGAGAGCTGATGGGTTGAATTTTGATTTTGTTTCCTCCTCCCTTACGATTCTTAATTCGGACAGTTATCTTGTCGTTTTTTTTTTCCTAAGTATAATGTCAGATTTAATGGCTGCAGTGTACTTGCTTGCTCAGACGTAATTTCGTTTCATTTAAGTTATTTTACTAATTGGGTTTTACTTTGAACTTTTTTTTATTTATTTAGCAAAATCTGGTTAGAAGATTGACATTTATTTTTGGATTTTTAACCTACAGATTTGCTTAAGGTAGCTTTGCTTTGCAATGGGTGACAGTCAGTACTCGTTTTCTCTCACCACATTCAGGTTTAATAAACTTAAGTCTATCCTTCAAAAAAATGCATCTCATTTTTCAGAGTAATTTGGATCTGTTTTCCTCTGGGTTTTGATTTAGCTTCTGGTTTATTTATGAAACAGCCCATCAGGGAAGCTGGTTCAGATTGAACATGCCCTAACAGCTGTTGGTTCTGGCCAAACATCTCTGGGACTTAAAGGTCTCTTTTCTTGGAAGTTTCTATAAGATAGATTTTAAGCTACTTATATATGTATATATATAATCATCACTGTGGTGTGGTGGGTTCTTTCTGCAGCTTCAAACGGAGTTGTCATTGCAACAGAAAAGAAACTTCCCTCTATTCTTGTTGATGAAGCCTCTGTAAGTTTGATAATCTCTTCCTTCTCTGCCTGCTTTCCCTTGTGTTACTTCCCTCCTAGGTTGCGTAGTTCCTATGACACTGGTGTTTATCTGATGTCTGTTTCAGGTTCAAAAGATTCAGCATTTGACTCCCAACATTGGAACTGTTTACAGGTTCTTCTCCACAGCTTATCCCTACTTCTTTTTTTAATGGTGCATTTGGTTTCATAGCATGATGATTGGAGTTTTTTATATTTTGTTTTGGGTACTTAGTATCTCTCATTAGGTGCGTGTGCCCTTAGTGCCCTCATCATTTCAATGCTAACTTTGGTTATTGCGTTTTATGTAGTGGTATGGGTCCTGATTTCCGAGTTCTTGTGCGAAAGAGTAGGAAGCAGGCCGAGCAATATCTCCGACTGTACAAAGTAATCTTAATATCTTCTCTTTTTTTTCTTGGGAGTATCTAGTAACAAATGTTCAATACTTGCTGGTTTGGATTGATAATTCCAGTTGATATAAGTTTGCATATTCATAACCCTGTTATAGCTCAGGTGATTCAACTTTTAAGGGGGTTTTATTGTTGCAGGAACCCATCCCCGTTACTCAACTTGTAAGGGAAACTGCCACGGTGATGCAAGAGTTCACTCAGTCGGGGTAAGTACTATGTCAAGTGTGTATATTACAATCTACTTATGGTTACTATTTCCCATATGCTCAACAGGGCTAAAGGAGTTACTAGCTTAGAGATTTCAACTTTAGAGCATTTGTCTTTGCTCTTTTAACCTTAGTTTTTAAGATCGATTTAGGCATGAGATATTGTTGTTAAAGAAATTCTGTATCCATAAACTAGACTACTGAAATGGGCTTCTAATTTTTGTCTCCTTTTTTCCTGTTAATAGTGGTGTTAGGCCGTTTGGAGTTTCTCTACTGGTGGCTGGGTATGATGATAAGGGTCCACAACTGTATCAGGTATCCAGCACATTAAACAAAATATAACCATCCTAAAAAAAAGTTTAAGTAAAATCCATAAATCAATAGCATCATGTTTCATGATTTTCATTTTTCACTAGGTGGATCCATCTGGATCATATTTCTCATGGAAAGCTTCGGCAATGGGAAAGAATGTTTCGAATGCAAAGACGTTTCTTGAGAAGAGGTGGTAATATTTTACCATTTGTGATGATGAGTTTATGATCTTGGAACCATGTCATGACATCTTTTACTCTGATCAGGTACACAGAAGATATGGAACTTGATGATGCCATTCACACGGCAATATTGACATTGAAGGAAGGGTGAGAACTTTAACCAACACTAGTTTCTTTCTATATTTCAGAATTTTACAAAAGCCTCAAACCTCTTTGTGTCTTTCTTTGTTATCACAGTTTCGAGGGAGAAATCTCGAGCAAAAACATTGAGATTGGCAAAATCGGTGCTGACAAAGTTTTCAGGTAAACGTTCAAGACTGCAAACTAATATAATAAAAAGAATATTTGTTATTGCCATCGATATCTGAAAAGAGAATGTTATATGCAGGGTACTAACACCGGCAGAAATCGATGACTACTTGGCTGAAGTCGAGTAAACTTTCACTTAACCGTTCAACAAACCCGGATTTTTCATTTCAACACTTTCTCTTTTTTGCGGGCTGGTTGCACATAGTTTATGGTTCTTGCTTCTGTAAAACTTTTGGAATTTGTGAAGACTCAATGACCCAATTTAGAATCTCTTTATTCACTCATTTTAAAGTATCTCTTTGTAAACGCCGGTAAATAACATACACGATCCGCGTTAAATCAAAATCTCGAAAAGTGCAATAACAGAAATAAGAGAACAACTAAAAGCGGTAAACCTAAACCGTTTTAGTTTTACATAAGATAGTTCTTCAGCAACTTTTTGTAAACGGTATGTTATGTCTTTTCTTCGTCTGAAAACTGGCTTTGACTACAAACAAGTCTCTCAACAGCAATCTAAGAAGTACTGCAACAAGAGGTCTAAGTAGAGCAACTAGAAAGAGGTATCTCTGGTACCATCAAGCTGCATATACATAAGAAGGAAGAAGAGAGGTAACCAAAGAGGAAGGTATTGCTTTTTCACCTACGCTTGATCATCCAGTTGTGAGCTGTTCGTGGGGCAGTGGAGATTCCCTCATAGTATCGAGACTCAAGTTTCCCTCTGTTCCATCTCTTGACAAAACGTGAGAACAATTCTCGTGCAGCTTCGGTTGTGAGATCATTAAAGTACGTACGCTTTTCTTCTTTCAGCCATGTAGCAAACTCGTTATTCTTCGAGAAGTAGTCCTCCATTGATAGCTCTGGAATGCCCTCTTTCTGGAAAAAGAAGACGAAAAAGAACAACATTTTATCAGAATCTCAATTAGGATCATCCGTCCAACATTACACAATAGGGCACGGAGACTTTTTTAATTAAATCATGGCCAAACAAAAGAAAGAGACCTACACATACAGAGTGTCCAACAAAAATATAGTTGGAGCGAAATATACAATCAGATGTTTGTATATGTTGTAAGAGAGAGAGAGAGAGAGAGAGAGAGAGAGAGAGAGAGAGAGAGAGAGCTCACTAGCTTGTGGTCACCTTCGGCGTGTTTCTTTTTATGCTTATCATCCTTAGACTTTGCTGTAAAAAAAGAATAAAACAATGTATGTCAGCAGCAAGAAATACAGATCATACAGAAAAGCAAAGATACATGATATATAAGATACATCAATTTAGATACATAATACAGGTCATGCTGATGAGAGATAAATAGCAGTTTAGTTTTATTCAAAACAACATACTTTCTTGCTCGCCCCTAACCAACAGGTAGCTAAATTGATGTTTCGTACAAGAAAAAGAAGAGTCAGCTGCTCACATGAGTAGAACTATCACTCATTAGATATCAGCAGCAACAACAAAGTAACAACTCAAACCAGCCAACAAGATGAAGAAGCAAAGACATGAATCTTATTATCATACCACAAACTTAACTGGACTAAACATATAAACAAGGTAATTGTGGCCATCCATCACATGCTATGACTAGAAGTTGACTACCGTCATCATGTGAGAAATCAGAAATGGATAAAGAAGTAACAACATACATGAACTCGATTTGTGAGATTTCTTTTCCTTCTCCTTCTTCTTTTTTTTCTCGCTTCTCCTGCTTGCCCTTTCATCATCTTTCTCTGTTCCTCGATGCCTTTTAACTACTCTCCCTTCGTCTGTCCATAAATAAACAACACAATTTCAACATATACAGTCTCAGATCATGTCCTCCTCCACAAACATAACAATAAGTCACAATTTCACCGACTCAAACTACAAAATTCAGAATCGGGAACACGAATGAATAGCTATGACTTAAATCCCAAAATAAGAAAACGATTGGAAAGAAGAAGAACCATACAATCGGAAGACGACGAATCATCTTGGCTCCGACCTCTGCTTCTCTTCTTCTCCTTGAGGCTCCGTTCGCTTCCCATGATTTTTTGTTCCGACTAGAGAACGAACGGGCTCGCAAGGGACCGAGCGACGTATTTATTTATTTGGGCCCCGAGATCAGGATTTAGATTTCCCGGGTCGGGTCTCGATGCTAAAATTTTCATTTAAACCCCTATTTTTATTTATTTTGCATCTCGCCCTCAATATTTTACCCAATACAAATTAAACCCCTTCTAGTGCCTAATTAGTAGTAAACAAATGTATTTTTCTTCCTCAGAATTTCAATTAAATAATTAATCCTTAGTTTCATATGTTTTCAGAAAAAAGTATTTACAAGCAAATTTATTAACAATGCATTTGGTCTACAAAGACCAGAGACTGCATTTTCTTGAAGATGGTCTCAACGGAGATAAACTCCAACTCAAAACCATAGCTCCGACCACCATACTCTACGTACAGAAACTTTGTCCGACAATCTTCCGGCAGCGGTGAAGGCAAAACCCTAGACATATCTGGAAACTCTGGAGACGGTGGACGAGGCAAATCTCTCTTCTTGAGAGAATAGTACACATCAGCTAACAGAATCCAAATGAGATCAGGATCGATACAAGCCAAACCTCTCAATGCATTCAAAGCCGCTTCTCTTAAGCCAGTTACGCCGCTGCAGGCGATCCCAACGACCAGTCCCGCAACTTTTTTCAAGACTGCATCTAACGCTGAAGCACTGCGTTTGTCTCTAGAAAGCTCTGCAATCATGTCGAGAAGTGCAGCCTGCACTTTCAAGCTGGAACCTTCAGCAATCGAAGAAGACGACTCGGAAACGGTTCTGTAAGGAAGCCGGAGAGCCGTTTTGTTGTCTTCCCGGAGGTTCTTGGCCGTCATAATGTGGAATGGAGATGTTGTTAAAAGCTTCCAAAAATCCGGGCCATCATTGCGGAAACGACGTGAGAAAAAATCTCCTCCGGATGTCTGAATGATTCGGGTTATCACAGTTAAGCATCTGCGCACAGCCTGTGGATAAAGGTTTTATAAACCGTTAGATAGATCTGTAGATAAAATAGGAAGAGAGATAGAGATTGTACCACGGGATTTCTGTTACGTATGCAAGCAACACAGAAAGGCCAGATTTTGTTGATAGCGGGTAAAAGGCGGTTTTCGTCTGCTCCATCGTTTGTAGCATTCATGTAGTCTTTAAGCTGAAAGAGTGAAGCAAACTCAATGACTTCTTCAATTGTTTCTTTGGTTTCTGTATCAGCTCGGTAAGCTTCCTCTACTTCAGCCAGCGCCACTACTCCTTCCTGTATGATTGGAAGGTTACGGATTAAGTTCAGTTGCGGAAATGTCAGAGAAAGAGATCGAGATCAACAAAAAAACTAATCCAATACCTCGATTATACTGAGGGAAACCAAGCATGAGACTTGGTTTGATGATGCAAGGAGAGGCGTGGCTGCAACTAAACACGAAGAGGCGATGGATCCAACTGTGCGTCTGTATCGTTTAGAACGATTCAGTTCAAGCAGTATGTTTTCCCATTCGTCCTCGTCATCAACTTTATTGTCAGAATCCGAACCTCTCTCTTGCCTTGATGTTATCGCATCAGATGCTTTGGTCTTAACATGAACACTATAAGACTTGGCTCGGTCTGGTAATAGGCAAGCCTCGTTCTTTGATGCTTTTACAATCTCACCAACAGCCTGCCAGGAGTACCAACAAAGGTTGTGATGTTTCTTAGACCAAGAAAACAAATGATTTTAAAAGACTACAAGAGAAAAAATCGAAGGATTGAATCTACCTTCAAGAAGGGTGAAGTTAGATTTGGATGCTGTTGTCTACCAACAATTTCTAGTTCCTGAGAAACCAATCGCATCTGCAGATCCCCCAAAACAGAAATAAAAAGTTCTTAACGCACTGATCATGATTCGGAGGGTGCGAACATCAAACAAAGGCAGATAATTTATAATGAAAGAAAGGAAAAAAACGGTTCACTGCAAGTGGCCTTACCGGTTCCTCCAATAAAGGCAATATATCATGAGCAACTCCGATATAAGAAAGCATAGCAGCAAGAACATTTGGGACATGAGGATTAAGATCCAGGTGGCGCAGCTGACGACAAATAGAGTCAACAACATAATCCGCATTTGCAACAACCAGATGCCCAACCTGTCAAACAAACAGCAAGGTTTTGATTTAAGGAAACACTATGATGTGATTGAATACTCCAATTACATTATCGTAAATTCTCACTGTGGGATGGCCAGAGGTTGCAGCAAGAAGACGTAAGACAGCATCTGAAGCATTTCTAACTTGGAAACTGGAGCAGGTAAGACTCTCAAGCAGAAGGTAAAGCGAAGAGTGAAGAAATCCACTTGAAGCAAAATCTTTCCCAAGACACAAGGAAAATACACCTACTCCTTCTATTATAACTTGGTGTAGCATTGCACAGTCTCTTAAGAAATGCAGACTAAAATGTTGAACATCGGAATCAGTTTCCCCTGGAATTGTCTTTTGGTCCACAGGGAGATCCCACACTTCAGAAGATTGGTATTCGTGCAAGATTTTACCAACGCAATCAATCAGATGACTTTTTGCACGTTTATTCCATGAGATTTCCCAAGAAAGTTTGTCACTTCCCTTTCTTGACTTCCGAAGCAGTCTTGAGAGAGCATCAGTTGCTTGATCCGTTAGACCAAAAATCATCTCATTCAGGATACAAGCAGCAGTTGCCGCCTGGCGAACTAACTGTCCTGAACCAGTTCGATTACACCAAGATTGCCAGTCTTCTCCAATATACTCTTTTGCACGAATATCTGAAACCAGTTTACGGAAAACCCCCAGAGGGATATCCAGGATGACTGCTAAATGCCCTTCATTTTCAAATCCTAGCAAACACAAACACAACAAGGTCATTCAGTATCAGTAACCACCTCATCTATAAACAAAATGCAGAGTAATTTCCAAAAAAAATGGTTTCAGAGGAATTTGAAATGACCTGCCATTAAGGATAATCCTACAAGTCTAAGGATTCCAGCAAACATCTCATAGAGCTTCTGGCTACCAACATAAGAGAACCATGGAGGCATGCGAGGTAACATATAGCTAGTGGCCGACGATATCTCCAATTTTACTTGATCTGATTCAGTAATATTTGGAACAGTACGGTTGTATCTAGTCTCCCGAAACCCCACATTTAACTCTCTTATTGAAGGGAGGTAACCTGTCGATGATGAAGGCCTTTCTGCGATGAGTTTCTCAAGAGAACCGGTGAATGCTGAATTATGGCTCAGACAGAGAGAAAATATATCCAGGAATCTGCTGGCTGTTATCTACATAACATAATGCCAAGAAGAATTAATCATATATCGCAAGCCATTATCAGATCATGTTTAATTTTTTGGAACTAAATTTTTGCTGATAGAAGAAAGAAGTGGCATCAAACCTATGAGCGTGAGAAAGAATACATACGGGAGACTGAAGATGATTCGCCAAAAACTGCGGACCAGAATAGTAAGTGACGACAAGTAACTGCTTCACCACTGAAAGTGCAGGCAATTCCTCATTCCCCAGAACCACTTTTGGAAGCCTCTCAAGCAGTCTGTTGTCATTAACAAGTCCCGGAAGAAGAATAAAACACACATACATTTTAAGAGAGCCGGATACAAAAGAAAGAAACAATATAACAACAAAGAGAACAATACCTGCTAAAGATCTTGATTACATCACTCTCTATGTGGTGATTTGTACGTTTGGAGAATAAATGATCAAGAAATTCCTGAGCTGCTACAGAAACTTCATTGGAGTCATCAACAGCCACAGTACATACGCATTCCTGCATCATTATAAGAAATATATCTAGTGGCAAAATCATCGGAATGGAATATCAAATATCCAAACTGATGTGTTGTTGTTAGTTATGAACCTACCAACATCACTAATCTAGCCCCCTTCAGCGAACAAGAGCTCTTAGATAGCAATCCACGTATTGCTGCGAGAAAACCCCATCGTATTTTTCCGGCTGGGTGAATAAGAATCTGAAACCAATTACGACGATATCAGTACTGAGACAAAACAGCTCCAAAGGATTTGGGATATAAGTGTTGAAAATAGCATACATGGGGAAATGTCTCACACAGCAGCTTATTCACGTGAGACGTAGTGCTATCTAACCATTCCTTTGTACGTTCAACATGAAAGGAGTCCCGACTCGGATTCAGATTGGATTTTTTAGGTACATCGATGGTTACAATGTCTTGGTTTGTAATTTCTGTCAGCTCGTCGCTCTGCCCTTGAGATTTTGTTGTCAGAGAACGAAGTTCGTCCAAAATTGAGTGCGCAGATTCATGCTTCTGCGACTTAGTATCATCATCAGAAATGCCAAGAGCCAATGAATTAGTTTGATCCTCAAGGACTATCATAAGAAACTCGGCTAAACCTCTAACTGCTTGGTCCAATGCATCAACACTTCCGGCAGCACCGCTTATCATTGCTCTCGAAACATGCAACACTTTGGCAATTTGGCTAACAACACCAGGTAGAAAAAAGGCCAACACATCAGCAGTACCAATCTACAAAAAGAAACATGTTCTCATTAGGACCCATAAGTGTCAGAAATGGTCCAGAAGATTTTTTTTTCCTCAAAACGGTTTCCAAATTAATTTTATTAACCTTAGCTACAAGTATCCGTAAGGCCATAAAGGCTTCAACTCGAAGGTTAGCACTTCCTCGGTGTCCTCGAGAAGCCTCAGCATCAGCCACCTGTATGCAGTGATCAAAGTTGATTTAAATTAGAATGTATATAACTACAAGACTCCATAGGAAAAAAGAAAGGAAAGCATAGGGAGAAAAGAGTGTTACTTTGAGAAGAATAGAAAGCCAATGACCCACAGCAGCCAAAGCAGACTGAGACTGAAGAAATGCAAGCAAGCACTCTCGGGTTTCTAAATCATACTTATAAGACTCTGAAACTTGAGTTTGATAATCTCTTATATCTGACAGTTGAGGCCAGCCAACAGTGCGCTTACATGAGCAAGAATCATAAGAGCATGGAAGCAGACCAGAGATCATTGCGCGGAAACATCTGATGATCCCTTCACGAAACTCTTCAGCAGCCTCAGATGGGGATAAAATAGCACCACTAGTCAACTTCTTCATAATTACAACCATCTATCGGATAAATTTTACAACAAACAGTTTATTATAAGTAAGCTGACAAAATGTTATCCAAATAAAGGTAAAGGAGAATTCTAAACCACTTCACCTGATCAATGGATCCAATGTAACATGTCTTTAAAAGTTCCTCAAGACAATAGATTACACCTTCCGCCACTTTATCACTCACTCTATAAGGTGTAGTTGGAAATTCCTCAGGCTGATTTTTCCTCTCGCTTCTGCAAGCAACGGCGGCGTCTAACAGAAGAAGCAATGGAAACAAAGTGTAGCTGAAACGTACATACAACAAAACAGTTCTTGTATTAGACATTCCTCCCAAACAATGAACCGTCGACAGTAGACCACACGCAAAAATTGAAAGAGTTAGCTCATGTGCAGAAGATAAACAGATGCAAGAAAAGTGAAAACAGAAAAAAAAAAAAAAGACTTGCGTGAGGAATATATTAACTGGAAGAAGGACTGAAGAGTGGAAGGAGGAGTACGGCGGAGGAGGCGGAGCAAAGCAGGGATCGTGGCCGGATCCTTTTGAGGGTTTTGCGATAGGTTTAGAAGCTCCAAGCAGAGAACTTTCAGTTGTGCGAAGACAGCTTCTCTTTCCGCTTCTCCCTCAACGTCTTCTCCATTGGTTTCACGGCGGACTACGACGGACTTTTCCATTGAGTCCGATCAGTTAGTTATACAAAACCACCAAACTCGAGTAAGCAAACAGAGAGCGAGAGATGGAGCCGCGAAATTGAAGTCAGCGTTGGAGTAGAGACTATGACCTGACCCGACCCGATGCAATAGACCCGACCGATTAAACTGTAACAAGTCAATAGCTTTCTCGTTGGCCGGAAAATAAAACCGGGACTTTTGCTCCTCCTTTAGGTAGGGTTTTTAGAAATAATGCAAAATAAACCTCATATGTTTACATAATTACAAAACAGACCTCATATCTTTACAGTTATTGTTAAATAAACCTACAAACATTTTTATCACATAAAAAACCTAATTTTTTTTAACTCAGTAGACGTGAAACGGCATCGGATAGCAACGTCCAAACTGATAGAGAGCTTGAATGTTAAAAAAAAAAAAAAATTGTTGCTTTATCTTCTTCTCTAATATCTTCTATTCCAAGTAAACTATACGATCTCTCACAAGGCAGTACTAAGATCTAAGCTTCCACCTTTTTGTTTTTTTAGTTTGTCTATCTCCATTAACGTTCAGGATTTAGGAAATATAATTTCAAAATAAACATGATATTTTGTTTATTTAATTACAAAGCACCTTCCTTGCTGAACTCGTTAATATACATGTTAATTACTTGTTTTGTAGTTTTATGATGGCAGTTGTTTTTAGATGATAAAAGAGATTTCAAACTAATCCTACCCAACAAGAACTTGACTACCAAAAATTTCATTTAATGTATCATGAGCTCGTACGTTGGCCGTCATCTTCTTCTAACCCCAGTTCACTTTCCAGGTTCTTCAACCATTTCTTAATATCATCCTCATCAGACTCTTCTTCTGCTCTTGAAGCTGCGCTGAACTCATTTGCAGCGCATTGTTGAAACGAGTTTGGAGCATCTAAGTAACTCCAA